>NW_026099573.1:4166389-4271213 GCF_025091365.1 Daktulosphaira vitifoliae | reverse complement strand
AAAAAAAATAAATAAATAAAGAGTACAATTAAATGAAGGTTTAACCTTTGTAAATAGTAAATCACTTAATGGAAATAAAAAATGCAAGTATATGAGTATTTCAAAAATATTTAAAAAAAAATTAAATTAAAGTTTGTTTAAATATTGATAGTGATTTTATAAACATGCGAATATGAAAAACTAGAAATTTTGAACACTATTAACAACTTTTATATAATTAATTACTATATTAAAAGAATTATTTTCATTTCCTAATTAAAAAAAAAAAAAAAATTGATTTGTTGTAAATAAGACACATTCAAAAATACATGTATATTAAAGTGTTTAATTGTATATTATGAGTAACAGATAGAAATTAAGAAGCGGCATAAAACATATAGTTAATCTCAATTAAAACAAACAATAAATAACATTAAAAATAATATAGAACTCAGCTGTATAGATGACGTTGTTGATGATGATGAGTGGACTGTATGAGATCTTGTGGTAATCGTGTCGAACATCTGAGTATGACGAGTCAGAGTATAAATCCAGGTACGTATAGGCAGATGAGAACAGACCGCGAAGAGGCGACTACGGCAATGAAGATATTTAGTGATGGTCAGGGCCCAATCACTAGTGGCGTGCAAGGGCACGTAAACTTTGAGCACAAGGGTGCAATAAACAAGAAATAAAAAAACTATGCCGTACAATGGCCGAATAATTTACTATTCAAGCGAAGGCGCTTGCAACAGAAAAAGAGTCACACGTAAAAACAAAAACAACTGACTGACTTATGACAATGTACTGTCCATGGATGAAAAACGACACGGAGGTCATCGATTTGCTGTGATGGGTGGGCATGGGGGTGAGTAAAGTAAGATGCTGGTGATCAGCTGTCCCACCAAATAATATAATCAATGATCTTTATAACAACTGGTCAACTAGATCCTTCTAAAGGCGTTCTGTACCATACAATATACAAAATTCATATGAAAATCGCCCAATTGCAAAACGTACGTCCAAAAATATATATTTTTTAATTTTGATTTTTCTTGACAAATTAGTTTACAATAAGTTAGGAAATAGGAAAATAACAAATAAAATTTACTTGAACATGCATCCTTTTGTAAATGAACGACTCGAAATTCATTTATTATGTTTTTTTAAAATAATTAAATATGTATTTATGTATAATTTTTATACTGTACATAAATAATGCAGAACATTTACTTCTCCTTTAAATTTTAGGTTACAACTTTTTACAACTACATTTAATTTTATTTCATTGAAAAAATAAAATAATAACCTGCATCACAATATTATAAATGTGCAACCTTATTTTTATTTGCTCATTAATAATTGCAGTTCAATTTTAAAAATTTGTTAGTTTAAGTAGTAATATCAAAATTATAATTCTAAAAAATTATTAACATAAAAGAAACTCAACCATAATAACATTACTGTAAAAGTTTAATTATCAGTGAAAATTAATTAATGATCTTATGTGGTTGAAATAATTATAGCTTACTAAAAAATGTCTAATAACATATACACATCAAATTTGAAACTGAAATAGAATATAAAATAAACAAAATTAATATACAAATGATATAATTTAATAATTACAAAACCCAAATGAATTTTGTATAACTCACTTTGGTTTTTTAAGAATAATGTATACGATTTATATTCAATTCTTTCCATGAAAGGATGTAGTACAATCATGATTAAATCTTGTTAACTTTTAGTTGTGAATAGAAAATTGACCAAATAACATTAAATGGTAAATAAGATTTCTCTCAAGTGCATACTTTTTAGAATATACATGAAAATTTAAATGACAGACATCAACATTTTAACTAAAAACAAATTAAGAATTAGGTTTGAAAAGATTTTTTTCATATTGAACATACCTCTGCTGTAGAAATTGTGAATTTTGTATAGTAAAATTTTTATTTGGTTTTTAGAAGTAATGATCAATTAATAACCAAATTAAAATAAAATTTCATTACATTACTGATACGCAAGTTACTTGATATGTTAAAAGAATTTTATACTAGTAAATCATAATTCATGTGGCCGATTTGAAAGATAAAATTTGCTTATCCCAAACCACGTGTACTTAGCCTAAGTCCATAGCTACAGGCACCATATCAAAACCTTTGCATATTTTCTATGACGAAATAAAAATATACTCATTAATAATAAGTTTTCCTTATTGCATAAAGTATCAATATAGTTAATAATTAATTTACCTAATTTAAGACGTCTTACGACACATCATCATATTAAAAGGCCATGTTCCACATACACATTATAAGAGTTGTTACAATAATAGTTTTATATTTATTGAAAACAGTAATTTCGGTATTACAAATAATTTAAATTTTTATAAATTTTCGATAATTAACTGACACTTAAATAGAATAACATATCCTGCGCGTTTACTTGAGTAATGTAACATACATTTCAACAAGATAAGTTGCATCACGATCANCAAGATAGGTTGCATCACGATTAAAACGAGTATACAAGTAAGGTTATATTACATTAAATTGTTTTCTTATTAGTAAATTTTAAATTTCAGAGAACATCGATTGTGTTAAATCAGAGTGCATTATTTGCCTGATAAGAAAATTTCTTCAACAATTTCGATGGAGTCGTATATCGGTAACAATCCGGGTTGGGTGGGTAAACTATTATTGTTGTGTCACCACCACTTTATTAAATATTTATCTTTGTGAATATACATGTTTATAATTGATAGGGACATCCGCATGCGGATGTTCCCTTGATTTCTCTGTATGACTATTTTGCAGCAATAGTCAGTCTAGTGTCTAGTGTCTACCATTATAGAACTAACATTATAATTGTAAAGCATATTCTTATTTTGAAATGTTATTATGAAAGTTTACTTTATATCTATATACACATTTATATTAATTGTTATATTTCTCTTGTAACGTAATATTTTTCGTATAATACATTTTACTATTTATAACCAGTATTTCTATCGAAAGTGTTAAATTTATTTCTTTATAAATAATCACTATTTCCTATATACATCTTGGAGGACTCTGTGCGGATAGCTCAATAGGGAATCCAGACGGTAACCCGAACAACAAATAAATATTAAAATTTCTTCAGGCGAGCCTTACAGGTCCGCCACATTATATTATAAACCTTTCTGTTGATAAAGTCTTATGGGCAATAAACGCTGCGTATCTTTGAATAGGGATGTAAGAACATTTATTACCATGTTCTTACCACTTATATTACACACGTTTTATTTCTATTTATTTAATTCGTAATACATATTAATTAGCATAGAGGGAGATGCTGATATGACAATTCTACTCGTCTGTAGCCCGGAGCTACTGACGTCGAACTAACAAAGGACAGTTGTGTTTGAGTGGCCGTTATAGACATAATTTTCAATATTATTACTTTCGTCTTATTTATATTATTTATAACTTAACTTGTTTTATTCAACGACCCGTCTATCGCCAATTGTCATCATAGCCAACCAACTCCGTCTCACTTGGATATACCTACTAACCAACTGTACTAGGATTCAGGTCAGACGTATTGTACATTACATATAACTTATATTTACTAAACATCTAAAATATAACTTTACTTTGTCGTTGACATAAAACAATAGTCTAATTTTATTTAATAATCTATCCCCTGTAACTAAGGTACACGATTGCCTGTGTCTCCTTCAGGCAATTAAAACTCATTTAAGGAGATAGGGACGATATTTGGGCAGACGTCGGGTAGCTTCCGATTCTTGGTTTTGACTAAGATCCTCAACTATTAAACAAGCCCCTAACTGGGACATCGTAAAAAAACAATTAGCTACCGTTTAGTTTAATCCTTGTATATTATACATATATTTTAACTAAAAATTTCGTAACTTTAAAATGAAATAACTTAGTAACGGATAGTTATATTAAAAATTCCAACGCCATTTATTATTAAAAAGAAATGTCTATTATTTTATTAAAATCAAAATACATGTTCCAATTTGAAAAATCAAAGTTGAGATTCTTAAAAGGCATAAGAGATGAACCTAAAAAATACTTCTTAACGAATTAATAGAGAATAACATGTAACTAAATGTACCCCAAAAAAAATATTTCAAAATAATATTTTTTTTGCGAGTAATTGAGTGGGTTATGATAAAAAAATCACCCTGTATATTAATATATACGATGTTGCACTGCAAAGGACAAGTTTCGTATCGAGCGGTGTCACGAAGATGACTTAACGTATATTTGCGGCAGTTCGTAGATGGACGTGCGGCACTTGCTGGACTTTGTACCATAGCATATCGCATGCTTCTTTAGTCAGTCAATCTATCATATACACGTAGTAGGGCGACGGCTGATAATGGTGTCACGAGTCGCGGGGCTCCATGTGTCGAGGAACGCCGCGGGACCGTGTCACAATCACAGATTATAATAATATTATTAACATTATTTTATATATGTTCCAGTGATTATCATTATCGACGGCGGCGGCGGTAGCAGTGTTTATTTAAAAATGTGTTTTGCTATAAGAAACGTGATATTCTCTGACACTGCTGTATTGACTATGTTCGATTTGACCAAGGAGCGTATTTTTCAATATTGAGTAAAATAAAATGGTTATTATTGCAAAATTGCTCTAACGAATAACTTGACATCGGTCAATATGGATCTAGGCCTTTTATACCGAGCCTTTAGACTGCCAAGCACGTCTACATTGGTCCAACACATGTGAGGTTTTATTACACTCAACATGACATAAATAATTACCAGAAAAAAAAAATGATATTTTATAATAATTTATTAATAGTCAATGAGCAAATGTGCCAAGAGATCAGATAGAATAATCATATTAAAATATGTTATTGTCATTAAACTTATTTTCAAAGAAACCTCTTGACAATGCACGAATAGAGGAAACAATGAAATGGACAAAAATAAAGAAAAACGGGAATGCTGTACAAAGTTACCAAATTATATTATCGTGATGCCCAGGCCGTAGCCAACAAATGAATCTTCACCCATGGCTCGATCGCCAGGGCCAAAAATGAAAGTTAGGCAGCCATGAGATGTTCAATATCGCAAAAAAAAAAAAATAAGTAGAAAGCTGGAGACAGAATAGACGACTGGCCAAAACACATTTGAACAAAACGGCCAGACCACATGACCGTGACGACACACATGGACCGGAAGGGGAAACAAACGCCGACATCAGTGCATGCCTCGTTGACAGATATCTGGGACCGGTTGAATGATTGACAGTACTGTAGTGGTCAGCTGGGCGTTTTGTTATCACAATGATAATTTGTTATGAACAATTGTACAACAGATAAAATATAAAAAGGGGATATGCGACTGCATTATTCAGGAAGATTTAATTATGCTATTACTAAATTATAATGTTCAAAATTAATTTTGATTCACCACGAAATTAACACCACTTGGACAATAACACCGCATTACCAATTGCTGAGCAGTTACACTTAATTATATGATGTTCACCAATAACTAATTTAACTAACTAATGTGTTAAATAGTACTAATGTCACTTATCAAAATAGTGGATTCAACGTTTAAAATTCGTACTTTCATCGTAACCGTATAGCTTACCTGGAAAATGCATTTTTTTTCCACATAATTTAGGCGCACGACATATTGTGTTAGTTTACGTCGTGTTTCATTCAACTCCCCTCCTCCTTTAGGTTAGTTTACGTTATGTTTCATTACCCCCCACAATAGACTGGCCGATTGGCGGCATTGACGTCATGAGCTGCTACGCGTCGCCAAACCAGCCGATCGCCCCTCTCCTGGAGGGTGTCGCCCACAGCCTGAGGGGCAGACGTTCCTCGGGTCCGCGAGGTGGCAGGGACGAACTCGTCGCCGGGGACTTTAACGCTAAGTCCCCGGTATGGGGATCCGCTTCGGCGGACCGGCGTGGCGACGAACTGTTGGACGTCATGGCGGCCTTAGGGCTGTCGACGGCCAACAGGGGAACCACCCCGACGTTCGTGGGTAACACCTCGAGCTCGGTGGTGGACGTCACGCTGGCGTCGCCGTCGGACAAGGCCGGACCTGCAGTCTCGCGGCGCTCGTAGTGGCTGGAAAGGCGGACGCCGATCTATTCGCGGCCGGTCTTTTGATCGCCCGATTGACTGTTCTCTGTGGGCGAGGTGGCGGAAGAGCTTGACCGGAGAGTCGCAGTCGCTTGCGACTTCGCACTCGACAGAAAGCGTCCGTCACCTACCCGGGGACCTCCCGTTCATTGGTGGAACGCGGAGGTGGCTGCCCTGAGAAGTGACTGCGTCAGAGCTAGGAGAGCATTGACGCGGTCCAACAGGCGTGGGCAGGCGGACCCTGGACACCCGATCCCAGGGAGTTGCTGAGGAAGGCCCGGAAACAGTTGAAGCTCGCCATCAGGCGTAGCAAAGCACGTTGCTGGGCCGACCTCGTGAAGTCGTTGGATCACGATCCTTGGGGGAAACCCTATAAGGTCGTGATGCGCAAGCTGCGCAGCCCACAGACTTCGGGGCAACTGGAGGCGGAGGCGTTGGAACAGACGGTCCACGCGCTGTTCCCGACGCATCCGCCTCTACCACCCCTGGGTGACTGGCCGTCCGTCGGAGACGAATCGACCGTCGAGGGTTTCACCCGAGAGGAGATATCCGCTGCGGTAGCGAGAGTTAGGCGAAGAAACACCGCGCCCGGTCCGGACAGCATACCGAACCTGGTGTGGGGTCTCGTCCACGACCTCGCACCGCAGTGGTTAGACACGGTATTAATCGTGTGTCTCTGCGAGGGTGAAATTCCGTCCCGATGGAAGAGGGCGCGGTTGGTGCTCTTGCAGAATGGTGACAAGCCCGAGAGAGTCGTCTCGTCGTACCGCCCTCTTTGCATGCTGGACGACGTGGGGAAAATCCTCGAGCGGCTGTTGGCCACCCGCATAGAGCACCACCTGACGAAGGTCGGTGGGCTGGCGGACGGCCAGTTCGGGTTTAGGTAAGGGAGGTCGACGGACGACGCTGGCTCCCTGTTCCAGCAGTTGGCCGTCAGGGCCGAGAACGGACCGGGCTTCTGCGTTGCTATGAGCCTGGACATCCGGAACGCTTTCAACTCCGTGCGATGGTCACACATCCTAGGAGCGCTGGAAGCGTTCCGGGTACCTCCGCCGAATGATCCGGTCGTATTTCAGCGACCAGGTCATCGAGTATGCGAGTGCCGCAGGGGCCAGAACCAGGCCGACGTCGGCGGACTGTCCGAGGGCCAGTTCGGCTTCCGGAGGGGGAGGTCGACGGATGACGCGGCCTCCCTCTTCAGGGACTTGGCCCTCAAGGCCAAAACTGAGCAGGGTTTCGGGGTGGCGGTGAGCTTGGACATCCGAAACGCGTTCAACTCCGTGCGATGGTCACACATCCTTGGAGCGCTGGACGCGTTTCGGGTGCCTCCTTACCTCGGGCGGAGGCCACACCACGTTGTGAATCAGCTCTTGATTAATTTCGGGCTGATTCACAACGTGGTGGTGTGAATTTTAGACGGCGTGGGCCGCCTTGAAGCAATACCTCGCGGTAGTTCCAGGGCGGTCCACATTATGCCGAGTGTGGAATAAAAAAAAAAAAAGGTTGGGTTGGGTTGATGGAGGAGGATAGGTTCCTCGCCAGCCTTAGGTTAGTTTACGTTAGATTTACTCCTCCCTCCACACCTCTTCAACAACACCACAGATACCGTAGTGGGTAGATGATGAGGGAGAAACCAGAATCCTCATTTTTTACCCTACTAGCGCCTAAACCAACAATCCATCAAACTCTTAGATGGAAACGGATTCGTAATCGGAATACGCGTAGGCGATCTTACTATCTACAACGTCTATAAGCCACAATCATGTAACTGGAACAATAAACCCTTCCCGAGCAGCCAACACCCAGGAATATACATAGGCGATTTCAATGATCATAGTTTAGAATGGGGATACTCAAGTGAAGACGAAAACGGTGAAAAGTTAGTCAACTGTCCCTTGTTGGTTATAAACAAATGATTCGAATTGTTCTTAATAATTTCCGGCACTGGGTATTTTTTTTTTTTTTTGACTTCTATTCTAAAGGCTAGCGTGTTGTCGCCAACTGACCGCCGAACGTTTTGTCGAAAATTAACCATACTCTGTTGGGTTGTGTTGGTTTTCGTCCGTAGCAGTAAATTGTAATTGTGTACGCGCTAGGACGTTTTATTTTATTTTTTTTTTTTTGAAGTTGACTGCAATAGTCAGGAAATTTTATAATTACTATTAATTTTAAATGTATATAATTTTATAAAAAACATGTCAAGGTTGACAAGAGTCTTAATAAATCTTTAGTGTCCCAGGGCCAGAGGGAGGTGCTGAGACCGCAAATTAAATTGAATTAGTGGGTTGATAAACAACCTCACTCTGGAATAGACACGAACCGTCGTTGAAATATTGAAATGACCGCTGTGCATATTGAACGACCTGGGGAAGATTCTCGAGCGGTTGCTATTCACCCGGTTCGAACACCACCTGGCTGATGTCAGCCGACTGGTCGAGAGCTAGTTCGTTTTCAAGAGGAAAGGACTACAGACGATGTGGTCTACCTCTTCTTCCATCAAAAAACTTATGAAATTTCCTATACAGTGGTACAATTTTAGTAAAAAATAACCCATTTTTGTTCTTTAAGTACAATAAAACGTGTGATGCGATAAGAATTCTGAAAACGGATCTGAATTCAACACCATGTCACTATAGTATACGACAGGCCACTTTTTTGAAAATATTAATTTTTCAACTCTTAAATAAAGTTTATATTTTTGAAAATTTTTTCAAAATAAATATTTGCGTTGAAAGAATTCAATTTAAAAAATGTGGCATGACTCATACGATAATGAATTCAGATCTGTTATTGTTGTTATGTGTTACAAATATCCTTATTAAAAAATCATATCGTAGTAATAACCATTATAACGTAAAACGTTAATGTATAATAATGGTCACTACCATCACTGTCTAAAATGTCCTTGGCTATTCCTACAATAGAATACAATGTTGTTCTTGTGTATGTGTGTGTGTGTGTGTGACAAAAAAAAAGTGAATATTGGCCACCCGGAAACGACCCTTGCAGGATGGGCGTAGGACTCCTCTCATTAATGAGTAACAAACCCACTTACTCAACAAGGAGCTCAGTGGGAACACAGGATATGGGAGCCACTGAAAAGGGAAAACTTGTGGAAGACGAGTAATCCTAAAAGGAAGGAAACCTCCTAAGTCCCTGAATACGAAATCGTATCTTTGATTGATGACACACCACCGGAGAAGCTGCTGCCCATAACAACTCAAAGATCAAGAATCCAAATCTGGATGGACTACTCAGCAACCAATCTCTTCAATGTGGACAGTACACCGAAGAGAATCCTTTATGATTCGGGCGTGGATGTGAGAGAAGTGGAGGTTAGGTGTCAACTTTACTCAAATCCCCTAGAGTGAAGAAAAAAAGAATAGAAAGAAAATTGTACTAGAGAAAGTTGAAGCACC
This sequence comes from Daktulosphaira vitifoliae, assembly GCF_025091365.1. Taxonomy (NCBI): domain Eukaryota; kingdom Metazoa; phylum Arthropoda; class Insecta; order Hemiptera; family Phylloxeridae; genus Daktulosphaira; species Daktulosphaira vitifoliae. Next base: position 4,261,667 of record NW_026099573.1, on the reverse strand, counting down.
AGTGGAGTTGTCCAATAAGGCAGTAGCTAATATTCCAGCGAATGTCAAAAGAGGCTAAACCAGCTTTCTCCTTTCTTTTGCAATGCATAGGATTTAAATTATAGTGCAGATGCGCAGATATACCTAAACTTTCCTTGGGTTTCACCGCTGCGAGGACTCCCCTTTACCATAGGTATCCTTTCATTAAGTAACAGAATGGGGAAGAAGGCTGTGGTTGTAAAATTTTTTTTTTATGTATTTTTTTCTCTATGTTCCCTTTAATTTGTAGACCAGTTTTTTTTCCCTAGTGTCAATTTAATTTTTTTGTTTATTTAATTAAGTCCCCTTAATTTAACTTCACCATCATTTTATTATTCTTGGGTGTTTCATCTTCAATGGACTCTGTATTTTGTATTTTTTTCCATTCAAAAATCAACTTTCACTTGTTTATAAGGTACGGGCAACTACCTTGTCTATGGTCATCCCAAGTAATCATGATTATGTGACAACTGTCACGAGGTTTTGATGTACGTCAACTGTTAATGACTCAACGATCATTTGATAGAAAATTATGTGTTTAAGTGTACAATTTTTATTTTTTTTGAACATTTAATTATACACAGTTAATATGAATATTTTTTTTAATTCGACTCATAATAGAACCTAATACTAAGTTTTATTTTGATTGGTTAAAATAATTAAATTATTTCATTGTATAATTTTCTTTATAACCCTATTCCAATCCGAATTTATGTCTCGCTGAATAAGTTGTCGACCCATTTCATTTATTTTTGTTAGGCACCATGAAAAGTACATTTTCCGCTGAGGCCATCAAATTATACATTAATATATTTGTAACCTTTCATACTTTTTGAATGATTCGNTTATAATTTTTTAATTAACTATGTACGGGTGTATTGTTTAAGGGGAAGTGTTGATATTATTAAACAACACACTGGGTACAGTAATATTATTTAAGATAACAGTTTAATGTATTTTTACTTATGTTAGTATAGTACAAGGTCAAAGGGACACATTCCTTTTACGATTATGTTGTTTTACTCAATGCAGCCTATTGTATACATGGTTACAGTTTAGTCGTAGTTTCACCGTCTATCGAGTAAAGTGACCCGTTGCCGTTGTACATCTCTTATATTATATGTTTTAACATTTTATATTAAATACTATTATATTACGAATAATTTCTAAATCATTTAATTACATAACCTATTCCATTCAACAATTCGATTTTTACAAAATCTATTTTAAAGTTGCTATGTTAAAATAAAGATATTTTTGAATTAATATGTATAATGTTTTTGATAACAATTTTGTCTGCTCTATAACAATAGTTAAATTATAATTTAGTGCGCATTTTTTTCCTCCAGTAATTTTAAATTATACCGTATGTTTTTATTGAACTCTGGAAGTCAATTCAGCCTACTAACTTTAATTTTGGTTACTTATTATATCTTTCTACTTCAACTTTTTGTGAGTACTGATCATACTTTTTCTGTTCTTATCATATATTGTTGGTCCGCATCATTGCCATCAGCTGTTTTCTGGTGACTTAAACGCTCGGTACTGTTGTTACATAACTTTCACTGTCCACACTATCATCTATCTATTTTTTGGAGACTTAAACGCTGGGCACTGAGATAGATCAACATGAGTAACCCTAACTCACCCAAAACCATTTCAAACCAAGTTATAACGAGGTCTAACTCTGCTACAGCCGCCAAAGCCTCAAAAGCTACACTCTCTGCACCCACTCCCCTATCTGCTGAAGAATTTCGACTAGCCTTCGCTGAAATTCAAAGCACGCAAAAGCAATGCAAAACCTTATGTGCGTCTCTTAACAAAATGTTCAGCGAACTAAAAAATAGCGTTGACCTTTTATCATCCCAATTAGCAGAGATTCGTGCTGAAAACACTACCATCAAATCTGACATTACTAATCTCCAGGAAAGAATTTCTGCCCTTGAAACTGCATCAAAAAACGACAGCGTGCTACCAAATCTTCTAAGTGAAATTTCGGAACGAGAAAAGTCCCTTTTTAATATTGTTGTTCATGGTCTCTCTGAGTCATCAGAAACCTCACCCTCTTCTCGTGCGAATGATGATATTAAAAAACTTAATGAAGTCATTCAACCGTTATCACTGTCCGTTCTATCTGATTGCAAGCTTTTTAGACTCGGCCGCCCTAACAATACAAAGCCTAGACCACTAAAAGTTATCTTTTCATCTAAGGAGCAAGCTTCTAGTTTCGTTATCGACTTCAACACTGGCAAACGCTCTTTGGGAGCTGATAATAATCTGCAGAATATTCATGTTTCGCGGGATCGCACTCTCTTAGAGCGACAGGAAATTCGTCGTGTCTACCAAGATCTTGACAACCGCAAAAAGCAAGGTGAGACTAACATTACTATTAGATACAGAAATGGATTTCCATATATTGTAAAAAATAACCATATCAGTGATGGCTCTTCAAGAACTTATGCTTCAAAAAACTAAATTCATCTTCTAACCTTTTCATCTCTAAGATACACCAGCACACATCGTTTGGCAATGATCCATTTTGCACCTTTTGTGTTCTTTCTTCATCAACTATAAACTGTTTTTTTAATTTTGTCTCTCAACATTCAAATACCACACATAATTCCACTTCTCCCTTTTCTCAATCAAATGTTAGTCTTAATAGACATTTAAATATTTATTATCAAAATGTACGTGGCCTTAGGACTAAACTTGTTAATTTGCGATGCTCCATACCTATGTTCCTTTCGTATGATATCATCATCTTAACCGAAACTTGGCTATCTCCTGACATTTCTAACTCTGAACTAGGGTTACACAGCTTCACCATTTTTAGGCTTGATAGGAATACCAACAATAGTACCTTCTCACGTGGAGGTGGAGTACTCATCGCAGTAAAATCTTCAATCCCTTCATCCTCCATTACTTTAAACAACTCCAGCGTTGAGCATATCTTTGCACTCCTCACGATTGACCGTCTTTCTCTCTTGATTGGATGCACATATTTACCTCCGTCTAGTCCTTTACCAGTTATTGAATCACATCTTGATACAATCGAGCAATTACTATCGTATCACCATCCAGATGAAGTTATTCTCTGTGGTGACTATAACATGCCAGGTATTTCATGGGCATCTGATGAACTTGGTCTTACGGCATCTAGTAATATAACCCCCACTTCTGCCTTAATTATTGATTCTTTTTCCTTCCTTAATTTTTTTCAATTTAATCTTACCACCAATCATACTGGTAACATTCTTGATTTAATCTTTTCTAAGTCTGAAAACTTGTCGGTCAACAAAGCCACCTCGCCTCTAATTAAACCTGATCCTTATCATCCTCCTTTAGACATCCTATACCATTATCCTAATCCAACTAATTTAAATACTGTACATTCTTACTTTGATTTTAAGGCTGGTGACTATTCTTCTGTCTCTAACTTCTTTGACTCCTTTAATTGGGAGAACACTTTTTCACTTTATTCTATTAATGACGCTGCCACTGTTTTCAATGATGCACTACTTAATGCTATTCAAAAGTTTATTCCTAAAAAGACTTTCAGAAGCCCCAAATTCCCTCGTTGGGTCTCTCCATCGTTAAAATCCCTTATAATCAAAAAAAAATGTGCACATAAAATGTTTAAAAAATCTAACCTGCCTTCCGACTATGCTGTTTTTTCTCACCTCCGAGCCAAATGTAAACAACTATCCCTCAATAATTACCGTTCCCACATCAGTGACACTGAACGTTCTCTCTCCACCAATCCTTCTCAATTCTGGAAGTACACCAGAGACCTTACAAAGCAGTCACAAATACCCTCCACCGTCCATCTTTTTGATGAGGTATCAATTTCACCCTTAAATAATGCCAATCTCTTCTCTAAATATTTCTACTCAGTCTTCCAACCACCGCGTGCCCTTAACACCCCTATATCTACTCCTATGCCTACAAACAATTACCATTACTATCTTCCATCTGACTGCTCTTTATCTTTGTCTGATGTTCACTCCGCGCTTGAGTCCTTGAAAAATAACCATTCAAATGGCCCTGATAATATTTCTGCCCGTTTACTCTATAGGTGTCGCGATTCCCTAGCTTATCCACTTTTTCTCCTCTTCCAGCGTTCCCTAAGGGAGGGAGTATTCCCTACTGTTTGGAAAACTTGCTCCATTACCCCAATCCTTAAATCTGGTGACCCTTCTGATGTCACAAACTACAGACCTATATCCATCCTTCCCCATATAGCTAAGCTCTTTGAATCGTTAGTTTTTTCCTCCATTAAAAGAAGTGCTAATCATATTCTTTGTGATAGTCAACATGGCTTTCGTCCTGGTAGGTCATCAGTGACAAGTAGCCTTGTCTTTTCCTCCTACATTCTTGATCACATTGAAACTGGGTCACAGGTTGATGTTATATTTACCGACTTTAAAAAGGCCTTCGACACTGTAGATCATGGTACTCTTTTAAAAGTACTAGATAAGCTTGGTTTTGGCGACCCTCTTCTTTCCTGGTTGTCATCTTATGTGAGCTCCAGAAGACAGTTTGTTTCCATTAATGGTGTATCTTCTGATATTTCCATAATTCCTTCTGGCGTCCCACAGGGTGGCCATCTCAGCCCTCTCTTATTTGCCCTCTTTGTTAACTCCCTTCCTGATTTTCTTTCATACTCTAAAGTTCTCTTGTTCGCCGACGACATTAAACTTTTTTTAAACATTAAACATCCTTCAGACTGTTCACTCCTTCAATTAGACCTTGACACCTTCTGTAATTGGGCCAAGGAGCTCAACCTTTCTCTCAATACCAGCAAATGTCATGTAATGTCATTTTCACGAAAACACTCTCTTATAAACCACTCCTATTCCCTAAACGACTCAATTATTAACCGCGTATCCGTTATAAAAGACCTTGGCATTCACTACTCCACTTCCCTTTCCTTTGATATCCACATAAACTACATTATCGGTAGAGCACTAAAAGTCCTAGGCTTCATTATAAGAAATACATCAAACTTCTCCTCAACCTCTTGTCTCCGTACCCTTTATGTATCCCTCGTTCGCTCCATATTAGAATATGGAGTTGTAGTGTGGCATCCTTATTTAAATAAAGATATTCTTAGGATCGAAAGAGTCCAGAATAAATTCCTATCCTATGCTGCTTTTCTTTTAAAAATAATCCATCCTCCTCACGATTACTCCCTCCTTCGCTCTTCTCTCCAACTTCCTTCTTTAGCCTCTCGCAGAGACGATGTTGACTTTTCCTTTATAAAATCCCTCCTAAATGGCTCTATTGATTCTCCTGATCTTCTATCTAAAATATCTTTCCTTGTTCCTTCTCACAATACAAGAAATCATTTCCTCTTCCAGCTCCCTCACCATACTACATCATATGGTCAAAACAGCCCTCTTGATCGAATGCTAAAACTAGTTAATGAGTTTAGTCCAGACCATCTTTTTGATTAGGTAATTTGTTTGATGTTTTTTTTTTTTTATTTGTAATAATATTCTTATTTCTATTGTTATGTTCCATTTAATTTATTGTATCTTATTTGATTCAATTGTACTGTAAATTATGTTTAATTGTAAATATTTAATTTTTATGTTCTATTTGAAATACTGCCTGTTTAGGCGTTAATAAATAAAATAAATAAAATAAATAAAATAAATAAAATAAATAAAATAAATAAAATAAATAAAATAAATAAAATAAATAAAATAAATAAAATAAATAAAATAAATAAAATAAATAAAATAAATAAAATAAATAAAATAAATAAAATAAATAAAATAAATAAAATAAATAAAATAAATAAAATAAATAAAATAAATAAAATAAATAAAATAAATAAAATAAATAAAATAAATAAAATAAATAAAATAAATAAAATAAATAAAATAAATAAAATAAATAAAATAAATAAAATAAATAAAATAAATAAAATAAATAAAATAAATAAATAAATAATATATTTTTATTTTGACTCATTCAATAATATTAAACTTATCATTTTTTTCTTTCCAGAAGTTTATAATTCTAATTTATCAATTTTGATCTACAAATTTTTATGATATTAAAATAAATATTTACCATGGAAACTTGATTCATGTATTATTTTTATTTGTATTTATTTTAAAAATGATTTTGATGTTAAACTCGTTTAACTAAATATTTATAGTCATACTAAATTTAAAGAAGTCAATAAATAATGTTATTTCTGTCATGCATGTACAAATTTGCAATTTATTTAACATTTAACTTTACTTATGAGAAACATGTCTCTTAATTAGGTTAAAAATACTATTATATATTATGAGCTTGACAAGAAAATTGAATTGGATTATATTTTTGAATATTTTAAATGTAATAAGAAGAATAATAGTAGTTCATTCAAAAGATATTAATCATTCGGTACACATTTAAAATAATTTATATAACAAAACTGTTTAACTAAATATAGAAGTAAATTAAATTAAATTAAGAGCTAAGTCTTTTTTTTTTTTAATTTTTAATTTAATGCCCTCTTTATGAAAATAAAACTATAAATCATAACGTATTGAAAAGGATATCTAACTTCTCAAAAAAGTAAGACATATGACATCTAAACAAAAAATAAGACATTAATTTTATAATAGAATGAAATTTATAGGCATTAAATTTATGTCATTAATTTAAAAAAAACGTAACTTCATTAAATATGCAAAAATAAAAATAATTAAGCTTTTTTTTGTTATTTAAGTTTTTTATTATTTTTGAATTATTAGCTATGTAATACTTCGTAAATTTATTGACACATAAATAATATATGAGGCATTTCAAATACGGGTAGCTAATTTTTTTTAAGACATAGTTATCAGATACGGAGTTTTTATTTTTAATTATGACTATCGTCATTTGTTTCTCTATTACCAGATAGTGTATTTATAATCACGATTTATAAATATAAAAAACGTCATTAAATAACAACTAGTTACCTGTATTTGAAATCCCTCATATATTATACATGTATACTAACTTAAAATTTTAAACTTGAAATTTTATATCTTATAAATAAATGAAATAACGATTTCAATACAAATTCCATCTTCTATTAAAATAAAATCTCAATCATTTTATTAAATTCAAAATATATGTTTTCTCATTAAAACAAATAAAATGAACACCCTTACTAAGCATAAGGGAAGAACCTAAATATCATACATAGGTATAAATAATAGAATGTATAAAAAAAAATGAAAATGTATAAAAAAAAAACAAATTCAAATTATTAATATTGGGTCAATCCATGCCAAATCATCCAGAAGTGGTTGCACGACCACCTCATATTTGTCTTAAATTTTCAGTATTTATTATTTATGCTTAATTAGATTAAAACAATTTTTTTTTTTTTATGACCTTCCGATTTTTATGGCTATTTCAATGTAAAAAATGTTAAAAATAGCCAGAACGTTAAATAACACACAGATTATTCAATATTAACTCAATCGCCTTAAAATTCAAGGGTTGACCTTATTATAACTTAAAGTTAACATTTAAAAAATAATAATAATAATTTATGTGAAATATCAAAATTAAATAACATTCTAAAAATGGTGCTTTTTTTGAGAAAATTGGCGTTTTTGAGCTCACCTAAAACTATTAAGAAGTTATTATTTTGTGATTTTCAAATGTGGTATTGTATAGTATATAATCTATGTTTCAACTAAATTTCAAATATTTAAAACAATTTTCTTGTTAATGGTTAACTTCTTAATGGTTTTAGGTGAGCTCAATAACGCCAATTTTCACAAAAAAAGCATCATTTTTAGAAAGTCATTTAAGTTTGAAATTTCACATAAATTATTATTATTATTTTTTAAATGTTAACTTTAAGTTATAATAAGGTCAATCCTAAAATTTTAAGGCGATTGAGTTAATATTGAATAATCTGTGTGTTTTTTAACGTTCTGGCTATTTTTAACATTTTAGCTTCGATACGAAGCTGAGAGGGTATTGGTTTTACTAAGGTGTATTTTTTTTTTTTTTTTTTAAATTAAACAGTATCTAAAGATTTGCATCGAAGCGTTTTTTTTTTATAGTGATTTTAATCACTGTCAGATATCATTATACTTGATCCATCTATACCACGTCACTACTGTGCCGGGTTTTTTTTACATTGAAATAGCCATAAAAATCGGAAGGTCATAAAAAAAAAAAATTGTTTTAATCTAATTAAGCATAAATAATAAACCCTGAAAATTTAAGAAAAATATGAGGTTGTCGTGCAACCACTTCTGGATGATTTGGCATGGATTGTGACCCTATTATGTGAATAATTGAGTGTGTATGATAATTATTTCACTTTTTATACAACAATGATTGTTTTTAATATTTTATTTATTTGTATATATTTGATTTTGTTATATTACATAATTTTTTTTTGTCTAAATAAATTGTAATTTAAAATGTTTATGTTAGTAATTAATTTTATAGGCAAATAATGTTAACAAAAATTATTTTAACTGTTGTGACTTACCTCTGGATATAAAATATGGAAATGAGTTAAGCCTTAAAAGGTATAACTTCATTGGTTATAAAAATGTTGAGCAAATTAAATTACCTTTGATGTTCGACGCTAGATTGAAGTGGCCTCATTGTTTATCCATCAGCAAAGTTAAAAACCAAGGAGAATGTAAAAGTGGCTGGGCAAGTATTTTAGATTCAATGCGAAGCTGAGAAGGTATTAATTTTACCATGATGTGTTTATTTATTTTTTTTTTTTTATGTCCGTTACCACTTTTTCTCAGCTCTCACCGAACCGATTTTTTTCAACGATACGTCAAAAGATCATAAATCGTATTTAGTCGAAGACATTACCTTCAAAAATTGAAAAAATTTCCCTCGTTCCCCGTAAATGAGGGAAATCTCCAAAAAAATTACAAATTTAAAAATCACTAATTTTCGAAATTTTCGAAAATTTTTTTACTTAAAAGTGCCATAACTTTTTCAAAAATGAACATATTAATATAATTTTTTCTTTATAGATGATTGATGTCTTTTTCTATCATTTGGTATATTTTTTTATAAATTTAATCCTTTACCAGCTCACAGGGGGGATTCAAAATGACAACTTTTTCACAAAAAATTAACTTTTGAAAGTGTTCCAGAAATACTGACACTTTTTATATATAACTTAAATTAAAGCAAATGTAATATACTTTATTATAGAAAAAAAAATTTCAGACTTTATTTTGTCTTCATGGTGAAAATGGCTACCGTATGCTATTTTTGTGTTAAATTTCTCGATTTTATATTTTACATTTTTAATTTTAAAATTTTAAAACTTTTTGAAAAATGTATGGATCAATACAATTTTTTTAAAAGAAATAATATTTATATATTTCTTTCATTCGACATGCTTTTTTTTTTTAAACGGACCTTTTCCCTTAATACAGGAGGGGTTCAAAACATAAAAATGTATATAGAAAGTAGAACTTTTTCAACTTAACTTTTGAAAATGTTCCGGAAATACTGACTTTTATATATATATCTTAAATTAAAGCTTATGTAATATACTTTAATATTAAAAAAAAAAAAAATTTCGGACTTTATTTTGTTTTTATGGTGAAAATAGCTAAAAATATGCTATTGTTGTGTTGAAATTCTTGGTTTTGTATTTTATTTTATTATAAGGGGATTACACTGATTTTCATAAATATCGCCTTGATTTATTAATTTTGGGCGTATTGCGAGCTATAACAAAAACTCATGACACCATCAGCCATGCACGTAAATCCACGCAGCAAGTACGTAAACGAAAAAAAATATTGTATGTTTTACGAGGTGAAAAAGTTTGTGAAGCAATGTTTTTATTCGCTTATGGTATCGGTCAACAAGGATCTCGATGGAAACGCCTGTTGAAATTATTCACTAAAAAAGGTATCCTTACGAAAAGTCATGGTAATTCAAAACGCGTACCAAAGCATAGCTTGAGTTTAGAAATCCGTAGAAATGTTATTACATTCATCCGAAATTATGCGGAAGAAGTCGCCTTATTTTTGCCTGGCCGATAAGCCAGTCAAAGGCAAATTGTAAAATTACTTCCTTGCAATGAGACAAAAAAACATATATTTCAACGTTACGAAGAAGCGTGTAAAAATTCTAACGGGATTCCAGTAAAATTGACGACCTTCAAACTTGTGTGGAATGATTTCTGTTCCGATATTGTGATACAGCGCCCACGAACCGATTTATGCGCTGAATGTCAGGCATTGTATATTTCTCATAAAAAATTAAGAGGGAAAACTGAAGTCGAAAAGGCAAAGTTTTTCGAACAGTGCCAAGCTCACTTAAAACGAGTCGATGTCGAACGGCGCCATTATTTTGATGTTATTAAAAATACTCGTTATCAACTCCTAGATGGTAAAAAAGAAACTATTCTTAAAAATGCTGAATCTGGTCTTCATTATACGTTCGAAGGGATAATTCACTACAGTTTTGATTTCGCTCAACAAATACACGTCCCTACTTTACCACAGCAACCAGGACCATTATACTTTTTAACGCCATATAAAATTGGACTGTTTGGCGTTATGAACGATACTCTCAACCATCAGGGTATTTATCTGATTCCTGAGAGCGTAGAATCGGGTAAGGGAGCTAATTCCGTCATTAGTTATTTACATGATTTTATAGAACGTGATAGCTGTGGTGAAACTGAACTCAGTTTGCACGCGGACAACTGTTGCGCTCAGAACAAAAATCATTCAATGATTTACTATTTATTATTTCGAGTTCTAATTGGCTTGAACCACAAAATCACGTTGAACTTCTTACCTGTTGGCCATACCAAATTTTCAGTCGATTGGGCTTTTGGGCTAATAAAAAAACGTCTGCGCGTAGAAGAAACCCATGATCTTAATGATGTTTCCCGGGTAATTCAACAATCAACTTTAGAGTCAGGAGTTAACATACCAATAGTCACTGGCACTGAAGATGGAAGATTATTAATCAATGTATTCGATTGGAATACTTTTTTTGTGAAAAAAAATTGGAAAAGAGTTCCAAAAATTAGAAAGTATTATCACTTTACTTTCGATAAAAAATACCCAGGCACAGTTCTGTGCCAAACATCGCTCGATGATGTAGGAATACGAATTCAAATTGTCAGCATTTCACCAGGGAAAAAATTTTTATTTCGAAGTTGGCCAAAAGAAATTTTTCCTCAAGGAATTTCACCTGTACGGTATAAATATTTAAAAGATAATATTGTGAAATATTGTCACCCCAAGTCTGCTTTGGCAATGTCTTTTGTGTAAAAAATTGTTTTCATTATAATAAAATTAAATCATGTATTTCAGTATCTTTCTATACATATGATCATCTTTCATAGGCAAATAACTTTTTTGGATGTCAAGATATAGACCTGAAACCAACGCCATTGTATTTATTGTAAAATTTTACTTCTAATAGCATCAATTTTTCATCTATCAGCAAAAATCTTAAAAGTAAAAAACAAATTTTAATACTTTCAACGTTTTTTGCGTTTTTCTCGGAAAGTTGTTTTTGGTTTTCCTTAACTTTAAAGTGTTATAACTTCATGAGTTGTACTCGGATTGACTTGCGGTCTGCGCCATTAGATTCCTCGTATTATTTTCTATACAAATCTATAAAAATCTCATTTTTGACCTCTTTCACCCTAAGGGTCGGTTTCTCACGTCGCGTCACATATTATTTTACTATGTGGTTTTTTTTTTGTAGCTATCATTTATTTTCTCAGCTCTCATTTGACCTACTTTATTGACAAATTTTTTTTTTTTAAATTAAACACTATCTACAGATTTGCATCGAAGCGTTTGTTACGACTGTGGACTGTATTTTAATTTTTACGAGAATAATATTACTTAGGTCGCTTAACTATGAATTAATAAAACGAACTTTTCTATGTGTGAATAGTGAGGCATTTATTAGGAGACTGGTTTTTCTCCGCTGAGTAAAACCGATCGTTCGCTTATCACAATGATAATAATAATAAAAAAAAAAATCATAATAATACTCATACAATAGAGCATGCCGCAACATACCGCCGGCCTTGAAGAATTGTCTTCAAAACGATAAACAAGTATAAAACATAGGTAGTAGTTAACAGTATTATACAAAAATATATAGATAAACATAGATATAGAAAATAAAAATATAAAAAACAATAAAATAACAAACTAAAAACAATAAATAACACATTATATCCCATAAACTACAAATATCTAAACCAAATAATTACAAAAATCAACTAAATATAAATTTATAAAAAAAAAAAAATTTTTTTTACAAATGAATATAAATGGCAAATTAATTTTCTTCGATTGACAAAGGACACAAAAACCTAACTCCTCGGCGAAAAGAGCCATTCATGGTTTTGACGTCGGCAACTCGAATGACACCGTCATTTCCAGTTACTACATTTACGACACGACCAAGTCGCCACTTTAAAGACGGAATATTATCGTCCTTGAGAAGCACAATGGTGCTTACTTTTATCTTAGGTCCTTTCTCACCAACCCATTTCGTTCTCTCCTGCAACTGCGTTAAATACTCCCGACTCCAGCGCTTCCATAAATTTTGAGAATATTGAGAAACACGCGTCCAACGTGTTAACCGGTTACTTGATATGTTCGTTTGATCCGGTTCAGGTAAAGCAGTTAAAGAATTACCAATAAGAAAATGACCAGGAGTGAGAGGAGACAAGGCGCTTGGATCAGAGGATAGAATCGTTAATGGGCGACTATTTAAGCATGCTTCCGCCCTGGTAATTACAGTAAGAAGCTCCTCATAAAATAAATGGGCATCTCCCAAAACCCTACGTAATAAATATTTCATCGATTTTACTCCAGCTTCCCACAGACCCCCAAAATGCGGTGAGCGCGCAGGAATAAACTTCCACTCCACTTCGTTTTCAGACAACATATTATTAATTTTACTTTGATGTTCTTCAGTTTGAGATAATTCATACCATTCTTTAAGTTGACGATTTGACCCGATAAAATTTGAGGCGTTATCAGAGTACAAAGTTTTACTTTTTCCGCGTCTATCAAAAAACCGATTTAAAGCACGTAAGAAAGCATCGGTACTTAAATCACTGACCAACTCAAAATGCACCGCATGTGTCGCAAAACAAATAATTATACACACATAGGCTTTAGTAACCGGTGAATTTTTCCTCAATCCTGTTTTTAACAAAAATGGACCACAGAAATCTATACCTGTGGCTAAAAAAGCTCGACCCGGAGACAGGCGGTCCCTTGGTAGATCTCCCATGATCGGTTGCACCACTTGAGGCTTGTGACGAAAACAAACAACGGTAAATCGTGCGAGGTTTCGACCGTTAATAGGCCAATAATTTAATCGAACCGACGCTAATAACGCTTGTGAGCCATTATGCATTAACTTGATGTGTTCCTCTCTAAATAACAATATGGTAAACGAACAATGTGACGGTAATACCATAGGATTCCGTTGAAACACTGAAATATCGTCTACGTTTTTTAAACGCCCGCCCACGCGTAGCAAATTGTTTTTATCCAAAAATGGTTTAAGACGATATAATTTACTTACCTTTGAGATCTCCTTTCCTTTTTTCAATTGCATTATTTCGCTTAGAAATGATCGACCTTGAACCAACTTAACTAAACATAACCTCGCTGCGTTTCTTTCTATCGCACTTACAAAGCCATTTCGCTTAGAAGTATGAAATATATTTTTCTTTTTGTAAAAATTATCTAATGCGTTATTTTTAAATCTTAAACAATAAGCCACAACGCGCAATAATTTATTGAACGAGGAGAACTTTGATAGTAACTGAAACTCTTCGTCGGTGGAACACACAGCACTTATAGAAGATTTAAATTCCGGCATTTCTTCTAATTTACTGCCAATCTCTTATTTTGGTGTATTTGGCCGAAAATAGTTGGAGAGATTGCCAAACGTATACTCAATTGGGCAGGCAATGCTTGGCACAAACAGGGTACTTTAGTTAAACGGGTGATTGAAGAAGACCCTATGGGAAAAAGACCGTTAGGTAGACCTAAGCTGAGATAGGAAGATGGTGTGAAGAAAGAAATATAAAGGGTGGAGCCTGGCAGCTAATGGAGAGAAGCAGAGGAGGACAGAGATAGGTGACAGAGTTTATCGTTGGCAGTATGTTCTTTAAAGCCGAAACTAAGAAAGAAAAAAGAAGTAATATACTTTATTTTCAAAAAAAAAATTAACTTCTCGAATTGTATTCACTGTAAAAAATGGTCACCGTATTCAAAAATATGATATTTTTGTGTTAAAATTCTAAGTTTTTTATTTTATTTTAAAATACTTTACAAGGGGAGTACACAGAGTTTCATAAATATTGTATAAATATATTTGGCATAGCATATAAAGTTAAATTGTTTTGCTACTTTTAAGTAGAGAAAAAAAACTTTAAAATTTTAATTAGCTCAAATTATCATTTTTTTTCGATGGTTGAATGCGACATACGGTTGCCAAGTCGGTAACACTTATGTCTTTAACGCTTGGGTACGAGGTACAAACCCACTCATGCGGGTGAATTTTTTCTTAATTATTTTTGAGTAAGAAAAAGTTAGTTTGATTTTTATCTGATTAAAATTCAATAACAACAATTAATATTAAGGATTTTATCACTGTAGTCTCCACTCGTGATAAGAAATTTCTCATTAATTTTTAAATTATTTTACTATATGGTTTTTTTTGTGACTATCAGTTATTTTCTCAGCTCTCACTTAACGTTCTTTTGAGTTAAAAATGCATACAACTATTGAGCATTTCTGATTTATTTACTGCTAATAGTAATTACAAAATTTCCTGCAATATGCAATCTTAAAACTGTCTATTTGATGATGTCAATTTCAAAATTGCAAGTTGATCTAAAAGTTATGGTCACAAATTCAACTTTTTTTAACACCCTTATATTAGTTTCACTTGTATGTGTGATGTGAGTTTGTAACTTTCTCCGCGGCATGTGTTATTATTCTCGCGTATCCCATCGTCTATGAACTTGAGACTAGACGTAACGCATTCACCCCACCCCGCTCACTACTTACCAGTAACACTAATCCTGTATAATTTTATATTTTTGGTTTTCGTACCCGTACACGCGGCGTATCATTAATTATATATATATAAACAAATTTTTATTTTGACTGACCAATACCGCCGGCTTGTAATGCGCCTTACGTATATATATTTATATATTCCTGCAACCGCCGTATATGCCTCGAATATAACGTTCCACCGCTCCCCGCCCGCCATCAAAACACAGCTATACCTCGTGCATTATACGTTTACGTACTTAAGTCGCTTTTGATGTATATATATATATATTCTAATTACTATTAACAGTATATATTAACACGCTTTATTCTCATTAAGAGATATAGAGTGTATTTATTCCGACTAGAAAGGATGAACCGTATAGTCATTTTTCGTCACTACCTCCATGTTCCGGGAGTGGGTAATTTACGCGCCTGCTGCTTTCTTTGGATGTTGTAGCCGTTTCTCAGACTCCCTCCCCGGAATCGAACCCTGATTTCCCGTTACCCATTACAGCCATGATATTGATAGTAACTACTATCATAACATGGAACTAAAAAGTGAAAAATAAATATAGTTTAAAAAAACACGCTTTTAAAGCACATTGAACTAAAAAGTTAAAAATAATTTTTAAAATAAGCTTAAAACAATAATGAACGAAAAATTCTAGTATTATTGTGATAAAAGCGTGGGTGCTTGGTGTCATATTTTTCGTATATTGAGCGCCCGACGCTTTTATCACAATAATACTAGAATTTTTCGTTCATTATTGTTTTAAGCTTATTTTTAACTTTTTAGTTCGATATGCTTTAAAAACGTGTTTTTTTTTAGTTTTTTTAACTATATTTATTGCTATAAACTTTCATAAAAATCAATTTTAAAGGATTAAAACAATAGTATAAATATGTCATTTTAATTATTTTTAACATACTAAAAATCAAAATCAGTAATAATTTGAAAACAATTTTTTATTAATTAGTAATAATATAATACATTTTAAGCGATAGAAAAAGTCTAATATCAGATTTGAAAACAGCGCGAAACGTTTATTTTTGATTCTGATGAATGTGTATGTCTAGTGTAAGTAACATCTGTTACTTATACGTAACAAAAATTTTTTACTGATAATTATTACATCTAACCCTTTAAAGTTTTATACACGTTAAAAGTAGAGGAATATACAAATATATTATTATTTTTTTAACTCTGTATAAATTACAATATTAATTAATTAAATATTATTGTCATACTAAATTTTATTACTATAATTAGTATTTTTTCATGTATAATATTTTTAAATCAAAGAACTACTAATCATGATATAATTAAGGAAATAGGATCTAATTTGTTTTTTGAAATAATTAACCATTTCATAAAATTAAACACTATCTGCAGATTTGTATCGAAGCGTTTCTTATGATAGTGATTTTAATCACTGTCAGATATCATCAATACTTGGCCCATCAATGTCTCGTCCACACTGTGCTACCGTTTCTTTTTTACTTACTTTAAAAATATACTTAATTTACATCACATATCTTATCAAATACTTAATATACCTAACTGGGCGATTGGTTATATGTGGTTTGTAATACTGCTCCTCTTATATTGTGTTCTTAAATCTATATTATCTGTAGCCTCAATTATTTGATTCTACATGTTTTGTACATACTTTTTTTCTATCAATAATTCACACTTGTTCGTTTTAATCCCTGTTCTATTAATAACCGTTACTTTTTTCCACGTTTATTTGCCACATAACAAATACCACCTCACTGTTATAATGTCATCTACTTTAGATTCCTTTACTCCACTACCATTGTAATTTTTTATTGCATTAATATACATTTATATTATTTATATACATTACCTCAACAATTGTTACACCTTAACGTCCTTCCTAAGATTAATAATGCTATAACGTAATAAAAATTTATTGAAGAAATAGGTATATAATCGGCTTCTATATAAGATAGATAAAAGCTATCTAAATTGTAATCACTCGAAATGTATTGGACACTAATAGATAATCTCGATAACAGGATATGTATTATGGAACTTATACTAGCGTAAAAAGTGTGGGAGGAGTAACGAAAGGTTTTAGGGTAAGAGTAGGAGTGCACTAGGATTCTATTTTAAGTCCTAAATTATTTTCTATAGTGATGGATGAAATTACTAGAGAAATACATGGAATGGTGCCGTGTGCATGTTGCTGACGATGTAGTGTTGTTAATAGGATAAAATAGGGGGGAAATTAATCAAAGTCTAGAAGTGTGGAGATCAGCTCTTGAAGAATAGGGTTTCAGAGTAAGTAGGAGTAAGACAAATTATATAGAGTACGATTTTGACAAAGGAGAACACGAGGTAGGTGAAATAAGGTGGTCAGAGACAATAGGCGAGAACATGATTGGAGAGGTGGAAAATTTCAAGTATTTAGGATTAGTTGTGCAAAAGAGCGGTGGTATTGACGAGGATGAAAGACACAGGATAAAGTATGGGTGTTGAAGTGGAGAGAAGCGTCTCGATTTTATTTCTTATATGCGATAAAAGAATTCCAATGAGGCTGAAAGGTAAATTGAACAAGACTGTAGTGAGGCAAGCTATGATGTATGGTTCAGAGTGTTGGGCGGTTGATAAGAAAGTAGAGCAGAAAATGAGTGTAGCAGAGATGAGAATGCTTCGATGGACGAGTGAAGTGACTAGAGAAGATAGGATAAAAAATGAGCATATAAGAGAGAGTATAGGTGTCAATCGTGGATAAAATGAGAGAAAATAGACTTAGATACTTTGGTCATGTTATGATAGAGAAGAATCGGAAGTCGTAAGAACAGTTGTAGAAATTAATGTTGATTGAAGTAGAGGTAAAGGAAAACCAAAAAAGTGATGGAGAGATGTTATTGAATTCGATATAAGGACAGCTGATGTGAGCGTAGATGAAGTGGGATATCGTGTCAAGTGGATGTTTAGGATAAGGGCGGCCGATCCCAAGTAACTGGGATTAAGGCGAAGAAAAGAAGGTAATATCAAATCAGCCGTGTTATAATCTCCACCTTTTATTTATTATAACTTATATTGAAAACGGGACAAAAATATTGCCCATCTTTGAAATCTAGCTGTTATCATTGTTGGTATGCATTTATTTTCCCCTAGAATTCCTAATAAGGGAAAATGATCGGTTTTAATAATAAAGTTCTGATTTTGTAAATATTGAAACATTTCCGTTTACACCAGTAAACTGTTAATGCCTCTTTATCCGCCACAAGTTTTTTTTTCGTTAGCATTAAGGTTCTAAAAATAAAAATAATGGCCTCTCACTACCATCTTTCATCACATGAGATAAACAACTTGCAATACCTTCATTTGAAGCATCCTTTTTGAAAACAATTAGTAATTCCTGATTAAAATGAATCAATACCTTGTTAGATAATATTAAACTTTTAATTTTATCAAATGCCTGCTGACATTCATTTGAACACTTAAACCGTTTTTTTCGAACAATTCATCAATAGGTTTCATTACAATTAAATCATTTGGTAAAAACCTGGAATAATAAATTACTATTCCAGCAAATGATTTAACTTGCGTTACGTTTCCTGGTAAAGGCGCAATTAAAATAGCTTTAACTTTATTTTCACACTTTTTCAAACCATTCTTAGTTATTACATAACCTAAGTACTCTAACTCTTTTTTGAAAAATTCACATTTTGATAGTTTCATTTTTAATCCTGTTTCACTTAAAATTTGAAATACCTTATCTAAATTTTTTAAATGCTTTTCTCTCGTTTGACCTGTCACTATTATATCATCTAAAAAATTAGTTACGCCCTCTACACCTAGAAATAGTTCAATTAATTTTTGAAAAATTGTACTAACTGGTTTTATACCATAAGGTAATCTATGTATTCTAACAAACCTTTATGAGCACTCCACGTCAATATTTTTGAAAATTCCTCATCGACTTCTAGTTCGATATAAGTTTCACTTAAATCAATTTTACTAAACTCTCCTTTACTAACTTTATGAAATATATCATCAATCCTAATTAAGGATTACTTTACATACTGTTTAAACTTGTTAACTGTTACCTTATAGTGAGCACAAATTCTTATACTACCATCACTTTTTAAAATAGTCACTAGAGGGTAGGGTGGTTCTCTGTTATAGATATAGCAAAAAAATTTTTAATTTTTTGTTTGCAGGACCCTCTAAATTTTTTTATTGCTATGAGCAAACATTTTTTATGAAGTTCGGTCGCAATTGGTCAACCCTCTGCCGCAAAAGGGTTGAAAATTAGTGAAATGGGATATTTTTATAATTTTTTGCTTGTATTTTGAAAACAAGAAATTACACAAAAAAATGTTCAGATATTAATTTTTATATCTTAACTTATTCTATAAAATACGTAAATACATATTTCCTCGTAAGTTCGTTATTTAACGGGTAAAATTTAAATATATAGAATAAAATACTTGGAATACTGAAAAAATATGTAAATCTAATAAAAATGTGCAGCGAGAAGATAATTTGCAAAATACGATTTTTGCAGAATGACTCTGAGCCATTTAAGGTAAAAACCGGCTTACGCCAGGGGGACGCACTATCACCTACATTATTCAACCTAGCTCTTGAAAAAATAATATGAGATATCTATGAACAACAGCAAATGTGGGTAAGTGGAGATTCAGTGATGTCGGCCTAAGGGTGTTTCAAAAAATACGCCGGATTTGAAAGTGTTATAAAATTAATTTATTTTCATAAAAAAAGCAAAAAAATCATACTATTCGATTCAGAAGATCTTGAGGTTTGAACATGAAAAATAATATCGGGCATACGCCCTCCCTACTAGTCCTGCACGCAATATCTCTGTCCATGAAAGTCACCATCATCCGATCACACACATCTGCATCGATTTGGCCAAGAACACGTTGAATTTTACACTAGAGTTCCGTCACATTTTTAGGTTTGTTTTCGTAGACTTGTGACTTAGTCTAACCCCACAAAAAAAGTCACACGGTGTTAAGTCACATGATCAAGTTGGATAGACTTGGTCTCCGCGCAACGAGATTAGTCGGTCTGGAAATCTCACACGAAGGAGTGCAATTGTTTCTGCTGAAGTGTGGCACGTTGCACCATCCTGTTGGAACCAAAGGTTATTGATATTCATTTGATTCAATTGAAGCCATAGGAAATCAGTGAGCATTGCTCCCTACCGAACTCAACTGAATCACGCATAAGAGCCACATTTGCCTCACTCCGACCACTTCGAGGACGTCATGGGCTTTTGATGTCTTCAACTGAACCACTTGCTTCGAATTTTGTAACTAAATGACGAATAGTTGATTCTTTTAGAAATGGTAGCTACGAAATTTTCACCGATTCTATAAGTTTAAATGAACAAAATTCGTTGTTTTGTATTGTACTTTTCCATTGTAACACAATAAACACAATAACTAAGAACAACCAAATTCCTAGACAACACAAAACGTCAATAATAATAGATATCAAAAATTGCAAAAACAATGCTGCCAACAACAAACAAATAAAATGGCGACATTTTCATATTCGGCGTTCTTTTTGAAACACCCTTTACTTAAGGCAAGCATGTCAATGGGCTTATATGTAAATGAAAATTAAACTAAGTACATGGTGATGTCAAAGATCAATCTAAACATAAACGACCTATAATATTGGAAGACAATTGGAAATTTGAAGCAGTGGACAACTTCAAGTATCTGGGAGTAAACGTCAATAACAAGAATAATATGCACCAAGAGATAAATGAAAGAATCATGAGCGAGAACAGGTGTTATTATAGTATAATTAAGCTCTTGAAATCAAAATTACTATTATGGACATCAAAGATACGCTTATATCATAGCTATTTGCGATCAATAGTGACGTACGCGAGTGAGACATGGTCATTAACAAAAGGCGATGAGAGAAAGCTGATAATATTTAAAAGAAAATTACTCCGGAATATATTTGGACCACGCTTTAACCGAGAAACAAATACGTTTGACAGAAGAAAAAATAAAGAGCTACAGAAATTATACAAAAGACCAAACATTCTAGCCTTTATGAGGAGTAAAAGACTAGATTGGTTTGGACACACTTGAAGAGCGAATGGTCAACTAATAAAAATATACTCGTGGATAAAATGAACAAAAAAAGACCCCTAGTCATAGACCAGAATGTGACATGAATTGACTTACAATAGAGAGAGAAGGGGAGACCTGTTGAAGGCAGCAATGGTCCTTAATGGACCGGTAAGCTAAGAAGAAGAAGATATTTAATAAAAAATGAATTGTTTAATAAACAAATATATTTATATTTTCAAGAATATCGTATATTATAGTTAATGCATTAATTAGAAAAATAAATAAATTTTAAAGATTAGTGAAGAATTTTTTTTTCTTATAATATACATAAATATCAGCCTAATTGCATAAAAAAAAGTGTTTAAGCTTACTTGAGACCTACTAGAAATATACCATTTAATAACGCTAATTATGATATCCACGCTATCAATTTTCGTCTTAAAAAATTGAAACTAAAATATTTGTACTCTACAGTAAAAATCAAACTATTTTGATCACTAATCATAATATTTGACCAAAAATTGAATAACAGAGATCGTTTTTTATTTTTCAAAGTATATTTAGTCAAAATACTAAAAAAATATTGAGCAACCAGAATTTTTATTTTAAGTCAAAGTTTCACAAAATGTCTATTTTAATGTATATAATAAACTTAAAATGGTTCTCATTAAAATTTCGTAGATTGACTTTTTTTGATCCACCCTAATGTGTATAAATCACTATCGGTAAAATACACTTATTTCAATCGCAGAACTAAAAGAAACGTAAACTACCAGTTAAGATGAAAGTCGGAAATTGAAAGAGCGCATCATCATCAGTAATAAATCGTCGGCGTCACGGTGTTAATGGCGGAGCGACAATCGATTATCATATTGATAAGTGGGCGGCTATTATCGTGAGATATACGGGTGATCACCAGCCTAGAGCGTAGCACAGTGCTGTGTCACAGTTTATATCAAATAAAAGAGAAATAAGTAAGATTTTTGTATAAAAAATTTTTTTTTTGATTAGCTCATTTTTCAAAAAGTTATGGTAGTTTTAAGAAAAAAAAGTCAACATTTACTGATTTTAAATATGCGAATTTTTTTGTAGATTTCCTCTATATGATTTGTGATCTTTTGATGTATCGTTGAAAGAAATCGTTTCGGAGAGAGCTGAGAAAAAGTAGTAATAAACAAAAAATAAACACATCATAATAAAACTAAAATCATCTCAACTTCGCGGATAAGTGTTTTAGGGAATAGTCAAAATTATAACAACAACTTAAATTTAGTAAATTAAATTCCATAGGAATTGATTCAAATTTTGATTGTAATTGAGTTGCTTCAAAGTTATCGCCACATAGATTTTTTTTAATGATATTATTTAAAATAATTTTCTCGACAATAGTATGCCAATTCATGCTGTAGTAACCACAGTATTTTTGCATAGTAACGAAATTCCAATTATTTGGAAAGTAGGAGTTGTAACACCTATCTGAATCAATTTGTGATACATAAACATCACATGTTTATCATCACAAGCGGTAAGGTATAGTTACTGTTTAATAAATCTGTTTATCAAATGGAAACTTCATCCGTATCAAACATGAATGCATCGCTTTTGAAAACTAAAATGTCATTAATAATTTACAATTATCTAGAGTCTAGATAAAATTTAATAGTCTTGATTCTAAACTATTAAATTTTATATAATGAGATATAAGGATATCTATTAAAAAATATTTTACATTTTTTATTAAATTAATAGATTGATTTTTATTATTAAAAGGAATAAATATAGGTACTATATTATAAATAATATAATTATTAATACTAATTAATGATAGCTTAGTTGTAAAAATTAATTTATCATTTTTTTATGAAGAGTCTGAACCTCTAAAATTTAAATTACTTCATTTATATTTTCTATATTAATAATTATAAGTACACGAAGAATATTGGAAATTTTCTTTAAAAAAACTATTTCGTAAGAAAATGTTCTGGCTTAATAATTATAGCTAAATTTAATTTTTCTTAAGTATTATCCAAAGATATTATATTATTTTCGATTGCGTAATAATAATGTTTTATTAACATAATATTGATCCATACGATTATTATATCTTAAAATAAATCATGTTATATTCTCAATGGGACACTCAGTGTTACGGGTTTTGCAAACCCGAGTTAAGGCATAGGAAAAGTGGCGCTCCCATCGCCCAGTTCACTGCAATAGTCCTACCATGACCTTAAGTGGTTGTGGTAGTCCTGTCCTCCAGGTTGGATGTTATACGCAGGACTAACAACCCTGCCATATAAAAACATCATTGTTTAGGATCTAACAATAAACTTCTCTCAGAATTGTGGAAATTTGGAAAATGGAAATATGGCTCATTATTGGGAACTTGGAACATTCCCACACTTTTCAAACATGGAGCAGCACAATGCTTAATCAATGAAATTAGGAGATATAATTTAGGAGTGGTAGCCCTACATAAGATAAGATGGGGCGACAAAGGTATCTTGGATCTTCAAGACACGACTATATTCTACAGAGAATTTAATGATCGAGGGCGATTTGAAACGGGTTTTGCAGTGCACAAAAGTATAATCCCTTTGGTAACAGAATTTAAAAGTATTCATCCTAGGATAACAACATTGACAGTTAAAGGGCAGTGCTTTGATATCATTTTTCTGAGCGGACACGCGCCTGCGGAAGAAAAAGCACCAAAGAAGAAGAACGAATTCTGTAAAAATTCGGAACATGCCCTAAATGAAACCCCACGTAGCATGATTAGAAAAATCCTAAGGGATTTCAATGCTAAATTGGGAAAAGAAAACATATTTAGAGCAACCATTGGCAATTATAACGTGCACGACTTAACTAGTGAAAACGAACTTAGGCTTATAGACTATGCAAGTGATGGGGTACTTACTGTGAAAAGCACAATGTTCCCACGTAAAGACATCTATAAGGGGGCATAGAAAGCACCTAATAGTAGATATACCAACCAAATAGAACATGTCCTGTTTAACACAAGGTTCAAAAAATGTCTACAAGATGTCAAAACAGTTAGAGGAGCTCCCTGTGATTCGGACCATCACTTGGTGAAAGGAAAGCTAAAAGTGTTTTAAGTTTTTTAAAAACTTAAAAAATTAGCAGTTAAAAAAGAAACAATTATGGACAGATATGAAGTAAATAAATTAAAAAACAACATTGTATGTATGAGTTTCGGACGACAGCTGCGTGAAACAATCTCTAACTTAGACATAAATCAATTAGATACAATAGATTATAAATGGAAGAGAATAAAGGAAACTATAACAGAGGTTACAGATACTATTATAGGCAAACAAAAGAAAATGAAAAACCATGGTTCAATACTTCTTTTGATGAGGCCCTTAATAAAAGGAAAAAAGTTAGATTATAAAGGATTAATGACCCCTCCAGCAGGGAGAAGGAAATTACTTATGAAAAACGAAAATACGCAAAAGACATACTGAGGGAAGCCGAGACCAACCATAGAGCTAAAAAAAACTCGTGAAGTGTACCAGAAGATTAATTCAATAAGGAATGGGTATAAGAAACACGATAGATTCCTAAAAAATGATTATGGCTCTCTTATTCCGGAATAAGACAAAATTCTAGAAAAATAGACAGTATTTTGACTAATTGCTTAACTGTGAGAACCGAAGTAAAATATTCATATGGACAACATCAGAACCTAATGATATTGAATACCCTCTTCCAAGTAGAATAGAAATAAATCAACTATGTAGACTAAAATACCAAGAGAAGACGAAATTGAGGGAGAAATTTTTAAAAACATATGGTCTGAGGAACAACTCCCGAAAGACTGTGGTACAGCTTTAATCTGTCCAATTTATAAAAAAATATATTAGGCATAGCATATAAAGTTAAAATTATTTAAATTTTTGTGCTTCTTTTCTTTCGAGAAAAATAACTTTAAAATTTGAATTAGCTTAAATTAACATTTTTTTTTGGTGTTTGAATGCCATGTACAATTGTCAAGTCAGTAACACTTTTGTCTTTAATGCTTGGGGTACGAGGTACACACCCACCGGTGCGAGTGAATTATTAAAGTAATCTATTACAATAAATATGAAAAAAAAATATTGAGCTTTTCAGATAAATTTACAGTAAATATTTTTTTTTTCTCGCCTTAATCCCAACTACTTGAGGTCGGCCATTTTAATCCTAAACTTCCACTTGACACAATCTCCCACATCAGGTATCCTCATATCGCATTTAATAGCATCCCTCCATCTCAAATTATAACTATTATTTAGTTAAATATTTTTTCTTTTAACATTGAAAAAAAATCCCGTCTGTCATATATGAAGTTTCATATACAAGAGATAATATAGTAACATCTTTCTACATACAAACAATTATAATCATTCATATCTAATAAAGTATTTAAGGTCGAATTAAGTTTGATATGATAATAGGTGTCAACTATAAAATCAAATTATTTTGATTTAGATTTGTTTAACCTTTTATCCGAAATATTAGTACTATCATATATGTAATTATTTTATTTGTTATAAATCTTCGTTGAACTATTTGACACAAATTAAAGATTCCATCTTCATCCCTTAAATCAATATC
The DNA here is from genome assembly GCF_025091365.1 of Daktulosphaira vitifoliae. Taxonomy (NCBI): domain Eukaryota; kingdom Metazoa; phylum Arthropoda; class Insecta; order Hemiptera; family Phylloxeridae; genus Daktulosphaira; species Daktulosphaira vitifoliae. The sequence continues at coordinate 4,235,871 of NW_026099573.1, read as the reverse complement.
AACTTAAGTTTTTCAAATAGCAACCCAGTTTTTTTAGCTTAGATGCGCAGCTAAGAAGGTATTAATTTTACTATGATTTGTTTTTATTTTTTGTGTCTATGAACTCTCAATCTCAGCTCTCGCTAGACCGATTTCGATGAACAATACGTCAAAAGATCACAAATCGTATCTAGTTGAAGACATTTCACTAAAAAATTGAAAAAAATTCTGTCGTTCCCCGTAAACGGGGTAAATCCCCCAAAAATCACAAATTTTCGACATTTTTTCAATTTTTTTTATTAAAAAAAAACTATATCTTTTTTAAAAAATATTCAAATAATTTTTTTTCTTTTCATAGATACATTAGGTATTTACCTAATTTTAGATATATTTTGACGAATATTTGACCCTTTACATGCCCCAGGAAGGCTTTCAAAATGGTAACTTTTTCACAAAAAATTCACTTTTTCAACTTAACTTTTAAAAATGTTCCGGGAGACTGACACTTTTATATATACCTTAAATTAAAACTTATGTAATATACTTTATTATGGAGAAAAAATTTTGGACTTTATTTTGTTTTAATGGTGAAAACGGAAATCAAAATTAATAAAAAAAATATTCTTGATATTGTATTTTACATTTTTTAACATCATGTTGCTTTAACTTGCATGAATCAATTTAACTTTTGAAAGTGTGAGAGGTGACGACTGGGGCCACGCAACGGATTGTGGAGTCAACACCCTCATGGCTCCCTTGCAAAAGGAGAATCGGGTCGCCAACCACTTAGGCGACGGTCTTGATCATAAAAAAAACAACACCCGGACCATAAGTGGATTTAAAAAAAAATAAGTAAACCAATAATATTAAACAATATTATTAGAATAATAATATTTAAATAATGATATTTATATATTCTAATAATATATAAAAAAATATATGTATATATATATATATATATTAGGGTGTCCCAGAATTTTGAAGTTTCGGAAATGCTTAGTGCATACCCCTCAAATTTATTTGTATACATATGAAAAAGAACACAAAAAAATTTCAGGTCGATCAAACAAGTTTAACCCGTGCCGACTTGGGGTTGAAAATTAATTAAAAGGGGCAGTTTTTCAGTTATTTGCCATTGACTCGTTAATTAGTGCTCTCACAAAAAATTAAATAGGAAATAAATTGTAGATATAAATGTTGTGTATAACTTAAGTTCTATAATTTTTCTTCTAAACCCAATAGTTTTCTAGAAAAATTGAAACATAAGTATTATTTTGCAAAACTGTCGAAATTGGGATATTTACGAATATCGCATCATATTTGATGAATCGTTTATAATAAGAAGTAATATTTCATATAAAAATTGTGTCAAATTTAAATTTTTTAAACAAAAATTAATGAGTAAAATTTTCATTGGGCCGATCGTTTTATTGTTTTAACATGATTAATATTTAATTTTACAAAATATATGAGTATTATAGGTAAAATTTTTTGTAGTCAAATTCTGTTTATGCTAATACACAACAAATTTAAAAAATACCAACTAGAAATGATAATTTTATCATGTTTATTTTAATGTTAAAGAAATTATAATTACAATGCTGGTACTTATAAAAAATTATTATTGGGGATATTTTCTCTTGAGAGTTTCTTTGTTCGAATTTGGGTATAATTTTCTATGTTCTTGCACACAACGCAACAAAAATTGTTTTTGCTTCTCTTCGACTGTAATCAAACCATGAAAATTTTGCATCAACTTAACAGTCCTTTCAGCAGTATCATTTACAGCTTTCAGTGTTGATACAGTTTTATGGGCTACTATATATGAGGCATTATTTGTCACCCATGATAATGGACATTCGTTCAGAAAACTATCATCAATTTTTAAACGGGTAAATAAGAACTTACTTTTGGCTGACACAAAATCACAGATATTTTTGTCTAAAATAAAATAATTTACAGTTATCATTAAATATCAAATCATATTAAAATATACACGTTTATCTTTCATACTAACCGTATAACAAACCGCCAAGTTCTTCCTTTGTCGGTTTGTATCGTTTTCCAAATGTACATTCACTTTTTTTTGTTAAATTTTTTACCATAAATCGTTTCATATCTGGTTCAATTTTATCGTCAAATAGTGCTAAGATTGTAAGTACCACAAATGCTGACTAAATTTTTGCAGTGCCACTTTCGAAATACTTATGTCAATGGTTTCATAAGATTTTAATGACTTTAAAAAACACAAGTCTTGATGAGGTGATTTTACTGCAAGAACGCATTTAAGCCAAGGCTTCACGTAAGTAGTAACATTGAATAAGCAAACATCTAGCAACGCGGTTTTATCCTGGCTAGATCAATACAATATTTTCATTCGACATATTTTTTTTTTAAATCGGAGCATTTCCATATATACAGGGAGGGGTTCAAATAAAAAAAATGCATATTAAAAGTAGAACTTTTGAAAGTGTTACGGAAAGTCTGACACTTATATATATCTTAAATATATTTAAATTTTTTATGTAATGTTCTTTTTATGGCAAAAAAAAATTTTCGGACTTATATAACTTATTAATAAGTGTATGGATTAACACAATTTTTTTATGAGAAATAATATTTATATCCCTTTTTCATTCGACATACTTTATCTCAATCAGGATATTAATAAGGAAATAGTAGATCATGTAGCTTTTAGAATAATCCACCATTTTTTTTTAATTAAACACTATCTAAAGATTTGCATCCAAGGCTTTTTTTTTAATAGTGATTTAATCACGGTCAGATATCATTATACTGGATCCAACAATGCACGTCATCACTGTACCGCGACCCCCCTGTACTGAGTTTTATTTTAGTTAAAATAAATCATTAAAATTAATTCAGTTCATATTTTAATTTAAGAATCTTTTTAAATACCAAAAGTTACAAGAAAATATAATAATTATAAATCAAATAACTAATCGGGATAAAATTAAGGGAATAAGAGATATTGTTGTTTTTGAAATAATCTACGAATTTCTTAAAATTAAACGATTATTAAAATAATCGTAATTTGATAACCACAATAGGGATAATCGATTGATAATGATGTATTAACTAATGACTAGTTGATGTGGTCGTGTGTTGAATGGGAAAAGAATAGGTATCAGCTAGTGTACTTTTAAAAAAATAAGTTTTAGGATTCGGGTCTGAAATTTTGTCCACAGACGGGTATTTCGTATATTGTAAAATGTGTGAGATAAAGATAAAGTTTGGAAAGAAGTATAATATATATCAACACCTAAGAACTGATAAACACATTACAAATGTCGAGCGATACGAAAAATATGCGCAAAATAAAGCTTAAACACGTTTAATCAATTAAAATACAGCGAAATTAAATTTAGCTAAATTTTATAATAAGCTATCGTTTCTGCCAGTATTCCGTTAAATAAGCTTTCCAATAATATTTTTATATACTCGTTGGGGGTTATTCCTGAAGTCTATTCCAGTGACAATATAGTTTACTTTAAGTATGCTCTTATTACATCGGTAATTGTCGAATGCACATTCTCAGCTTATAAAACAATACTGTCAAATAATAGGAGAACTTTTTCATTTGAAAACCTAAGAAAACATTTAATTATTAATTGCAATAATAAAGGTAGGAAACATTTATAATTAAATACAATTTTTTATAAAATAAATTGATTGGTTTTCATAAAATAAAAACTGTAATAGTATTTATTATTAGTAGTATATTAGACCGTACTTATACACAGTCGGAATAGTAAATTTGTCATTTGTACACATTTAAGGTACGCGCCCATAAGTACGCATCGGACGAATCGTATGAAACGGATTGTAGAATTATTAATATAGTAAGTTATACATATGCGTCCATTGTCCTGCAGCGGACAGATCGTACGTATCGGTCCGTCGGTAATGCTGACGAAATTTATCGAAAGGGCAACTTTTCCGATTGGTGCGGATGACGCTATACGGATTGCTGATAAGTGGACGCGTGTCACAACCGGTGGTCACTGGTCACTTCACTGATCATTTGAATTTTGTTGCATTTCGACACTCAGTACACACGTGTTTTAATTATAAAATATTTATTATTTTAATTATAATTATTATAAGTACACATATCATGGATATCGCAAGACTAATAACAATTGTACAAGAGTTCGAAGAGTTGTATAATTTAAAACACCCTCATTAATCGAATCAACAAAGACGAGATAATATTTGGGATGAAATTGGAAAAATATTAAATCAAACTGGTAAGTTTATTCATATTTCAATATAATTAGTTAGCCAATAAAGCTATTTAGGTACAAAATGTTTAGTTAATTACTGTATAGTCATACAGTGCTAGAGTCACGTGAACCTCCTTCCAGCTCAAACTCTACTTAATTGCCATTCTACTGACCCTGCTGCTGAGTTGAAATAACTTTTGAAACGATCCCTAACTGCTAAAGCATCTGTTTTTGAATTTTCACCTATATTTTTTAAGTCTTGCAGTCTTCTCATATTGGAAATAGAAATATTCAAATCATTTTCTGTCCAATGACACGCGTCATTTCTTAGAAAGTTGTGCAAGCAGCATGTAACCATTACAACACTCACAATGAGTTCTTGAGACATAGACATTTTACGTTCAAAAATTCTAAATTTCCGTGGCAATATTCCAAACGTATTTTCCACAGTATTTCTAGCACGACTCAACCGATAGTTAAACACTTTTTTTTCTTCGTTTCTTAGTGCATCTTCGCGTGAGTATGGTTGCATCAAATTCAAACATAATGGGAAAACTTCATCACCAATTATGACGTGCGGTAATACGTCACTGCCTGTCACAACCTGGTAGTATTTTTGTGAAGGTATATTTAGTGTTACATTCTGTAAGCCTTTAACCAAATTAGAATTTCGCAAAGAGTTTTTACCAAAAGCCCCAATATCAACGACTATGAATTTATAATTTGCATCCACCTAGGCTAATATCACCGTACTAAAGTGTTTTTTATAACAAAAATAATTTGATCCACTGTACGGTGGTGCCTAAATCAATACGTGTTTTCCATCAATGGCAGCAATCGCGTTAGGAAAATTCCATTTTTCACGAAAACCTTCTGATTCTCTCCATACTTCTTCAAATGGTTTAGGCATAACTAGGGGCTGCAGAAACTGGGATATGGCTTCGCAGGTTGAGTAAACGATTCTTCGTACTGTGCGTTCACCTAGCCTAAAGGAAAATGAAATTGATCTAAAAGAGTTTCCAGTGGTCAAAAACCTGAAACAAAAGTAATAACAACTAAAAACAGGTTAATTTTATTCTAAATACTCAAATACCTGAAAGGTTACAAATATAAAAAAAATCAAACTAATTGGCCGCAACGAAAAAATTTGTAACTTTCATGGCGCATTAAAAAATTACAAGAAAAGGGTCGCCAACCTACTGGGCGAGACAATGTATTGTTGGACCACTGTAGGATTTTAAAGAAAATTAACTTTTATATATTAAAACAATTAAACAAAAATATAAAATTAATAATTACTAAAGTTGATGTCCGTTGAGTCGTTGATAGTAGATGTACACCAAAACCTCGTGACAGTTGTCACATAACCATATCAATGGGGATGACCTTATACAAGGCCGTTGCCCGTACCGTATAAACTAAGGGGAGATGATTTTTGAAAGGAAAAAAATACACGAGTCGATTGTAGATGGAACACGCAAAAAAAAAAGAAAAATATGATAGTTAAGTTAAATTAAGGGGACTTTATAAAGTAAAAAAAAAAAACAAAAAAATTAAGTTAACACGAGGCAAAAAAACCGAATGGTCAAAAAACCTCGTCTACAAATTAAAGGGGACAAAGAAAGAGAGAGAGAGAAAAAAAACAGATATTAATAAAAAAAATACCAGTTACACCTACATTTTTATTATTAGAGAATACGATGAACGCCTTCGGGTACCCACCGGCTTTTAATCGCGGCATTGCCGCTAAGTACGGCGGGTATACGTCCCAAGTAAGCGACTGGTTTTAGGCAGTTAGACTTAGCTTGCAAGACGTTGGGACACCCCGGAATAAAATGCACTACGTCACCACATTGTATTAATAACCTATTCATCACCCAATAAAATAGAATATAAAACCTATAAAAAAAATCACAAAAAATATAGATATAACATGACAGGTTGTCTTGTCACACGATTGTCATATTGTGGGACCTAAATAAAAAAATAAGGGCACCTAAAAAAAAATAAAAATAGGTATGGCTCAAAACATAAATAATAAATTATACATTACCAGATCCGAAGGGCTCAAGAATAGGAGGCAGGCTCAACTGACGCCATTAAACAAAAATTTACATAATACAAATTTAGCAGCCACTCACGATAAAAAAAATAGAAATATAAAAAAACAATCTGTTGCAACGCACACAACAAAAATAAACACACCGCTACGGACGAATATTAGCGTACCAGTTCCGACGATGGCTAATTTCCGACAACCCGTCCGACCTTTGACCCGGCGACAACACGGCTAGCCTTTAGAGTAGGGGTCAAATAAAAACTTAATACCCAGTGCCGGAAATTACTAAGAACAATTTAAATCATATGGCGATAATATGGTGAGCAGTGCAAATGACGTTCAAGATAGGAAAGGAGCGGAGTGAATGTACACACAAATGCCGTCCATGAACCGGTCTGAAGTAGTACACAGCTGACTATCTCGCACGCGCATAAACAAATCACAACACCTTATCATGATAATTTTACTGACAAACGCTGTCGCAGTCCGCATTCAGCTCAACACAAATATATATATATATATATATATATATATATACAAATAGACAAAAAAATAAATAGATACTTTTGTCACGTTACATACCTATAAATAAATAGCCTAAACATACGCGAATCCTTAGTTATAAAAACTGAACATTTTATAATTTTATAATTATAATTATAATTAATATTTATTAATTTTCGAAATATTGATAAATTTTATCGAAATTCGAACTTTATATGCTTATAGAAATTGTACCTATGTATTTTTAATATTTTTATTAATTTTTACAGGTAATGCATGCAAGGAGCAATGGATCAAAACTAAAGCCTCCCAAATACTATAAAGAGCTCACTTTCCTCACTCCGTATTTGAATGACGAGGAAGAGCGACTTTCAAACCTATCGCCACCTATCACAATTGGTGATGATAGTAACGGTGATCAAGAAGAGCTTGAAACATCATGTAATCTAAGTGATACAGTAAATGTATCAAGTGATACACAAGAGTCACAACCAAAATCGTCCATGTTATCATCACGAAATGTTGGTAGAAAATCGAAGTTTGTTACATCACAACAACCCACTTCAGCTAACGCCCTTCATGGATATTTATCAAGAAAAGAACAACTAAATAGTATTCAGCGTGATCCTATGGTTCTATATTTTCTCTTATGTCCTCTTCTTTCTTCTTCATTTAACCACACAGCAATAACGACAAGTTCTTCATCACTTTCCATGTTGTCTTGCACACTGTACTGTTTTCGATCGTCCACTCACAACAAAAATGCAAATGTCGCATCGGCAATCTGATTGCTCTGGATACAGTGGGCGCACTACCACAAATTGATCCGTTTCATACGATTCGTCCATATTCGTGCGATAAAAGTAGTACATAATTCGACGACTTAAATAGTAGTATGAAGGCTCTAGAAACCTTAGATGAAAAATCTAGGAGATGGGGTTTTTTACTGTTACACATGGTGAGTTCAAAGCTGAATGGATAAACGTTGAAGTCGTGGAAGATAAAATCATCAAAGTATCAACTGTCAAAGAATTAACAATATTTTTAGGCGAATGTTTTCAAATAACGGAATCAATAGAATCATCGCAATGCAGTAATAAAATTAAGTGTCATGTTTGTAATCAGCCGCATACTATATAAAAGTATCCATCTTTTATTACGTTATCGGTAGACGAGCGTATATCTAAAGTAAATATAATAGCTCTGTGTATGGTTTGTTTACGGAAACACGGCAAAATTAAATGTTTGGGTAGATATTGTTTAAAATGTAATAATCTTCATAATACATTGTTATATTTAAAAAAGGATGTAGGATCAAATTGGCCTGAAATCCAAACACAACATAATTCGAGTGAGTCTACTACTTCGACAACCGCAAATGTATCCAACTAACTGTAGGTTTTGTTAATAGTTAACAGTTAAAAGGGCAAAAAACTAATCTTATTGTTTGTGGTATAGAACAGATGACACAATGTATTTTTTCAACGGTTAAATTATTAATTAAAAAAATCGCATAATAGCGACTTTCAGCTATTCTCTCGAATATTGGCGATGTTAAAGATAACGGGGTATTTGCCTATAAAGAAAATCGGAGATCACAAAAATATGCCTATCTAGTATACCGATGTCATGTACTGTTTTTATAGAGGATTCAATAGATAGTGGAGTATTTAATGCAACAGTTCTGATTCATTGAAGAATGTAGTCTTATGGTTCCGTAAGCGGCCAAAGAAAATGCGTGTAAAAAAATATTCGAAGAAACGATAATTCCCTAGTCACGGGACGTTTTATTGTGTACTTTTTATTCAAAGAAAATGTAAACCCGTTGGGTAAATTTTATGAAATTGCAAAAAGATTACTGTCAATGGAAAGAAAGTTTCGTAAATAATCTAAAACTAAAGCAACAATATATTAAATTTATGAGGGAATGCGAGAATTGAATCACATGAAAAGAGTAGGTGCCGAATCAACAGATAGTTGTAAAAATTTGTTTTTTATCCCAACGTGGTGTGCTTAATGAAAAGAGTATTACTACAACATTACGTGTAGTATATAAGCATATATCGTTTAAATACTTTTTCTTATGGAACGGTACCTACTTCGTATATTGTCATGATAACTCAACAAAACCCACCGCTATCGGTCGCGATTTTTATGTCGATGATTTTTAAGTGGTGTGTGTCGCAGGCGGCAACTGCCGAATTACGTGACGGTCTTATCGAAATATTATCAGCAGCCGGTCTTGAATTAGGTAAATGATCGTCGAATAATTATAATAGTATAATTATACCCGTAGTTATAATTAGTAGTGTGAATAGCATTGAAGAGAACTTGACCCAATTACCTGATATCAATAATTCTATAACGAAAATAATAGGTTAATGCTGAAACTCGCATAAATATATTTTACAGTATAAAATTGATATAAAAAAAATTTGATTAGCATGAAATTGATATTTAATAATATAATATTGTAATTCTTACGGAGAATTTATAAAAAATTATAGATTAGTTATTACTTTTATGGCAAACATATAAAAGTTGAAAGTCTTTTAGTAGCATTACTAAAAAAAAAAAAATTGTTTTTTATAAATAAATTTACTGGTCTACAAGGAATTTTCATCAGAGACCAAAATATACTTTTCTAAAACCTTTTGCGTCGATTTCAAATCTACAATTAGAGTTTCACGTATGACCTAAATAATAACAAATTCCTTCTAATTAATATAGCAAATATTTATGTTTGATTATTAGGTTATGTTTGATTATTAGGTTATGTATGACCTAATAAGTTGAAGAAGTTCTACTTTTCATACGCATTTTTAAGTTTTGAACCCTCCTGTATACAGGGTAATGGTCCGATTAAAAAAAAAGTACAATAATGTATATCGAATAGAAGAAGTATATAAATAGTAAATATCATTAAAAAATTTGATTGATCCATACATTATTCAAAAAGTTATAGGATTATAAAGTTAAAAATATAAATATTCTTTTTTACAAAAATCGTATTTTTTTATAACTTTTCACCATGAAAACAAAATAAAGTCCAATATCTTTTTTCCATATTAAAATATATTAAATAAGCTTTATTTTAAGATATATATATAGACTCATCTAATTGAAGGGAAAACAATTCAGCCGCTTTAAGTTCTTCATTCACATGGAATTCAACATCTTTAGACATGTCTTCAATACGCCTTTGGGCAGTGTTATTAGTTAGCGGAATTTTTCTAACTCCTTTTTTAAAATCTTCACCAAACAAAATTTTAACAATTTCATTCACAGCATTCTGATAAAATGGTTGACTCGGCTGTTGTGTGAGATTTCATTTTTTTTTTTTTTGCTATCAGTTCCACGGCATAGCTAGCTTCCTATGCTTAATCTGATACAGTTGACTGTTTTATAAACTTTGAAGCCTGACTCTTTTGATCTGAGGCTAACCTTTTGAAAAAATCAAAAGGCTTTTCAGATGCAAAACCATGTTTTGTAAACAGGTGCCTTTTCAGCATATTTGCTACCATACTTTCATTAGATAATTTTTCACTACACATAAGGCATTGAGGCATAGACATTTCTCCACCACTTCATGTGAAACCAAATGATAAATAGCTTTCGTCATACTGTCAAATAATATTTTTTCATCGTACATTAGCATTTTTACTCGCACTTACCTCAACATTAGGAGGATTGAAACTCAGACTAGGCAATTCCTCAACATCAACTCTATGAGCATTATTTAGACCTGGCAATTCTTCGCTTAATTTACGTTTCTTAATAAAAAAACGATTCATCGTGCGCGACACGTAGTACGAATAATAATTGTAGAGCGAAAAAAAAAAATTTCCGTTAATATAAAACGGTAATAATAAATGTAATAATAAAGGGTTGAAACAGTGTTTGTGAAATGGTGACGAAGTAACGCCGTAGATTATGGTGATCAACTCATAATCATAACCTCAGACGGGGAATCGCGCCAACAATATGCTGATATTTGCAGTCATGAGCATAAAACTTTATATTTGTCTATATATTTTACATATGCCAGACATGAAAATATATTTATTAAAACGACAATTAAATAACAAATTTACTAAATCTGTTTGTAGTTTTGGTCCGATGTGCAACGAGTCGTTCAATGATTTGCCGGACGTCGACACGGGGGACGCATCAAAAACCACGCGTAATTTTATTTTATCACCGTTGCGTTTTACCACGGCGTGGTGCGGGATATGATAACGACCTGGTTGGTCCGCGATTTTCATGTGGCTAACTTCTCGTAGTCAAAAATAATTTTTGGTACTCTTTGTACTTATTGTTCTGTCTATTATTTTTGTAGCATTTAATATGCAGTTTTGTATGGATTTTATTCAAATTTGTCGGATGTAAATTTTATAAATAGATAATATATTAGTATATTTGAATAATTCCCCTGATAGGTATTTTAATGACAAGAATTGTGATGCTTATATAAAAAATGTTTAGGTAATATGCAATGCATTAATATCTGTTCTGTTTGAGCCTCTCAATATGTTATTATAGAATTAAATTACACAGTGCCATGTTTATTTGTCTTATAATAGATTTATCAAGAAACCAACTTGTGTAAAATAAAGCACTTAAGCTTCTCATTTTATTTTTAATATTTTGATTATTTCAGATCAAAATTTATTATCATTCTTAAGTATTTGAACGAAAGCATAATTTTAATTGGAATGCAGCTATAATTAGTCACATAGGTTCACATTTATGTATTATAAAGTTATACCATTAGGAAGCTGTGAATGAATTTTAATTATTGTCATGCATACCGATTTAAAGTTGTCCGGGACGACGAAGGTGTCAATATAGATTGTGAAGACATTAAGAAACTCACTCCATGCCTTGTTAATGTGTCCATTTCTGCTTCAAACAAAGTATCATTAATTATCTTATTCGCAACAGACCTTTGATCTGGATTCAGTCTGATTAACTTTAGAGACCATCCCTTAACAACGAAGTCCGATTTAGTTTCAGGTTTTTTAAAATATGCTGTAGCTAAACCAACTAGCTCGTCTGTCAAATCCTTTGAAGATGTTTTTTTCTTTAAAGGTAAAGGGGTTGGCTGGTCATTAGACAGTGTCTGTTGGTCATCACTGAAATTATGCTATAATAAAATAAAAACTAAAAATGAATTTTTTTACTCAGGTACCAAAACTGAAGTGGGTTGGAAGCAGCTAGCTGAGGATTTTGAAGAACAATGGAACTTTTACAACTATATAGGTAGTATGTATGGCAAACATATATTGATTGAAAAATCATCCAATTCTGGTTCTTATTACTACAACTACAAAGTACATTCAGTATTGTTCTCATGGCTATCGTTAATGCGAAATATCAGTTTATCATGGTAGATATTGGAGCGAATGGACGAATATCTGATGATGGAGTTCTGCAGAATATGATATTTTGCCAAAATTTGTCTCAAAACCAATTAAATATTCCTATTGCACGTGAATTATCCGTCTCAAATAAAAAGTTAACTTACGTATTTGTCGGTGATGAAGCTTTTCAACCACTGCCAAATTTTATGAAACCTTACAACAGAGCAGTATTCACGGATGACAAACGGATTTTTAATTATAGATTATCCCGATCACGCAGGATTGTTGAAAATGCGTTTTAAATCTTAACATCGAGGTTCAAAATATTCCAAAAAAATATTAAATTTGCCCCACACAAGGCTCGGAAAATGACTTGCTGTCATTTACACAACTACTTGTCAACAAGAAATAATGGATATTATTTGCAAGTGGTGATGTTGATTACGAAAACAAAGATATTGGTAGAGTAGAAGAGATTCATGGAGAGAAGGAACTCAGCATATGGCAGAACTATAAATACAATATTGTAATCAATAATGGAAAGAACACTCAATAATCCAACTATCATGTCATAAATAAAACTTATCGCAGCAAAACAACGACAGCTTATCAAAATAGAATGTACTACGCCGTCGATTGTTTGTCATACCACTCTTATTAGAAAAAGAAATAGCTAAGTCGTTAGTATAATTATAAAATTACGATTTCAATCATATCTTTCACCAAATTTCATGTCAAAACACTCATAAATAAATAAATATTTGATGTTTACTAACCTCGGAAGTTTGAATTTCTGCTCTCTCGACTTGGTCCTTGATACACAGCAGTTCGTTGTAATATCATACGTTGGGTTCTGGAATAGCGTCCACTGATACACCCGACTGTTTCTTATTTTCAAACTCCTTGTAGCATTTGTTAAAATTAGTGCGCAATATATTTATTTTTAGTATCAAATTCTCTACTGTAAAATCAGATTAATACGGCTTTAAAGTGTCCAAAATTGTTTGGAGTGCTTTAGCTTTTTTATCGAAATAATCTATTGATCTCAATTGCCATAGTTCAGGATGATCACGGTATGAATTTATCAAAAGGATTAAAAACTCACGCTCACCTACCGATTCTTCACCTAGTGGTATCGATAGTTCCCCCATGATGCCTAACTGATAAATTATAACAATTTCGGAAATATTGACAATACACGCTCCTAGACGTTCAATATGTTGTCAATCTTGCCCGTCAATGAGCATCAATCAAAATTTCTATCAATCTCTCTCAATGATTGATAATCCATATCAATATCCTTCTAAGCGATCAATACTCGCTTCAATATGGTTCCGTCAATATTATTGATACGAATATTGACAATATTATTGATCGTGTAGGGACTTCTTAAAAGCAGCTAGAAACGTCTACACTCAGAAGAAGTGGCGTCTGAATTTACGCATCGTACAGATATTTAGGAAATAATGTAATGTCATACAAAGAAATAGATTACATTTTGTAAAATTATAATATAGACTTTTATTTCATATATTTCATTCATAATAGGCTGTCACTGTAGCTTCAGTAATAACAGATCGTTTATGTATACAAAATGGTAAACCCGCCACTGATTTGTCGGCTTATCATTTATTATCATGCTGTGATAACTGTTGTGGCTGTAAAGGTGGTCATATTTTAAATGCATGGAAGTATGCTATGAATGATGGTTTAGTGACAGGAGGACCATATAAGTCAACTAAGGTAAGTAATGTAATTGCACATTGTGCATGAATTATATATTTAAGACATATCTTATAAGTAAATTCAATAATTATTTGAATCTACTTATAAGATATACATTATTTAATTTAATTAAATTTATCTAAATAAGCGGTCTGAGCAAATTCCATTTTGGGAAATTTGAAGTGTAATACTTCTTAGAGTACACATAAACACAGTAGTCAGGGTATATGGACGGGGATGTCTTACAGTGAGGCGAATGACAGTGAGACGGAACCATAATAATATGACAGTGTCACAAAAATGACTATTTAACATTAATAACAAAAATACAAATTTTATTAGTGATAAACCAGGCTGTAGCTCAGATGCTTCACGGAGTTCATCAAAAAAACACATAAAAGAAATATAAAAAAAATTATTATAACTTACACCAAAAATTTATAAACCACCTCCAATAACTTTCATAGGTGTTAAAAATATTGCTAACAGCGATACAATTATGACTAGTGATGAACATTAGTTCACACGTACTTAAAAAGTACTTGACAAAAATAAAATTGATTATCACAGTTATTAAAAGAAAAAAGTTTCGTAATGTAATCAGAGGATTGCCTGGCACTGAAATATATATGACATTAAAAGAGACCTACGAAGAAAAAAATAGGCGTGTCACAGTGTAAAAACTGTCAAGCCTTTAGACATACTCAAAATTATTATCATAAAAAATCTATCTGTGTATAATGTGAAGAAGAACAAAAAACAGAAGATTGCCCAAATCCGAAGAAATCGAAATCAAAATGCTCCAATTGTGAAGTACATCACAAATTGAAAATGCTAAACAGCTTACAAGAAAACAAGAAAAAATCGATCCAAAAAAACATCCGCAGTGCAATGTCTCTAACAAAAACCAGCTAAAACTGTAACATCGGATGTTTCCTATGCTAAAATAGTTAGTAGTTCTAATGGAAATAACGTTATTCTTAAAAAAACAACCATTACAGCCGGTTGAAAGTGTAACTCAGTTTTAATGGAAATTTTATCAGCCCTTACAAATATAACAAAATCTTTAACAAATATGACAAGTAGACTTGATAAGTAAAAAAGTAACCAGTCTAAGTCTAACAATCAAAACAAAAAGAAGAAATGAATCATACATTAAGTATCATAGCTTGGAACGTCAATGGGCTACACTGTAAACAAGAACTCGAAGACTTCTTAAATAAAGAGAACATTGACATAGATAGATGTCACGAAGATGACTAACTCGACGTATTATTGGGGCGGTTATTCGACGCTAGGCATTTATTGGACTTTACACCACGACGATAACGCGTGTGTGTAACGGTCCAGTTTACAGTGGAGCGGTGTCTGAGAAGGAGCTGACACGACTCGGGGTGTCAAACGTGTGACAACGCGTGTAAAATACCCCCCCACCAAGCCGCCGCTAATCTCTAAAGACCGACTAAAATAACGTATATAGCGTATCGTGTTTGGTCAAATATATTAATAGCGCATAACGCAATAACAAGCCGCAATACTTGCGGTGTGTGTTTTATTGGGGTTGATGGTAATGTTCCGAAGATTGCTCATAGCAGTGGAAGGGTGGGGATCTAGTCCCCGCCCATATCGCACTTGTGATGTGGGGGGTTCCTGCTATGCTGGGGAGGTGGGACAGGAGAGAAACAGGTCCATCTCCTGTACCAGGCCGTCGTCGACATAAACGCCCGACAGCCTCCTAGCGATGTTGAACAGCGTATGTTCGTCTGTTGGTGTTGCTGCCGTTGTTGTTGCTGTTGTTGATGTACGCATTGTTGCGGTCAGGGTTATGGGGGGGCGAAAGGTCCTCACCGACGAGCATGTACTCCCAATATTTCCTCGTCCGGCGTTCTCGCTCTGACGGAGAGTAATTACGAGGAGTTTTGCTGGTCGATGGGGTCGTCGTCGGTTCGGTCCTTGCGTCGCCCCTGGCGTAAGGATGCTTCGGGCGGAGTGATGTTGATGGGGTACTGTCTGGCCGCGTAGCGCGGAAAGACAGCATTGGCCGAGGTGAGGCGACCACCCGCGTATTGCTTGTGGTCGCACCCATTGGGCGGGGGAAATTTTGGACCGCCACATTTATTACCCGACTAGGTTTCGGGGGGGCGTTGGAACTCCTGTGGTGGACGGGGAGGCTTGGGGGAGACAGTTAAGCGTGTTCTGTTTTTCACGCCTCGCCACCTCGCGACCCGCCCGCAAACCGGATTCCGAAGTACCTCGGGTAGGGGAGCACGCGAAGCATCCTCCACCGAGCGCAGTACGCGCGGGAGGGGGCGGGCATGAATTTTCCTTGGTGGGGACTGATACTAATTGATACTAATTAGAGAAAAAGGCTGTTTACTATTAAGGATTTACTAATATATATATATATATATAATACATAAGTATTATATAACGAGATACCAATAACATCCAAAGGAATAAAAGAGGATGGCTTGTGTCTCTTAAGTTACTCTCAATTAACCAACAAGATATATATTTATAATATTTAAAAAATTATATTGATAATATATTCAACAAATATTTCGAGTTAAATATTCTATATTTATTCTAATTAATATATTCTCAAAATATACATAAAATAATATTTAAAAAGTTATTTTGTGAACATATTATGGAAATATTTCAATAGAATATATTTTTTATTATATTTATGAGATATTGTTACAATATTCGCTTTAAAATATTTTAAAAAGTATTTTGTAGGAATATTTTGACAATATTAATATATTGAAATTGCTACGTGGGCGGTTGTATTCGCTGCAGTAGCCAGTCACCCGGTTTCTTACCTTCTCTACCTAATACAAGTATGGACGGTGTGTATCCGGTAGTCTCGTTGCACCTATTGCGTAGAGCGAACAACAAAGGTGGTAGTTTTGTCCCAAGATGTATGACTCGACTCAGTAAATAAAGCACGAAGTCCTTTTTTTTAACTCTTGGTTTTCGTGTTCTACTAGATTAGCCCGTGGGTGGTATATCGGTGAAGTCTAGGCCTCTGCCCCTCATCGATTTATCGCGTCGATTATTTCTTTAGACACGAGCACTCGGCCGTTGTCGCTTAAAATTACTCGCGCGTAACCGTAGCGTGAAAAAACTCCCTTTCTAACACATCTACAATCGTTTTCGTTGTAGGCGCGGCTATGGGGTACGCTTCAGTCCACCTGCTAAAGCAGTCAGTTACTACTAATAGGTTCGTCTTGCCCCTTGGTGTTCTAGGATACGGTCCCATCAGGTCGATACTGATTACTTCCCACGGTTGTCTAGGTTGGCGCTTGACCATCGGGTTTTCGGGGCGCCTGTTTTTGGGCTTAGTGCACGCGCAAATGTGACACGATTTTACATGTTACAATGTTTAATAGTGGGTGATCGGAATTGTGTTTTTGAGCCCGGAGAGCGGACTAACTTCTCCGTTGTTAAAGCCCGTTCCCCGAAACTGTCGGCCTATTAGGGCAAATACTGTGCCAATGATCTGCTCCACAATGTCAGGGGGGACGTTCCGCGTTAAGCGCGCCCGACCGCTGTCGAAAAACTTGCGGCGGTACGTACGGCTTTAAGTTGGCTTTTAGCCTACCCTTGAGTAAGAGCCTGTCGAGATCGTTCGCGATTACGCGCAAATCGTCTAGCGTACTCGGACTTCGCATTTTCACGTTGCCATAATATTCGTCGCGTAAGAGACTGACTACATGATCTACGATGTGCTGCTCTGAATAACTGTGGCGTGCGAACGTTATGCGGTTTTGTTCCGGCAAGTACGCGTAATCAGTACGATTTGTTTCGACTGTTCCTCGCGTCATCTGTGCGGTAGCGAACGGATTTTGTATGGTTTTGTTGTTTAAATCACGACTTGTAATTGTATGTGAGAGGGACCGAATCTTCTACGTAATGCGTGACAGTGCATTTTCTACTTCTGAAATGCGCGCTTCCATACGTGTGTTAAGAGATATATCGCGTAAACTCTGCCTTAACGCGCCTATCTCCTCCGTTGCGTGGGATATTGAACGCACCGTATACATGTCATCCGTATACGCTGCGTTCCCGTTGAGACGGCCGGTTGCCTGGGACCACTCGTGTAGAGAACCTGTTTCGGTATCCTCTAGCGCCAGGTTAAACGTTTGGCCCGCGTTTGTAGGGGGTCGACCGTCCGGCATAGCGCGAGGACGTCGTTTACCCGTGACTCACGTTCCATCGCGAGTGTCTCGTAGTGAAGCGGCGGGCGTTCGGGTAGAATAGTGTTCGATGGGTTTACCCCAAAGATTCCCAAAGTGGTCTATATCGACCCTCTGTGGTCGATTTTGACCAGCAAGGGGTCCATGTTAACGGAAAAGAAAATTGGGGGTGCATCATGTGTAAATAGGGGTCCACGAGAGTTAAAAGTCAAAAATGCGTGTCGTCATTTTCACGAAAAATATCTGTGCGACGATGCGAACGATAACGATTATTATAAGGAACATTATCGATAACGACTAACGGAGTTGAGTGTGAATATTGGAATATTAAGATAAGATTAAATTACTCATTACAGTTGATGATTACACATTCAACCGTTTATTTTTAGATCTCACTAATAACTAATAAGTACGATAAAAATGATATTGGACAATGGCGATGGTCGAAATATATATATATTTAATATATTCCTGTAGCGTATATTACTGTCGATTGTTTTGTGTACGTCATTTGCCGTTTTTCAAAGTTTTACTAATTCAAAAATCAGTTAATATTTGTACAAATATAATAAGTGCTATTAATTATGGCTGAATTTAAAAAGAAATGTAGGCAATATAGCATTGATTATTTGAAGTTCGGCTTCATTCCATCATTGCCGGACAAAAACCTACTTATTTGTCTTGTATGTAATAAAGTTTTAAGCAACGACGCTATGAAACCGTCTAAACTAGAAGATCATCTGAAAAGGTGTCACCCTGAATAAACATGTAAAGATTTAACATACTTTCAAACACTGAAAGAAAAATTTCAGAAGAGACCCACTCTGGATGGTATGTTTGCTGCCACGTTAAAAAAAGACGATGATGGCTTGCTGCTCATAGCAAAATCAGGTAAGCCTCATACTACATCTTGTATGAATGTACATCTAGTGAAAATCTAAATTTAATAAAAACAAAATCAATTATTGCAGCTTTTCTGGTTAAAATTAATTTAATGAAGCAAAACATTGGACGACGTGAATTTTCTCAGTTTCCCAAATTGTCACATATGAAATGTCAGGATGATGACGTTTTAGCTTACGTTCAACATTTAAATGTCCTTCACGCTGACTTTAAAATTAGATTTGAGGATATTTTGACAATGAAAATACCACAATGGATTATTAATCCATACAGTGACATTGAATAATCGGATATCGTATTACAAGAAGAACTCATTGGTATAAGTACTAACGAAGAATTTAAGGTACAATTTAGAAGTGGGTATCAGCAATTTTGGTTTCAGAGAGACATACCTGTTACTTATCCTGCTTTATGGAGTATCGCAAGAAAGTTTTTGATAGCTTTTCCGTTATCATACTGCGTGGAAAAGGGTTTCAGCACAGTTGTCAATCTTCTTACAAAAAAAAGGAAATAGATTGGAAATCACTGATGGAGGAGATTTGAGGTTAAACCTGACTAATTTGAAGCAAAATATTGAACATTTACTATCAAAGCATCAGGTTCATCCTTCCCATTAAAGATATATTTTTTAACACTAACCTTGATTTTTTTCTATATTTTTACATTTAATTTGCATTTTCTATCGTTTTAATTACTAAAAATATTATTTGAATATTGTCATTATTAAAGAAATAAATGTACTATTAAACACGTTTTTTATTTTAAAAAAAATGCATTCCATAGTAAAGCCTATTCAGGTGAGCAGTTCCGTGTAAGCATAAAAAACACCTAGATGAATTTATAAAAAATCAATTTTAGGAGTCTACGAAAATGGCAAAAATTGGCACGTGGTCTACGGAGAAAAAAAAGTTTGGGAACCTCTGGTCTAGCCCTTCGCTACGTAAGCTATTCTCCAAAAGGGTCAGCATATCGCTTTTCGTCGTGGGTCCATTTAGCTGTCTATAAGCGCATTCGCGCAATAATTCCCGACGGTTCATTTGAGACAATGTTTCATCTGACATAGTGAACGTTCCTTAAAGTATTTTGCGAGAATAAACAAAAATAAATAAATGAAACGCAAGCGCTTATTTGTTTCTGTTATTGAGAAATACGATATCGTCGATCGCGAGAATACGCGCTATGTGTTCGCGTATGAACGTCAACAATGCCGGCTATAATAAGCACACATTATATTCCAGAACAATGGAAAAAGGCACATGTAATCATGAACAACATTCTTCATCTATATCATACTTACCCTTAAACTCATAGAGAATCTTCTTCTCTCAAACTAATAGAAGAAACAAAACTTATATCAGAACATCAATTCGGTTTTTAGAAACAAACATTCAACTATAGACCGAATTCATCGTGTAATAAACGTTATACGTAACGCGTTTGAAGAAAAAAAATTATTGTTGCGGAGTATACATTGACATAGCTCGGACTTTTATAATATCCGGACTATGTCAAGGAAATACAAATAATCCCACAGAGAGATTCGGCCAAATATCTGGGAATGCATCTTGACTGCCACCTTAAATGGAAATATTATGTACGTAAAATGTGCGGATATTATTGGTTAGTTGGAAAACATTCTAAGTTATCACTAGAGAACAAACATCTATTATACGTAGCGATCGTAAAACCCTTCTGGACATATGGAATTCAATTGTGGTGTTGTGCCCGTAAGTCCAACATAGGGGTTATACTAGATGTGTAAATATGAAACCGGAATTTGCCGATAGGTGACGCTACCTATTGATACCGTAAACCATTTTCACTTGTATTGTGTCGTGTTGTTTGAGTGACTTATGCGCACGAGTTTCAACTCGTACCAGCGAAAGTTTCATTTAGTAGTGTAGTGAGGCTCGTGTGAAACATGTCGAAGTTTGTGCCAGGAAAGTATGATTTGCGGACAGCGTTGATCTTCTGTTTCCATTTAAAGAAAACTGCGTCAGAATCGCATCAAATGCTTGTGGAAGCTTACGGTGAGCATGCTCTGGGAGAGTCACAGTATTTTGAGTGGTTGAAGAAATTTAAAAGTGGCGATTTCGATGTGAGGGATACAAAACGTGGTCGACCACCGAAAAAGTTTGAAGACAACGAGTTGCAAGCGTTGTTGGATGAGGATGCAACGCAAACCCAAAAACAACTTGCAGATCAATTGAATGTGACCCGGGAAGCCGTATCCATTCGTTTGAAAGCCATGGGAAAGATCCAAAAGGTGGAAAAATGGGTTCCACATCAACTGACGGAAAGGCAATGGGAAAACCGACAAACCACTTGCGAAATGCTGCTCGCCAGGCACAGAATAAAATCTTTTCTCCATCGCATTGTATCTGGCGATGAAAAATGGATATATTTTGAGAATCCTAAGCAACAAAAATCATGGGTAGCTCCAGGAGAACCTTCAAAGTCGAGTGCGAGGCCAAATCGCTTTGGAAAGAAAACAATGCTCTGTGTTTGATGGGATCAGAAGGGTGTTATCTATTATGAGCTTCTTAAACCTGGCGAAACTGTCAACACTGAACGTTACCTACAACAACTGTCAAATTTGTTTCAAGCTTTGGAAGACAAACGGCCCGAACTTCAACGACGGGAACAGCAGATGATTTTGCTTCACGACAATGCTCCGGCACACACGGCTAAAGTGGTCAAATCGAGGCGTTAGGTTGGGAGACTTTATGGCATGCCGCTTATTCGCCAGACTTGGCTCCTTCAGACTACCATTTATTTGCATCTTTGGGACACGCAATCGCTGAGCAGCGCTTCTCTTCCTACGAAGATGTGCAAAAATGGCTCGAAAATTGGTTTGCGTCAAAAGAGCAAGAATTCTTCTGGCGTGGAATCCATAAATTGCCCTAAAGATGGGAAAAATGTATAAGTAGCGAAGGGCAATACTTCGAATGGGATGTATAGTATCAGTTTTGTACAATAAACTAGTATTTTATGTCAAATAATTCCGGTTTCATATTTACATACCTGGTACAACGCTGTCAAAATATTACAATTCATAAAATCAGATTCGATAGAAATTATGTAATTCATCGTGATATGATGTTGCGAACCATAGCAGATGACTTCATCTGCTACGGTTCTGCAAACCACTCAGTTTGCACATAAGCATACGATAAAGTTGGAAAACCATGAAAATATAGCGGCAATTCAACTATTGGACAATTCCAATAATGATCAAAGACGTTTAAAACGCGTCAAACCATATGACTTGGTTTAAATTTATAAATACTTATTATTTATTATTATTAGACTAAGTTCACCACTTCACTGGAAATGTAAATTTCTTTCATATTGTATTTATATATAATAAGTAGTATAATCGTATATTCATTAATTGTATATTTATAATATTAATGAACATTTAATTGTATTGATAAGGATGTATTATCGTCTAATTAAAAAGTACCTTAGGGTAATTAAAAAAAAAAAAATACTTATTTCAATAAATTTAAAATAGTCGCGTAACTACTTAGGATGATTTGATATGAATTGAACCTGTTGACTTAAAAATTTTACAGTATGTTTTTAAATAACATTTATAAAATCGATGTTTTCGATTTGGTTGTGTTATTGTTCACAACTGTCATATTGTTGTTTTTTTATGGCATTCATGTCATTTTGCTCTTTCTATTATACACTGGCAATTTTCATTTTCAAAACGAAGATCAACAAACTACAAAGAAAATAACTTAATTTTTGAAAAATTTACAATCAACGTAACAGAAAATTGCCGTTGTAAAAAAGAAAAAGCTAAATCTCAAGAATACCGTAAACAACAACAAAAACCAAAACAATTCCAAACAAACATTATCGTCGTTATAAGTTATCAACTTATATAAAAACATACCGCAAACAAGCTAAGACAAAAGTATAGTTATAACCACCAGCCTTAACTATCGCTCTAAACAAATACTTTGCAAGGAGTCCGAAAAGTAAGCTCATAACTGAAAACATAGATACATCCGTAAACATTTTAAGCAGAATTATTAATAACTTTTTAACATGTATTTATATATATATATATATATTTTATTGTTGATTAGACGTGTCAACCATACTTAATTGCCCCTTGCCATGGACCAAAGAGACAATTTAGTCATTGTGGATGGCGAAGTGATATAGTGCCAGACTGTTGGTCAACTAAGTGCAGAAGTGGTCTAAGAAATAAAGAAAATGTTCAATTTGGATTAAATTATCAAAGTTAGTATTATATTATTTAAGTTCTACATTAGTTTACAGAGTAATTTATAAAATATACTAGCCCCATTTTTTTCTTTATTAATGATTTTGTAAAAATGAATCAGAAAGAGAAGGTTTGGAGGACACTTTCCACCCTTTTATCTTTTGAAGTAAACCTTTTCAGCAAACTGTCAGATCAATGACTTCCTGCCTGTTCCTGATAACAAAATTAGGTTCACTACCTCTATTCAGAATACTAAGTATACTAATACTAGTGTGGGTTATATCTTACAACACACAATTATTTAAATGGCGGTAGACTTTTATTAAACAAAATTATAACACTAAAATAGACGTATAAACACTCAAAGAAAATATATGTATATACAGTAAGGAAAAATAAAATAATCGAAGTAAACATAATACACGATGACAACAGCGGCGGGGTGTAGCGGTCGTGTAGCGTATCGCGGACTAGACAGTCTGAACTGAACTAACTGAACTGACTGATTCTTCCGNAAATAGTGTGGTGTGCATTAGCATCCATACCTAGGATTAGCTCTAATTTTTCATTTTGGCAATAATTAAAGAGCATAGTTAGGTCCTCTCCTGGGGCTGTGACCTCATATGGTAGGTATCCTGAAGCTACTATAATATTTTTACTATCATTTAGTATTACTTTAATAATAGTCAAGTCAGCACTTAATAGATTAAGTATCAAGCTGGCTTTAACTTTATTATTAACCAAAATGCAAGTTCTTTATCTGCATTTTTATGAAACAGTTTAAAATTCCTTAGATTTAGCTCCTTAATCTGGTCACCATTTATCCATGGTTCCTGAATAAGTGCTATTTGTAAGGGTATTGTATGCCTCTCAGTAAGGGTCCTTAGTAAAAGACTATTAGCCCTTTTACTGCGATGTAGGTTTATTTGCGTGAATTGAATTCTATTGTCAGCCATTCAGAAAAACTGATGTTGACGCTTGAGAAAGTACGCTGTACTGGGTGTGATACAGGTGTCTGAAACAGTCCCTGTCACACAGTCGTCCCTGTGGGTGGTGTCTCCCCGCCGTTCCCAGGTGTTGACCGTACCTTAGGTTCGCTCTCCACATTCTCCTTTCCCTTACGTAACACACTTCCCTTTCAAAGAAGGAGCCTTACCTCCTTTTCCGAGTGGCACTGGTGTTTCCTTAGCTATCCTTTTCCCAGATTTTTGAGGAGCAGATTTTTTCACATCCTTCAGAGTTGGTGGCTGCTTGGCAACATAGTCTGTGAAGCAAACTCTGCCCATTCCAAAATATAGACTGCGCTTCAGTTCCTCCAGTTTGGCCATGCTCTTTTCGTCCACACTTAGGAACAAAGTTTGTCCTTTCGGGCCAACCTCTGTCTCATGGTGGACTTTCCAGATCGCCGTGTTCAGCCCTGGGTTTTGTTTTGCCCTGGTATATGAGTGACCATCCGTTTGTACTTAATCGGGTTGTAGGCTTCCAATTGGAGTTCTGCACCGTCCCAAGGTTTTATTATGTTTATATGATCAGTGAGCCACTTAAGAGAGCTCTCTTGGGTTGCACTGATCACAAGTGCTCCATCAATACCCGACAGTATCAAGTCTCCAACACAAGACTCAATGAGTAGCCCCTGCTCTGTGGTCAACTTGTTAGTGGGGTAGCCTGCGAGGACTAGAGCCACTTTTTTATCATAGGTTACCACGTCCCTGTAGGTCGGTACCCAAAGAGTTTTCTTACATGGACGTTCTTCACCCTTGTCCTCAGGTTTTTGAGCTTCGGTTCCCTTTGACTTTATCATGTCATCGGTTCCCTTGTCTCCCTCCTTTGGTAGGTTCTTCTGTACCTCCATGATTGCTCGGCTCTTCTACAGCTTGCGTCTCCAACTGACGCTCAGTTTTTCAGGTCTAAGTTTTAGACCCTCGATTTTGTCAGCTATTGCTCCCAGTTGATCTTGCGACCTGGTCTACATTTGTTGACGTTGCTGTCTCTTTGCTAGTAGACGGTTCACCAAATTTCCCGTTGTTCGCATTGAGACCTTCAAGTTCGGCGATTCTTGTGAGATTCAAACCAAGGTCAACCATAGAAGAAATAAATGCAATAGGGCGGATGAAGAAATAGGATAAGAAATACGTGAAAAAGTAATTTTATAGCACTTAAAAGTATGAAACGTAAAGCCAATTGCTTCAGTCCAACTAACTAAGCGATCTAGTAGTTTGTAACGTGACAAAAAGTACCTGTATATTTTTTTGTCTATTTGTATAAATATATATGTGTGTGTGTGTGTTCTGAATTATCTTGATTGAGCCGAATTCGTGCTGAAACAGCGTTTATAACTTAAATAATCACGATAAGGTTTTGTGATTTGTTTGTGCATGTGCTAGATAGTACCTCCTTTCCTTGAACACCATTTGCACTGCTCACCAACTACATTGGAGACAGTACATTGGGTTGGTGACTCTCATTTTGTATTTTTCAATGCGCCATGAAAGTTACAAATTTTAACCTTTGTGGCCAATTAATTCGGTTGTTTTTTTATGATATTTGTAACCCTTCAAGTCGTCCGAGAAAAAAAATATTTTAGCATGATGTAAAACAGAATTAGTACAATTTACAAGTATAGAAAAGAGAAGGGTGAAAGGATAGAACCGTTGTGAAACGCCGTAGGAGGGAGTTATCACTTTAAAAGACTTTATCAAGCCAATTTCGATATCAACTTTGGTGAAGGGTTTTCCAGAAAGGGCAATAACAAATGGTAGTCAGATGGGGCAATGTCTGGGCTATAAGGTGGGTGAGGCAAATCATCGCAGCCGCTGTTTTTTAAGTAGTATTGAACTCGTCTTACAACATGAGGCCAAGCGTTGTCATGATGGAAAATTATTGCCTCGTGTCTGGTAGCATATTCCGGGCGTTTTTCAGTGACTGCTTTCTTCAAGCAAACTAATTGTGTTCGGTAGAGGTTCCCTGTAATCGTTTGGCCCGATTTCAACAGCTCATAATACAGCACGCTCTTCTGATTCCACCAAATATAGAACATTACCTAAGCGCCATGGATATTCGACTTTGCCGTTGATTTGGCTGGTTGTCTAGGTTTCACATATGACTTTTTGCGCTTGGGGTTGTCATAATAGATCCATTTTTGATCACCAGTCACAATTCGATGAAAAAACGACTTTCTTTTGTAACGTTCAAGTAACATTTCTGACATGCAACATCGTCTTTCGACGTCTCTTGGTTTCAATTCATAGAGCACCCAATTTCTTTGCTTTTAAATGTATCCAGTTGTTTTTAAACGTTTTAAAATGGCTGCTTAAGTGACTCCCAAAGCTTCTGCAAGCTCTTCTTGTGTTTGGTAACAATCATCGAGTAATGCTTCCATTTTTTCATCTTCCAAGCAAAATCACCACTTTTAAATCATGAAATCCATTTTTGACACGTTCGTTCAGCTAGAGCATATTCACCATAAACTTCTACCAAAATATGATGAATTTCAGCAGCATTTTTCTCCATATTAAAGTAATGAAGAAGAACTCTCTGCAAAAACACTTTTTCAGGCATAAATTTTGACGTAATTGAGTGAAAAAAAATTTTTGTTGTTTACACTTCAAATGAATAACACATATATTGATAAAGACGCACTATGACAGTAGCTTTCAACGCATGTTCGGAATATTGAAACGATGAAATTATAATCAAGTTACGGCATCTCTTAAAAAACCGCACGAATTTTTACCCGATATTTTTTAATTTTTACACGAATTATTGACCCAATATAATTTATAAAAAAAAATTTTTAATGAAATGACTTTTGATTAATTAAGTAACTTAAATATCCTTTTTATATTTTTTAAAATAAAATCACAAAATTTTATCCTTTTGTCAAATTTTGTGATTTTATTATATCATATATTTTATAAAGATCATATGTAAATTATATATTTCCTCCGTAATTTCATTAATGAAACTATATAGTTATGGATTATGAATTATTACCGCGTAAGAATCATTTTGCTATAATGAGAGAGATTTATGCTAATGGTCCTGTTCAAGCTTCTTTACACTTTTATGACGATTTAAGATGGCATTCTGGTGGTAAGTAAATTAGTTAAATTTGTAAATATTACTTCTTTCATTATTTTTAATTAATATAATATTAGTATAATATTAAATTGCATTATGACGAAATGTTAAATAAATTATAAATAATTTAGTTTTCATCATAATACTTGTAATACACAAAAAATATTATAATGTCAATTTCTATATTTTTCTATTCTTGTATAGTTAGATTTTTTTAACTAAATTATTTTTAAATTTGAGAAAAATTATCTGATTATATTGAAAAAAAAAATATATAAAATTGACAAAATTTATGTCATAAATAAAACATGATACTAGTCTAACATAATTGTGCACTATTCAATATTTAAAACATTTTATATAAAGGGATTTATAGACACATAGCAGGTCATTTCGAAGGAGAACATGCTGTCAAAATCATAGGATGGGGCCAAGAAGACGAAGAAAAATACTGGTTATTAATGAACTCATTTGGAAGTGTATGGGGTGAAAATGGGACTTTTAAAATACCTAAAGATCAAAGTGATAGATGCATGTTTGGTTATGCTATAATTGCACCAAAGTTGAATGAGACGAAATACTTTAATTCAAATTCGCTGCTCATTGCTTATAATTTCAAATTTTATTTTACTATATATATAATGTATTTCTTAATAAAAGCATAAATTTTAGTAAAGAATGCATATTACACGTGTTATAATTTATGTTGTAATGAGACAAAAAGATACCTTTTAATTTTTTGGTTTATTTGTATATATATTTATATTTATGTGGTGTGATGGTCACACTAGTTGTTGACAAAACTCTAGTGTTAAACCGCGCCTACCGACGTAGGTAAATGGTGTTGTAATTCCAGTGGTTTTTTTATTAAATAAATAAATAATTACTCCGTCAGTTAAATATTATCACAGTATATTTTATACACTATATATATATAAATACAATGCCAAAATTGTCACGACGGCTTGCCCGTAAGGAAGTTACACCAGTCTAAAAATGATAATATCATTCTTGTTAGTGGCCGGCGGCCTGGACCTGTTCAAGCCGCCCGTCGGCCACTCCATATGGCTCGACCTGCCGGACGTAAAGGGAAAGCGGCGCGATCGCCATCCAGTGGTAAAGCTGGAGTCGCGATGCGACCGCGACATACTCCTCCCCCAGTCCGGCCGGTCGGGAGGACCTATGAGCGCCTAGGACAGCTGGTCCGTTGGCCCGTCCTTCAACTCCGGGAAGTCGGGAACCTCGATGGTCGGGGCGTCCAAAACCGCATCCTCGGTCTCCATTCCCTCCCCGAACCGGAACTCTACATCTACGTGCTGCGGGTCCACCTGGGGGTCTATTTTTATTATACGACAACCCCAAGCGCAAAAAGTCATATGTGGAACCTAGACAACCAGCCAAATCAACGACAAAGTCGAATATCCATGGCGCTAAGGTAATGTTCTATATTTGGTAGAATCAGAAGGGCGTACTGTATTATGAGCTGTTGAAATCGGGCCAAACGATTACAGGGCACCTCTACCGAACACAATTAGTTTGCTTGAAGAAAGCAGTCACTGAAAAACGCCCGGAATATGCTACCAGACACGAGGCAATAATTTTCCATCATGACAACGCTTGGCCTCATCAGCTTTCGATCCCCCAGTTGCAAGTCCCCGTAGCGCTAAATCCCCTTATAATTCTTTAATCGACAATTCAAGTATGGTCTTACATGACTGATTAAAGTTGTAAGTATATAAATAAATTACAAGTAGGACAGTGGAATGATATCTCGCTGATCATGTGGATTTACCTACTTTTCTTTTAGTACAAATCACGTTAAAAAAATGTCCGTATACTAAGCGTATAGCTATTGCTTAACCTCAAAAATTAATAAGCTTATAAATAATTAAGTCGTAAAAATTTCTTTTTCTGGGACCTACTAGACTTTTAGTCAATTAAAGCTATAAGCTTTAAGAGTTCTAAAAAAAAATTTCGACTGTGACAGTTGATAGATTTTAGGTTTATTTTATAATAAATAAACAACACCGTGGTCAAATTGTTATTCAAAGACGATATATTGTTATTATCAATACATAGACAAAAGCTGTAAAAGTAACACAAGGTGTTTCGTAAAAAAGTTGAAAGATAATTTATATCGTGCATTGCCGGACTGGTTCGCGTCATTCAACGTCGCGTGACCTATCGGACTAGGAGAGGTAGCTGTGGCGCAATCGCCATCCAGCGTTAAAGCCGGAAGTGCAATGCGACCGCGCCAAACTATTATAAAGTTCAATTTATATAAATGTAATACAAGATAAAATTATTTATTTAATAAATAAAGATTTTATTTAACACAATTAAAAAAAACCCAGCACAGTGGTGACGTGGCATAGTTGGATGAAGTATAATAATATCTGATAGTGATTAAAATCACTATCAAAAATAAACGCTTCGATGCAAATCTTTAGATTGTTTAATTTTAAAAAAATTGGTGTTTTATTCCAAAAGCTACTTGATCTGCTGGCAGGGCCGGGCCAATCAATAGTGGCGCTTCTGGCAAAATGGAAATTTTGCGCCCCCCCACCATAAAATAATTAATACAATGTAATCATATTTTATTAATTTTCAAATAATATCTTATTCCTTTAAATACTAAGAGCATATCTTTTGTCTCTTACATTTACATTTTACATAAAAAAAAAAACAATTATTAAAATTTAACTTTTCTGGCTTTTTTGGAAGCAAATTCTTCAATTACTAAAGTGTAGTCCATTTTAGATGCAATTTCGTGTTCGATTGAAAGTATTGCTAAATTTGTTAGACGTTCTTGAACCATGGTGGAACGAAGATAATTTTTTATGATCTTTAATTTACTAAAACTTCTCTCGCAAGTAGCTGTAGTAACAGGCATTGTTAAAAAAATTCTTAATGCCACTTCTAAATTTGGGTATACATCTTGTAGAGAATTTTGATGTATGCATTTTAAAAATTCAAAAGATGTTGCAGTTTTAAATGATGCTATTAATTTTGAAGCTTGAAATTTGAAACTTTGAACTTCAGCGAATAATTCACTACCATTCAAATCAACACTGTATAACAACGCTAGATCATCCGACCATTTTCTAATATCATCTATTTCCATACTCGATAAATTTTGACCGGACAAAAATGCAAATTTTGAAGATACATTATACATTTTTTCAAATCTCCATTTTAGACTCGTAATAATAGAATCTAGAGATTGATAGCATTGTAGTTTTACATTAGTTTCAATACTTTCCCTCGTTATACTAGTTTTTATATTATTTGACTCGTATGTTTTGCGTTTTATTTTTCTTGTAGTTGGAAAATCAGTGGCTATATTAAATAAAAGTGCAATTTTTTTAACTTCATTCAAGGTATTTTCAAAACCATTTTCTCTTATATTTTGAATGCATTCAATTAAACCTACTAAACTTTTGGTTGCCACATCAATAGTTTAATTTTGATTCTGTAATATTAAATTTACTTTATCAATTTGTTCTAGAATAGAATCCCAAAAATGAAGGAGGAATAAAAACTTGAAATTTATTTGTTTTAGAATTTGTTGAGCAGATGTTATTGTATTTTTATTAAAATCTACCGTGTTAGTCACCATATGGTTCAGTATATCAAAAACGGGTTTAAAATTTAATTTTAGAGCACTAACTGCTTGTTTTTTTGTACTCCAACGTGTGTCACAATGAGATTTTAAAGTGATTTTCATAGTTTTCATTAAGAGTTCCCATCTACTTGTCGAACCCGAAAAAAATGAGTATATATTCTGAATTAAGCCAAAAAATGTTATCATCATGGGTGAAACTTCTGCAGCATGGACACCTACTAGGTTTAGGCTATGTGCAGTACAAGGTAAAAATGTAGCTAATTCATTTATACGTAAAATATGTGATTGTACACCATTATTAATCCCTGCCATATTCGCGCCATTGTCGTAACTCTGTCCTCTACAGTCCAGTATAATAATTCCATTATTTTTTATAGTATTTAATATTTCATTAGAAAGCCCTAATCCTGATTTTTCGTTGGTACTTAGAAAATCAATAAATGATTCTTTGATCATGATTTCTCCATTAGAAATGTGGACATACCTGATAATTTGTGACATTTGTTCCTGATGAGATTTATCAGGAGTACAATCAAAAAGAATTGAGAAGTATTTTGATTTTTGTATTTGTTCAAATATAGTTTGTCTTACTTTCTGACCCATTATACAGATTATTTCATTTTGAATTTTATGAGAAAAATAACTGATAGTCGGTTTATTACTTTCTGTAATATGTTTTACATGAGCTAATAATATAGGATTGTAATGACTTATTACTTCCATTAGGCTTAAAAAAATACCACAATTTGGATCTCCAATCTTATCCGACGAACCTCTTAAAGCCAGATTGTTTTTAGCACAGAATAAAATTCCTTCGACAATAACTTTAAGAATACAAAACCATTTTTCTTTTTCATTTTTAATAGAATTTTGAAGTTCATGATCTATTGTTTTACTGTCCCGTAATCTTTTTTCTAACTCCTTCCATTCTAAAATATTTTGTTTATGGTTTTTACTATTCTCATGTTCAGCGACAGAAGGATTTAAATGCTTCCAATCTTGAAATCCATTATCAGAAAATGAGGATTTTCGGATATCATTATTTGAAAAAAGGAGCCATGCGAAACAAAAAATTGAATTTTTTGATGTACTGTATAATAGCCACTGTCTTCGAACTTTTTCTCCGTTATTCAGAAACTTATAAAACCATTTACCGTCACAATGTCTGCCATCATCATGATTAACTGGAAAATAATAATTCTGATCCATAAGATAAGGTCCTCTTTCAACCATTAAATCTCGAAATCTAGACGTTATGGTCGGCCAACATCCAGGATCATTATAATTATTATACAATTCATTATTTTCTGTGTCTTGGCCAATAATAGGTTTATGGTAATCGTTATTTAGTGTAATATATTCCATTAAATTACTTGAATTTTCAATTTTACTTTCAATTTCAATTTTATTCCTAATTTCAAGTTCAATACTTGTCAAATTCTCATTTAAATTGTTGTCATTTTCAAACTATGAATCAATGTCGTCGGTATATCGTTTTTTTTTTGTTCAGTATTATCCTTAATTAATTCAACTTCTTTTTTATTTATCCAATTACTTAATATTAACGATGATTTGATATTGTTTTTCATCCTCTCTTGTCTTTTTTTCTCAAACCAAGCTCCAGAAGGTTTTTTTGTGGGTGCCATAATTTACGATAATTTAATGGGTGATCTAAAATTACATATTATTCATATACATGTTAAATGTTATTATACATTATGTTTTAACAAAATTTATGCACAACGGTTGCCAATTACTGGCCAATAGAATATAACCAGTGGCGTAGCCAGGATATTTTTTAGGGTGAGGTTTTCTTGTAATAAAATATAACTAGTGAAAGATTTCACACTCCCTGAAATGTACTCATAAATTGTTTAAATAAATTATATTATTACGTTCAACTTTTAAATATTTATTTAAATAATAATAATAATAATTTTTTTCCTTTTTTTACAAATATATATAAATAACAAAACAAAAAATTATGAATAATGAATAAATATTCATATTTTGTATTGATAACAACTAGATCGGAGAACTAGTAAAACCACGATATAATAAAATTTATATAAAATGAGTAAAACACATTGTTGTAGATAAATCCATGATATGATAAATCTACATTCTACAATCGTGGTAATCACGGCTATAGATTATCTATAGCCGTGGTGGTAATTAATAAAATAATTGAATGACAAGGATTATTATCACCAGTGTGGTCGATAACGTAAATTACGTAACATCATAATATTGTTCTGTGATAATATTATGGTGTAGTGCAAGGTATATATCCACCTTGGTGTGGTGTAAATATTATTTGCACGAGTGCAATAATACCACAGAACAATAATACGACACTGTGTGAACTATTTAAGATAAAGCTTATTTTAAACCGTGGTAGTGTGTGAATGCATTTTACCACGACCAAATGATTGTATTCCTATATTATAAACATAATATTTTTGATATAAATTCAGCCAAGGGGGGGGGTTTAACACCCAAACCCCCTCTGGCTACGCCACTCACTATAACCGTGATATGAACAACAAGGTATGAACTATGAATAAAAAAGGTATTATCGTAATTTTTTGATAACATAGCTTCGGTAGGCACGTAATATGTATCGCTTAGTAATAATAATTTAATGACAGTATGAAATTAATAAGGGTAAGCAAATGATGTACGAACTTTTTAAATCTGGACTTTTGCGATCATACCATATTGTTCATATCAAGAATACTACAATGTTAAATTAATTGTTTTCACTCACGTAATTCTTAATCTCGCCAAGCGAGTGACAACGTTGTAACGTGACAAAATGTGAATTTTATGATATTGATAGATTACTGTTTTTCTTTGCTAATGGGCGCGCGTACGTTATATCCGGCCGTGTAATCAGAAAACTGTACTGTTGCTGTCAAGGTGAACGCTATACACACAATATTCTTTATCAGTTTAACAATCGTTCCCTATATGACACATACACTGGCCACCACTGTCCATACCTGTATAACTCTAATATTGTTCATATTTTTATCTGTTGTATATTTTGTAAATCGTTAAGCCGATACCCTCTCCCAAACGGGTTCGTCGTCGTTGTGTCTCGCCCGGTGTGTAGAAATTTTTTCGTAGTCTCTCTTCCCTTTGAACCACCGTCGTGGTCTGTTTTGCTGTGTGCGTGCAGCCAATTATAGTTTTTTTTCTCGTGTTCGTTTATAAACATAATGTAATAATTCAGCAAGGCGTCGGCCATTTCGGGGCCGAGATCCCCATCTTAGGATGAGTCCCATCCGGGACTGGGTATCGTATTGTTGATTTTTTTTCATTTATTTATTTAATATAATGTATTGAGCCTTTCTTTTTTCTTTTTCTGTCATAAATTAATTTTATTATGAGCTAAAAATAATTTTAGCGTTGCTGGTTATAAGGTTATTGGTCAGTGGTGTGTCATGTATATTTAACATATATATATATATATTATTCCCGCAGTACCCAAGTACGGTCCGGCCGGCCAGATTACAGAAATTATCCGCCGCGCCCGGAGTACACGGACTTGTTCCGATGCGGAAGACGCTTCACGTGTAATATTTAAAAGTTGTAGGTTAATTTTTTTTGTCTTAATAATTGTTTTTTTTTTTTCTTTTGTCCCTTTATTTGCAGAGTGGTTTTTGCCTTCGGGTTTTGTCCACTATTAACTTAATTGTAATAATTTAATAAAGTCCCCTTAATTTTCTTAATCAACAAAAATCTTTTTATTGCGTGAATATCTTCAATATTCACGTGTATCTTATTTTTTTTTCCTTTAAATCATATTTCTCTAGTTTTAAGGTAACGGTCTTCGACATACTAAAGTATGTCCACCACTGGTGACATCAAACAAACATATTGGTTATATATTTACAAGGTATCAGCGTATTATAGTCTACAACAACACTTTATATTTTTAGTATATATTTATATATCAATAATTTTTTTTAATTCACTTTATCTCATCAAAATGCATATTATTGGTTTTCTTATTATTTTTTTTAAATTTTTTTTCTATTAAATCCACTTATGGTCTGGGTGTTGTTCTTTTCTGATCAAGACCCTCGCCTAAGTGGTTGGCGACCCATTTTCCTTTTTGCAAGGGAGCCATGAGGGTGGCGACTCCACAATCCGTTGCGTGGCCCAAGTCGTCACCTCTCAACGTAATAGATCAGCAGGTCAAAACAAAATGAATAATGTTCGAATTGGTACAACCGAACTGAACAAATCAAAGCTGACGTGACTCGTATAGTCGTATACTCGTATCGCAATGTATATTATATACAGTATATATATATATAGCTATATCGAGTATCGACTATTAAATTTGATGGAAAGATAAGACTATTTTTAGACACGACGATCCGGCGAGTGATTATCCGGTATTATTGTCGCCCGCAAATTGTATTTTTAAATTTGTTTATTACCCGGCGACTATGAGTTAAAGCGAAATAATTTATATCACTTTTTCCTCACAATTATAAATTATACTTACGGGCTACGTGTATAATTAATATGGACATTATTATACATTATACTTGTTTAATACTAGGTAGTTCACACTTTATAGTATCATTTCGGTAACGTCGTATTTCCATCCAATAATAGTTTTTAAATTATTATAATATTTTGGTTTTGATTTTTAAAATCTAATTTAATGACTTCATCAAATTTTGCGCCCCAATTCTCACTAGATATTTTGCGCCCCTGGCAGGCGCCCACTTTGCCAGGCCCTCGGCCCGGCCCTGTNAGTTATTATAAATAGTGTACACAATAACTAAATAAGAAAACACGAGATATGCACTGTCGATGAGGAAAAGGCCGATGTGTACCGAACGATGTCACGGAGATGACTTCACGTATATTTGCGGCGGGTCGTAGATGGACGTGCGGCACTTGCTGGACTTTGTACCGTGACGTATTTCACGCGGTGTTAGTCTGTCAAACTACCATATGCACGTAGTAGGGCGACGGCTGATAAAAGTGTCACGGGTCGCGGGGCTCCGTGTATCGAGAACGCCGCGGGACCGTGTCAAATTTCATGTCTGTTCTCTTAGTTCTTCCATTTCGTTTAATATTTTTCCAACAGTGATATTGAACTGATCAAATTTAGTACTCATAAACTGTACTAATTCAGTTAATTGTTGAATATTATTAATCTTATCATTAACACTCTGTATGTCTCCTTTTTTAGTCTCCCGTTTAATTCTGCATTCATTGCAATCCCATTTGTTCTTCGTGTTATTCGTCATTCTACTATATCCATTTTCAGTGATGCCTTGACAGTAATAATGTGATTCCTTTTACGATTAGAGCAAATTATTCCATCTTAATAAGTTTTTCTTGACATTTCCCGCACTGCATATTTATAAAAATTATAACTATAAGCACAATATTGACACGAGTACACGATACGTTATCGATCGCTGCGCACAACCTCGCTTGATCAGCGCCGATCGAAGACTTATCGCCAATTATTTTCATTTTAGATAAAAATTGTACGTAAAATGTTGATTTTGGGTAATTTATTAAAAAACTGAATATATTTATGATTTATTTATTTGTTTGGATTATGACGCGGATAATAGTACATACGAAATGTAGATATTTTTTGACAAAAAAAAAAAATGCATTTTCCAGGTAAGCTATACGGTAACGGTGAAAAATATGAATTTTAACCACACTCATACACGATGTACCAGTGGTCGCTGAGGTTTTCCCTGTGCGGGAGAACCGACCAACCGGACACGTGCGAGTGTAACGACGGGGACACCAGCGTGACGTCCACCACTGAGCTCGAAGAGTGACCCTCGAACGTCGGGGTGGAGCCCCTGTTGGCCAAGACCAGCCCGAGGGCCGACATCAGGTCCAACAGGTCTTCGCCACGTTAATTCGTGTCCGCTGACCCCCAGACCGGGGAGTGGGCGTTGAAATCCCCGGGCACGAACTCCCCGCATGAGGACAGGGGCTCGAGGAGTCCGGCGATCAGCAAGCTGGGCGGCGCGTAGCAGCTCAAGACGTCGATGCCATCTATCCTCACTACTACGTACCCGTCGCCCACCGTTGGGCCGCGGTCTATCACGCCGATCGCCGCTCTGCCGGACCGGTGAAAGAACTAGTCGGCAAAGTCCCGGACCGATCCGGCATGCGGGTCCGAGACGATGCACACGTCGGTGCCCATCTCGTACGCCGCCCGCCGGACCAGGTCCTGGGCAGCCTGACAGTGGTTGAGATTCGTTTGTAGGAATCTCATCCACTAGCGGGCTGCGTTATGGGAGACCCCTCAGCCATTCCCTCCGTCATCTTACCCGGAGGGGCCTTTTTACCAGGGCCCCCCTTTGTCTTCGGGGTCTTTTGCACCAGCCGCACACCCGGACAATCCTTGTCCTGGTGCCCCTCCTTTTTACAGGAGAAGCACCCCTCGGACTTGTCCAGGCCCTTGCGGGTCTGGGCCACGTGCCTCGGACCCTTGTCGCCAAGGATCCTCAGCCTACAGGTGACCCATCCCACACGGATACGGACGAGACCTTCGAGGCGGGGGGCCAGCCTTGCCGGCACCTCCACCCCGGCGTAACGCCCTTTGCCACCGGAGTTTGCACGGACCACAACGGGCCCGATTTCCGGCAGCACCTTGTCCTCTGGACGGCGAAGGGCGTCCAGCAGTGCACTCTGCACGTCGCCCTCCTCCAACCATTCTTCCACGTCCAGGAGCATGACGGGTACTGTTACCACCGGGAGTACGCCCGCAGGCTCCTCGCCGCCTTGGAGGGGGGACTCCGTGTTCCCGACGGCTTTGGGTGGTGGGCCAATGTGTCCCACCAACAGGCCGTCTTGCACGACGCGTCATGTTTGATCGCCAGGGTACCGGGACCAGTAGCCGGCGACTCCCGCTCCGGAGTGCGCGTCAGTTGGAGATCGGCGAGGGCCCTAACGCTTTCTATGAGGGTCCTGGCCATCTTCACCACGCGGCGATGCGGGGAGTACACCTCCATGACGTCCTGGAGCTGACCTGCCTGCTCTCTGGCCAGGTCCAATCCCGCCGACAGCTCCTCGTTGGACCGGCCAATCACCCTATTTGTTGACCCGTCGGCGTTGAACAAATCAATTGCCTTCAGTGCCACCAGCTTGTGCTTTTTAGCCAGTACCAGCGCAGGCATCGCCGGCATGGGGACCGCAGCACTGGGCGGTGAAACCTCCAGCGTGATGGTGACGGGGTCGAGGGTCAGAGAAATCTCCTTCCTTTTGGGAAGGGGGGAATCATCCTCTCCCAGATCCGCCACCTTACCAACAACAACAGAGGTCGAACGCGAGTTGTTTCCCACACTTACAAAACCACCCCTAGAAGCACCACGCCACTTCACCAAAATGGAGGGCTTTGCTTTTGTTTCTGAGGAGGTGGCTTGGTCACCACCACTCCCTGCAGTCGCAGTACCAACCCCGTGGTTGGCTGCAGGAGTCTGCCTCAACATTATAAGGTGTTTAGCAAAAAACAATTTTAAATAAAAACATTGTATTAGAAAAAACTGGACCAATTAAAAAAAAAATAATAAATTTATGTTTAAATTTAATTTAATTAATATGGAATATTGCATGATAAGTCGGTTGAATTGGAAAGTAGACGGTAAATAACAAATTGAAATTCGTTAAATTTTTTATTAAAAAAATTTGGAATATTATAGACGGTAATAGCACACAGAATTAGAGTTAAAAACCCAGCACAGTAGGGTGGCGGCACAATGGGGTCGTGGCATAGTTGGGTCCAGTATAGATGATATCTGACAGTGATTAAAATCACTATCACAAAAAACGCTTCGATGCAAATCTGTAGATAGTGTTTAATTTATAAACAAAAAATTTGTTAAAATATATTTTTGAAGCTAAAAAAAGTTTAATATTTACAAATTCATTGAACATAAATTTTTTTATCTTTGCAAAACTATTTGCATTTCATATCATAAACATTTTTTTCCCTCAGGATGGCACTAAGTATTTAGTGGTACGGGCTTTGCGAACCCGGGCCCCCGAGCTACGGGCTCACTTTGAGTAGTTGGCCTAATCCGGCCCTCCAGTTTTGGATGTTAATCGATGGACCAACAACCCATCCTTGTAAAAAACCATCTGTTGTGAATCTTCTAACAAAGCCTCGGAATGTGTATAATAATAATGGGATTATATATGGAAAACTTTTGGAGACTCAATTTGGAACATGGAATATCAGAACTGTCTATAAAGCAGGAGCTTTAAAGATTATTATGGAAGAAATTGAAAAATACAAAGTGCTAATACTCGCAATACTAGAAACTTGTTGGCTAGGAAATGGTAATGTTCAGTCTAATAACTCAATTATCTTTTTTAGTAGCAAAGAGACAGGCAAACATGAACAAGGGGCAGGTTTTATAGTTAGAAACTCTAACTTCTGAGGAACAACACCGGAACAAAACATGGCGATTCGTGTTTAATAGAGTTTACTGATAAAATAGTAAAAGTCAAGGATCATAATGATTGATCGGCAAAATTTCAAGATGTTTTATGCCACAAATGTAATTAATAACGACGATATTCTGCTTTTATTCCAATTGTTATGCATAGTCTTTCAAACTATGACTAGCACATGATAATACCAAAAATGGCTTACGACGATAAAGACATTAGTGTTATAGCACAATCCGAAAAAATTTATATTTTGTTAAGTAAGACAATAAGCAACTTAGATTATAGATTCATATCGATTTTTGCAAACGAGTTTGTATCAACTTACAACGACCTTGACTTTAACTGGTTTGACACATAGATTAAATATCTTTAAATCGTTGGAGTTGGTCACACGGAAATCGGATTTCCGTATGAATACGTAGACAGTTGTGAAAGACTCTACGAAATCCAGCTGCCGGTACGCGAAAATGTTTAGTTTCATTACGAAATCAAAGAGTAACCGAAGAGGACTATGAACATGCAAAAAAAAATGTGGCAACATTTTGAATGCAAAACTCTCGGCGATTACAGTGACAAGTAATTACTTGTCGACGTTATGGTATGTTGTTCATTTTTTTAGTAATTAACAATTATAAATACATTTATTTTTTAGGTACTTACAGATATATTTGAAAAGTTTTGCGCGCAAAGTTTGAAAAATTATAAAAAGGTTTTCCGGCAAGAAGAAGTGAAGCGATTGAAAGGTTATGTATGGGTTAAGTGAAACATGAAATAAATATGGCAGAATACTAAAACTGTTTGCGAAATAAACTAAAACAAATGCACAAGAAAATTTCAATCATAAGGTCAAAACATCACAATGTTTTTTGACGGTAGAAACGAGGAAACTCGTATTGTCAAACAACTACAACATGCGTGCAATGGTTGATCACGAGGAGGGGTATAAAAATGTATAAACAAAAGCGTTGGGAAATTATTCTTTAAATACATAACAATTTATTTTGCATGAAATATATTATTGTATTTAGTATTAAAAATTTATTATATAATCTTTAATTAATAATTTATTTATGAAAAATATAATTTTTATACGAATATTATAAAATAATCGTGTTTATATACATATATATATATACATAAATAATAATATATATATATATATATAATACAATGATTCTCGGCAACTCATTGTATTCAACGTCCTCGCAACGAGTATCTATTCCATGTAAGTATTTTTTCAACCAAATGTTTGTTTTAGTCCTTGATTCTTTTTTGAATGATTGAATGGGCAAAGAAGTGCAGTCTATGGTAATGGCAGTCAGTTCCTTGGCCAAATACGATTGGTCGGCTTCCACAATACCTTGTATATCGACAATCATTGAGGTGAGATATTGGTTTTCGGTATCCATGAATTGTGTTCTGGGCCAAATCCTAACCATTTAACGTAACACGAGGAAGCCCTCGTGTTCGCAACACTTGTTCGACTATATACATGTCCGGATAACTGGTCTTGTTTAGCTCTTCGGTGTAAAACACACCACGTATTGGATTTCCCTGATAGTCTTCTATATAGTAACTTGGCGGTATTGATTGTCTAATCTTGACTACGGTATATAGTTCGGTGCTCCAGTTCGGCAAGTAACCGTTGTCAAACACTTATTTATGCACACTAATCCGCACTTTGTCACTCACGCGGAATTTTATCGGTAAATTATCAGCGTGTCATATATCACCGAGACCCATGATATTTATCCGGGCACGGGTATACGTCCTACGAGCCTGCCGGTGTAGGCTTCTTGCAGGTCTTCCAATATAGAAACGATTTCCAATGAACTCTAGTGTTGCCAGCCGACCGGGCTGATATCAATAAACGTAAACATTCCACAAGTTCGTTGGGGTCGTTCCAGTTTACGTAATCTTTTCTCTTGTTGTTCAACCTCAACTGTAGACCCGCACCGATAATGGATGTGTCACTGATGATGCTGTATTCAAATAACGATAAGGAATTTGTAAGCTAAACTTACAAGGACCCCAAGGAGGGTCCATCTTGGGCCAAGGCAGAGCCGGAGCACCAGGGATTTTGTACCTTATCCTATAGGGAAAGGTTATGAATAATAATAATAATTTAAGATAACATGGATGAACATTTATTAATTCTTTCTTTTTTTTTTTTATCAAACAAATGAGATTTCATATACAATAAAATGTATTAACAAGCTATATATATATATATATATCGAGTTAACAGAAGTATGTTAGATAAGATACTATGAACAATTAAACAATGGTCAAGGATCTAAAGAAAAGATGGATCAAAGGTCTATGGTCATAACAGAAATAGAAAAAAGGTATATGAAGATGGATCCAGTGACTATGATTTAGGCCCAATAAATAATCTTTGATCTTTTGTAGTAGTATAACATTAAGTGTATACAGAAATACTAGCGTACTAATAGCCTTGCTCTTTTGTATTTTTGTGAAACGTACAGCTACATATGATTGACGTCGTTGTATATTTAAGGCCCACACAGGCAGTATTTTAGAGTTCATTTTTAGAACACATTCACATATCAAGTAGTAATAGGATCCAATCAGTTAAATAAAATAAATGAGATTTGTACATAATATTAAATAATTAATTTAATAATGAACCAACAAAAGAGAAAAAAAACAACAGAATATAAGTATCATGGGTATGACAAATCCAACGCATGGGTCAGGGTAAAGTGGACATGTCACCAACGTCAATGGGTATCCTCTACATAAATTTAGGGGACCCATTGAGTTGTTCACAATGTCCACCCTGACCACACCCGAAGATCTGTCAACTCACGAATGGCGAAAGAAAAAAACTAAGGAATAGAAAGGATTGACAATACAAACCAATTTAAATCCATGGTAACAAGCCATTAACTAAATAAAAATAGGACTAATATGTTAGCTGATTCATATAAATAATAAACTAATTTATACACATGCACATCGTGCAAGACAAAATACATAAAAAAAAACACAATATACCACATTACAAGAAGATGTAGTGATGTCCAAATCATATATGTCCGTTGTTGATGCCAGGTTGATGTTATGTGTAGACGTAGGGTAAAAGGAGACATCTTTCACATATTTATTCCATAACCGTTTAATATGAACTAAAACATTTACAATAACAATATCACCTATACCCCTGTACAGGCGAGTGATCAGTGTGACCACTGGTACATCACACCTTCCCCCTTTTGTAAAAATTACAATATATATAAAAATATGATAATACACTATACAATATAACACTAGAACAAGGAAATAATCCACTAATATTTAAATAAATAATTAACTCAAAACTACATAATATTTTAACAAATGATACGATCACATTTGCATGCGCCCATATCTCTGTCTCCCATAACATCGTTGTACCGTTTAATAGACATATATATATATATATATAATTAACACAGTGACATACAGCAATACTAACAGGAGTGCAGACTGCACACATAAACACTTTTTGCAATTCACGGCCAATGTGCCATAATAAGATATCCCTATCGACAGTTGACATTTTACCATCTTCGCGATCACTACTTTTGCCTGATAATTAACTTAACTTCGCTACCCCGTATATTATAGTGTGTGTGTGTGTCGCCGTCAGCTCCCTGTTGGATTAATCATCTCTAGGTGTCCAGCAGGTTGTATTATCCATTTAATATTTCAATTGTTTAATAAATATTTATTTATATCGTTGTTAACCTAAAGTGTTATATATATATATATTGTAGTGCGACCCTTGGTAGTTCCTCTAAGGGAATATAAATTAAATAGGAAACTTCAGTACCTAAGGTAGATATAGCCTAGCCAGCTATCCCCCGTTGGTCCCTTAGAATACTGTCGACGGGCATTTAGGTTAAACCCCTAAATAGCGACGTAACACAAAACAATAACATAATAATATAAACATGATAACAAACTAATCTATATCTACTTTCTGGTAATTATTAATTTACAGATTATCACTACAATTATAACTAAACAAATTACAATATTCATTTAAACATAAGGAACTTTAATAATCTATAAATTCATTCTTTTTGGTACTTTCTTAGTTCTCTCTGAACGCCTTACTTCTGTTTCCTACCTTTTTCTATTTTTTTTTATCTTACTAGGCAAATTTATATTTTCAGGTAACTTAACATTTATTAACTCATTATCTTTCAATTTAGGATATCTTAATTGATTTTGATGAGCTGTTCTAACATTTCCCCTTAACTTTATCAAATACACATATTTGCTGATTCTCTTTTTAACAAACGCAGGCAACCATTTAATTGCTTCCTTAAAATGGT
The DNA here is from genome assembly GCF_025091365.1 of Daktulosphaira vitifoliae. Taxonomy (NCBI): domain Eukaryota; kingdom Metazoa; phylum Arthropoda; class Insecta; order Hemiptera; family Phylloxeridae; genus Daktulosphaira; species Daktulosphaira vitifoliae. Next base: position 4,192,135 of record NW_026099573.1, on the reverse strand, counting down.
TTCTATAATATACCTTCTCTCCACCTTTAAATTGCTTGACTGGTTTGTATTCACTTACATAATACTTGTTTTTACTTAACTCAAAGCTCACCCTTTTTTTATTTTTAACACCTTCCCTCTTAGGATTTAATGAACTAACTAGTGTTTTTATTTTATAAGCTAAAATATTGTCTTTAGGTGATCTACCTGTTACTGTTGACGGCATTGCATTATATGCCGAAATAAACCTTATTATTTTTTCTTTAATAGTTAATCTGCTCATCTTATTGTCTAACAAATATCTGTTTAAGTATGACTTGACTGTTTGCACCCCTCTCTCAGCCAACCCATTTGATTGACTATGGTACGGAGGACTCTTACTTATTTTAATAATATGTTCTTTACCAAACTCTTCTAGTTCCCATTAATTAAAAGGAGGACCATTTTCTGACACAATCTCATTTGGTAATCCAAAATAAGCAAAACACTTTTGAAATACTTTAATTAAATCTATACAACGTGTTTTCTTCATAAGCTTAACTTCAATGAATTTACTAAATGCATCTACAATTATTAAAAAAGTGTATTTTTCAAAATAGAAAAAATCAATATGCACCCTTTCAAAAGGATACTTTGCCATTTAGATTTAACTATTTCCTTAGGTATCCTAAGTAACTGATTACATATTGTACAACTAGTCACAAAACTCTCAATATCTTTATTCATATTTCTCCACCAAAACAAACTCCTAGCTAATATTTTAATTCTTACAATACCTTCATGGTCCTTATGTAATAATTCTAACACATTTTGTAATATTTTAGGAATAATTAACCTTTCTTCAAAAAATAAACAATCACTTTCTGTATTTAATTTATTTTTTATTTTAAGATAATACTTTAGATTTTGATTTACCTCCTTAGGCCATCCTAACATAACATACTCATAAATTGTACATAATTCTTTATCCTCTTTCAAACATTTTTTTACCTCCTCTAAATTTATTTCTACCTCATTTATTATACTAAATCTATTTATTTCTTCTTCATCTATATTAACTTGACTATCTAAAGGTAACCTCGATAATGCATCCGCATGTGTCATATTCTTACTAGGCCTGTATTAAAAAGTATATTCATACATGGATAACATCACTGCCCATCTCTGTAACCTAGAAACAGCAACTACCGATGTCCCTTTCTGAGGACTAAATATCTCCTTTAAAGCTTGGGAATCCGAGCATAATATAAATTTATTTCCGTAAATGTATTTGTGAAATTTTTTAATAGCAAAAATAATAGCTAAAGCCTCTCTATGAAGTTGCGAATATTTTTACTCAGCTCCAGATAATGTACTTGACACAAACATTATTGACTTTTCTACTCCATCCACTACATGTGCCAACACTGCTCCTACTCCATAGGGAGATCCATCTGCACATATCACTATTTCCTTATTTGGATCATACTTTTCTAACATTTGATTTCCTAGTAACAGTTCTTTGCTCCTCTCAAATGCTACATTTTGGCTCTCTATCCACACAAATTTTTCACCTTTCCTTAACAACTTATGTAACTCCTTCAGTTCACCACTTAAGTTAGGTAAAATCTATTATAATAATTTAACAATCCTAAATATGCTTTTAGCTCTGTTATATTATTAGGCGCTCTCGCATTCTTAATAGCATCTACTTTGTGTTTTTGAGGACTTATACCCTTTGCTGTCAGTGTGTGTTCTAGATAATCTACACTTTCTTTAAAAAATTTGCATTTATTTACATTTATTTTCATATTGTAATCGTTTAACCTTTCTAATACTAGTTTTAATTTATTTTGACATTTTTCCTCATTTTCTTCCCCAATCAGAATATCATCCAAATAGCAAAATACATTTTCAATTCCTAATAATATTTGGTCCATAATACTTTGAAATATAGCTGGTGCGCTTGCTACCCCGTATGTTAATCTAGTATATCTATATAAACCCTTTAATGTGTTAATGGTTAAGAATCTTTTTGAATTTTCTGTTAATTGTAACTGTTGGAAAGCCCCAGATATATCAATAACACAAAATACCGCACTATTCGCCATACCCGCAAACATATCTTCCACTTTTGGTAATGGGTAATGCTCTGTCTGAATAAATTTGTTTATAGTCATTTTACAATCCATACATATCCTAATATCACCATTTTGTTTAGGTACAATTACTATGGGACTAGCCCACTCACTATATTTAACCGGCTCTAAAATTTTTAACCTAACTAACCTTTCTAATTCTACATTTACTTTATCTCTTAATTTATACGGTACTGAATATGCCTTGCAAAAGATTGGTTTAGCCTCCACTTTTAATAATATTTCTGCTTGGTATTTTTTAATTACCTGCTTCGGACTAATACTTAACACCTGAGGATACTTTTTTTTTATCAATTCCATAACGCTATATTTTTCTATATCCGTATTTACTTTTGCAATCACCCGGTTACTTTCTACCATTTTTCTCCAATTTGGAAATAAGACATCTAACCATGATCTTCCTAATAATGGATACATTTGTCTCTTATTTTCTTACTATATACAACTCCAGTTCCCTTTCCTTTGCTGAACTATCACTATTTTTTATATTTACTATTATTTTACCAATTATATCTAACTTATCTCTAGTTACTGAAACCAGTTGAACTTTTACTTCTATTAAAGTTTTACATTTAAAAAGTTTATAATATAATTTGTCACTAATTACCGATGCACAAGCACCTGAATCGACTTCCATTTCTAATTTGTTATCTTCCACAATCATAACTACTTTCAGTGACGGTTCAACTGTTTTAACCACCTTGACAACACTTTGACTTTCTTCCATAACGCAATTCATTTGTTCAATTTCTTTGGACAATCCCTGAATTGAACTTTGATTTGAGGATGATGAACTACTTCTTCTTCTTTGATACCTCCCTCTGGAACGTAACTGTCTTACCATTCTTTTTGTAAAACAAAACTTGGCTATGTGGCCTGGTTTGCCACATTTATGACAATTCAATTTTAAAGCTGCGCACTCTTTATTGTTATAATGTGATTTACCACATCTTGTTCAAGTCTGACTTCCCCGACTTTTACTTCTGTATCTTTGCTTATTACTATTATTGACTTTGGAACTAAGTGCTGATTGCTTAATTGCAAATTGATTCAATGACTTGTCACGGCATTCACCCTCAGCCAATTCCCAATTTAATGCTAATTCAGAAGCATTTTCAAAAGTTAGATTTTTTTCTTTGAGCAAAATGGCTCTTAACTTGTTGTCTCTAACTCCAAACACCAATCTATCCCTTAGTGCTTCTTGCAAGAAATTTTTAAATTTACACTTCTGTGCTCTTGCCTTCAATTCCACAATATACTCAGTCATTAGTTGGCCCATACGTTGATCTTCCTGATGAAATTTATATCTTTCCGGAATCTCATTTACTTCAGGTGTGTAATGCTTCATTAGTATCTCTACTAACTCGTTGTAGGATTTTGTTGTTGGATTTTGCGGCACCATTATTTTTTTTAACGTGGAATAAGAGTCATGACCAATCAAGGTTAGTAAAAATGCCACCTTCTTTTCTTCTTTTATTTCGTTTAAAACGAAATATTGCTCCATTCGTTCCACATACTCGCAAAAATCATCTCCTGGCACAAACGCTTCAATTTGACCAATCATTCTCTTTTTTCTTTATATATATATACTTCACCTCAACATGTGGTTTTCAATCCGCATCTCGTCGCCATACTGTTATGTGTAGACGTAGGGTAAAAGGAGATATCTTTCACATATTTATTCCATAACCGTTTAATATGAACTAAAACATTTACAATAACAATATCACCTATAGCCCTGTACAGGTGAGTGAGCAGTGTGACCACTGGTACACCACAGTTGATGGCCAAGACAAATTACAGAATTACTCCTCCATACGGATTCCTTAAAACCAACGCAACAAAAAAAAATTGATTGATTGGTGATTCCAGTAGAAGAAGAATAAAGAGATTGAAATGAGTGATGATGATGATTTTTGACATAACCGTACTTTTCCCAAAACATGGAAAAGGTAGGTGACAGTGTGACCATTCAAATGTGGTATGAACAAGGCTCACAGGTGGTAGGGAAAATGATTTGTTTAATAACTAATCATGTGTGTATATGCAACACTGACCCTACAGGTATACTACGCGCACTGTTTGAATATGGTTACCTGTGACCGTATACTCATGATGATAACTTTACTATTTTACAAATTGTTTGCGCTACCACCGTCATCGTTTTCAAACAATGGTTTAATAGTGTTAACGTATTTTTGACCTCATTTTTCTATGTTCCATCTTTATTCAAACGTACATCAGTTTCGAGTAAAATTGTTTTTTATGCCTACAAATCCAATTTGGAAAATTTTTGAAAAAAGTAAATCCACAAAACCTAAAGTCAGGGGGAATTTTTTCTTCAATACGTTGATTATTCCACCATCGACAAAGATAGTGGACAAAGAAGGCTGTGTACTACCGTATATTTTCGTCTGACCTCGTCAAAGTAGCATACATTTGATTATTAAGGTTTGTAAATAAACATAATATTTACGGTCAATATGTCGGGGAAATCATTAGCACAAATGAATTGCGCTGAATTACGTCGCGAATGCGCTTACAGACAGCTACCATGCTACGCGACGAAACCCAACATAATTTATAAAAGACACACCGGCGCGTTAGACTAGCGAACGGACACACCGCCACGTTTACCGCCAAAATCGCGGATTTGGAAGTGCGTTTTTCAGCGGTTATTTTAAACGACCTGTATTGCGACATATTACTGGGCCATGATTTTCTGATTGATCAGAAAGTCGCCGGGGACTACTCAGCAGGAACAATACACTTAGGCACTAACAAACGTACAACCGCTTGTTGGAAATCAGGCGCACGACATACGATCCGCAAACCAGATCTGACGCAGTTAGATATAACAGACGACCCACGAATGCTCGCGTTATTAACACAGACGATATGTAATTACACAGCGGTTTTTAACGACACAGTGGGTCGCACAAAATTCTATCGAAAGACACGACTCCTATCGCACTAAAACCGTACTCCTACCCCCTGCTCAAAGCAGGAGATTATTGACGATATTGTAAACGAAATGGAGGCGCAAGGGCTAATAGAACCGAGTGTATTGCCGTGGTCAGCACCGATTGTGTTGGCCAAGAAGAAGGACGGGACTTTTCGTTTATGTATAGATTACTGACGACTAAACGAAGTAACCGTCTCGGAAGCGTACCCCATGCCTAATCTAAACGAGATGGTTAGAAACATGACAGGGGCAAAAATGTACACGACTCTTGGACTTAAAGTCGGGTTATTGGCAATGCTCTTTAAATCAAAAAGACCGTGAGTTTACGGAATTTAGAACAAGAAGGGGCTTGCTTCAATTTCGTGTACAACCGTTTGGACTCAAAAATTCGCCTATGACTTTTGTAAGACTTATGAATGAAGTACTTAGAGGATATTTAGATGATTTTGTCCAAGTTTACTTGGACAACGTAACTATTTATTCAAGTAGTTTAGAAAAGCATTTCGAACATTTAGGCAAAGTTCTAGAACGATTAGAACGAGGATGACATGTCACACAAAAAAGTGTAAAATAGGGTTTTTCCAAAATTTCCTTTTTGTTTTTGTTTTGTACACGGTGAGGGCATAGACAAGCAGCCCGAAAAACTTGAGTCTATACGCGTCCTATCGGTCCCACGGAATATCAGGGATCTACGTAGATGTCTCGGCATATTTAATTGGTATTGTCAATTCGTCGACAACTACGCCAAAACAATAGCACAGCTGACAAACCTACTACAAAGGGGGACGAAATGGTTGTGGATGGAAGACCATCAAAGGGCTTTTGAACAGGTAAAAAAGGACCTGTGAAATTCCCCACGACTGAGTCCTCCTGATTACGCGAAAACTTTCTGCCTTCAAACCGATGCCAGTAAAATGGGCGTGAACGCAATACTCTTTCAACACGGAGATGAACCGGGAGAGAGAAGAATTATATCCTACGCCAGTAAGAAACTATCAGAAACGCAGAAACGTTACGCCGCCGTAGAGCGAGAATGCCTAGCAATTATACGGGCGACTGAAAAATTTCGCGCGTACTTAGAATATTCTCCTTTCAAATTATTTACAGATAATTCCGCGTTGACTTGGCTACACAGAGCAAAGGACAGCAATTCTAAATTAACTAGGCGGGCGCTACATCTAGGGAATTTGAATTTTACAACGACACATGTACCCGGGAAACACAACGTTGTCACGTTATCCGACCGCGGGGTCCGCTGTTGACGAAGAGTTACTCGACGACAATCTAGTGGGCACACCGATGACGAGAATGTCGGATAACTCGAGGGCCACTCTTGATAATGTTTTTGCCTTAACCGAAATAAACGGTGCGTTAGATAAACGGTCGTTTAGGGGGGGGGATATAAGAGTGCCAAAACGACGACCAGTTTCTTTCATCCATCATGAAACAAATGAGTAAGGAAAACGCCAACAAAAAACGATAAATAGTCAATCAAGAACAACAACGAATATTTCATTTTAGACGGACGTGTACGCATTCGTATGGGCCGTAATATCGGTAGCCAAATCACAGCGGGTGATTGTTGTGCAAGTTTTTTGCAAAACTTATAAATATAAGTATAAATACTTAAAAATTATTCTTAATAAAACTGAATCGGCCCAAAGCCTCTTACCTGAACTTCACTCGGCCGGTTTATATTCCTGTTCAGGGAACCAGTTGTTGCGTATCTAAATACGGTTAAGCGTACACAACGGATATATATATATATATATATATATCTATATTTAAATAAATGTATGTATATTGACACAATGTAGTTTAATTACACCATCAAGAAAAGTCACAACAAATCGCTTAATTCGCCGAGAATAATATACACAACTTAGTTGTAGCGTATCCAAATACGGTTAAGGTGTACATCGAAAACGAAACAGACCGCAATATCCGTAGTCCATATTCGACGGCTGCCTTATCTCGGTGTCAAGGGCGGGGAGACAACCGATTGTCATATTAATAGCTGGACGGCTGATATCGAGAGAGACACGGGTGAGCCCCAGCCTTGAGCGAAAGGCGGTGCAGTGTCATAGTTTAACATTTAATATGTTGTCAGTACTGGCAACATATGTAAAACAGAACTTTAAAGAACAATAAATAAACCCTGTCGCCGGAAACGAACACTCGATTGATATATCTGTGGGAAACCTAATAATATACAATGTTTACAAACCTCCACCAGAAAGGTGGTCCAACTCAGTACTCCCAGTCAACCAAAACACTACAATCTATATCGGTGACTTCAACTCACATAGCACTGAGTGGAGTTACCTAAGTGAGAACGAGGATGGCGCGACACTCTCTCGATGGGCAGCGCTCCACCGCCTACACCTGGTTTATGACGCTAAGCAGGGTGGTATTTTCGAATCAGGTCGATGGGGGACAACTACCTCTCCTGACCTTTGTTTTGTGTCAATTTTCCAAGGATCAATAAACCTGAAATGCCCAGATGGAACCTACGAAAAGCGAGATGGGAGGTTTACACCAAATACATGGATGAGAATATAAACCGAATTCCTCCTACTCCAGAAAACTACTCAAGATTTAGGAAACTAATGAAAAAAGCAGCTGCCCTAGCGATACCTAGAGGACATAGACAAAACTACATACCATGTTGGAGCAAAGAGTGCGACTTATTATTACATGAATACGATCAATCTGGGAATGAGGTAACAGCAAACCGGTTAATGGTACTACTAGACGAAGAAAGAAGAAATAGATGGATAGCTGCTATGGAAGAAATGGATTACACACACTCAAGCAGGAAAAGCTGGTCTCTCTTGCGAATAATTATGAATAAATGAAATTATAAATGAAAGCTTGACGCTGCGCAACCTTCAAAGAAAGTTGGAGGTATTGCAGCCAGTGACATCGCGAATATTCTTTTCAAAACTTCTAATATCAAACCGCAAAAAACCGGAAAAATAGAAGTAAGAAAAGAATTCGCAGAGGAGTTAAGGAAATGCGAAGAAAAGTCGGCACTCATGTCAGATTTCTCTGTTGAAGAGGTCTATAACGCTCTAAAAAATGAAAAAAAAACAGAAAAGCAGCTGGAACGGATGAAATTCTACCAGAGTTTCTCAAAAATCTTGGACCCCAGAGTATCAACTGGATCGCAAAACTGGCCAACAATATAGTAAACACGAATACTCTCCCAAAAATATGGCTAGAAACGAAAGTGATAGCTATCCTGAAACCAAATAAAGAAGCTACTAATCCCAAAAACTACCGACCAATATCCCTTTTGTCAACAATGTACAAACTTTTTGAAAGACTTATCTTAGCACGTTTACAACCTTTAGTGGAAGCATCCTTACCAACAGAACAAGCTGGTTTTAGGAAAAACAGAAACTGTTGTGACCAAACCCTTGCACTAGCAACGCATATAGAAAATGGTTTCCAACGCCAAGAAAAGTCTGGGGCTGTCTTTCTAGACCTCTCATCAGCATACGACACCGTATGGAAGAGAGGGCTACTACTAAAACTGACGAAAATAACAAAGTGTAGAACGACGATCAGAATAATGGAAAATCTACTATCAAACAGGACACTTCGTGTATCACTTAACGGTAAGGTAAGCGGGTACAAACTTTTTCAGAATGGGCTTCCGCAAGTATCTTTACTGTCTCCAATTCTCTTCAATGTGTATACAGCTGACATCACCGACACTGTTTCGAGAAAATTCATGTATGCGGACGACGTGGCGCTAGTAGCACAAGCCAAGACTTTCACAGCGTTAGAAAATACTTTGAATAACGATTTAATAAAAATACAAAAATATTTCCAGAAGTGGCAATTAACACTAAACCCGAGTAAGTCTGTGGCAAGGGCCTTCCACCTCAATGATAGGGAAGCAAACAGAGAACTGCACATAGAAATAGACGGACAAAACATCGCTTCGGAAGAATGCCCTAAATACCTAGGGGTAAAATTCGATAGAACCCTTACATACAACCAACACTTGGAAAGTGTCAAAAATAAATTGAAGACACGAAATAACGTTATGACCAAATTAGCTGGTACTAACTGGGGCTGCCACACCAGCGTGCTACGAACTACAGCGCTTGCTCTGGTTTACAGCGTTGCTGAATATTGTGCACCAGTGTGGGCCAGAAGCGCTCATTGTAGAAAAGTTGATGTACAACTGAACCATACCATGCGCATTATATCAGGCACTGTTAGGTCAACTCAAACAGAATGGTTGCCTGTACTATCCAACATAGCCCCTCCAGACCTAAGAAGGCTAGCCCACACAAAAAACATGCTAGAAAAAATTAACAGCCTACCCAATTTACCACTCAAAAAGGACATACTTGAGCACCCACCACTACGTTTAAAGTCCAGAACCCCCATATGGCAAATAGAAGCAAACAACGAATCTACAGAGTGCCTATGGAAAAGACGATGGAATCAAATAGAGATTCGTAACCAAGACCTGATCAAAGAACCATCTATACAAGTTCCTGGATGGGATCTTAAAAGGGCACAATGGACAACTCTTAATCGGATTAGAACCGGGCAGGGAAGGTGCAACTACCTACTGCATAAATGGGGCATGGTCGATTCACCACTGTGCGAGTGTGGGGAGATCCAGAAAATCAACCACATCGTGGAGTCATGCACGCTCACAAAATTCAAAGACGGGATGGTAAAATTGCATGAGTGTGGCCCAGATGCAGCGAACTGGCTCGAGAAACTTGCTGTACGCTTATAATTTGTAACTTATTTATTACTAAATCATTTATACTGTGATAATTTTTATTGTTCGATATACTTGTTATTTTATTAACTTATTTTTATATTCTATATATATTTTTATTTTTTTTTTTTTAAACTTACCTATTATTAGTATTACTATAACTTAATAACTTTGTTACCATTTGGACCGATACGTCATATGCAAATAATAATAATAATTTAATATGTTTGTCCATCCATATTTTATTTTATTTTTATATTTTGTCAATACTTAATATTAACAGAATTAAAAGTCGATTATTTAAAAAAGGCACAAAGGCGCATATTTTGATTATTTAATTAAAACTTAGTCATACTTTTAAATGAATGATAAAATCTAAATATAGTAAAGACTATAATTGTCATACGAATTTTGGACCTCCTTCTCCCGAAAAAATATTCTAGTTACGGCGTTGAATGTATTTAAGAAAAAAAATGTGTGTTGATACATACATTTTTTGAAAAGTTATAGCAATCTAAAGTTGAAAATATAAAATCCAAAATTTTAACACAAAAATAGCAGGTTTTTAACTACGGTAGGCATTTGCGCGTAGAAGATAAATTAATTTTTAAAAAAGTTATAGTAGTTTTAAGAAAATAGTAAAAAAAATTTAAAAGAAACTGATTTTTTAAATTTTCAATTTTTGAGGTCAATGACTTCAACTGTTTCGATTTGTGATCTTTTGACGTATCGTTGAAATCGGTCCAATGAGAGCTGAGAATAAGTGGTAACAAACAAGAAAAAAAAAACAAAGTAAAATTAAATATTAGGAAAAATTTAATTCTTTAAATTTCAAAATTCCATTGTTCAATTATAAAAAAAAAATTATAAATTAAAAAAAAATATTGCTTTGATTATTTAAATAAATATTTGGCTAATAAAAACATTTCACAGTAACACAAAAATGCAACAACATATTGAGAAATTATTTACTATTATTTTCCATGGTATCTACTCAAAATTAAATATAATAAAGTGGTGATAAAGTTAAAAAAAAAAATATGATCTTTCAGTCAAACATGTTTAAAAATGAGTCAATCAAAATCCCAAATTGTATTTTTATTATTATTAAAAAAATTCCAGTGGTATTTGTTCTATGTTTACTTGCTTGGTCTTATTATGTCTACATTCATCATTTATGTCTTGGTAAGCAATTATAATTAGATTATTACAGTTGAAGAATACCTATATAAATTATTTTATTTCTAAAATAGTTAAATAATCAGATAATAAATTGATCTCATTCATAATAAGTAACCATTATTTTTTCCCTTGGCCATCTATCCTATTAGTTGTAGTCGACGATTCATATTTTTTAATAATGGTATATCTTGATAGCTCTTAAACCAACTATCTAGATGGAGTAAATAACATTTTTCAAGCATTAAATACAATTGATTTTTATCACTTAAGTAAATATTGATGCTTTATTTAAAAATTTTGATTTAAATTTGTTTTATTTTTAGGTTACATCAAAATTCCTGAGGTGAAAAAGTCCTATATTTTGATATATCACATAATTCTTGTATTTTTCATGTGGTCATACTTAAAAACAATTTTCACAAAACCAGGAGAAGTGCCTGAAAAAGTATATTTTAATATAAAATAATATATAACATATAATTTAAATTAATATATAATAAAATCTATGGAACGCATATAACAAACTCTACACCAAAGGGAGGGAGTTAATCCCAATATAATTAATATATACATAAGCAAAAATTGAAAATCTAAAAATATACGAGGTAATAAATGAGAATTTACGTTGCTTATCTTTGTTTTAAAAGTCTGTATTAAATAAGCATGTTTTCTATATAAAAAATAAATATATTTATTTATTATTAATGTTATTAAATTAGAAATTTGGTAAAGAAATATGTATAATTTAATTATTATAAGTCGTGTTATGCCTCATCTAAGTTCTTCAGGTGTTCTAACCTTACTAAAACTTGTTTATTTAAATGGATGTGACTTAGGAAAACATAAACTCAATTATTGATGTATAATATATATAATAAAAATTGATCACTTAGGGCTAATTAATTAAATAAAATTAAAACTATATTAAAAATATTAAACTCAAAAGCCACAAAAAATTACTGAAAAGTCACGGATCGTATTTCGGAAACAATGTTACCATTGTTTAAGAGATTTATTAGGTATTCCTAAAGATAAGATAGAAGAAGGGGGAACTCAGGCATTTATAAAATACAATGTGAAAGTTGTAATAAATGTAACGTAGGACAAACGAAAACAAATATAGGGGTCAGGTATTAAGAGCACTTTATACCTAAAATATTAAAAATCAAGATGTTGAGAAATCTCCAGTGGCTGAACATTTATTGACACATAATCACTCCATTAAAACCATAAAACTAATTAAAACCGTAAATAATTACAAAGAACTTAATATTAGGAAGGCAATAGAAATGTTTAAAAATAAAAACAATTTAATTAATTGGGATCTTTTCAATGAAAAATTCATTATTACACTTGTGTTAACTGGCAAAATGTGATAATATTACTTAGTGATGACGTCACTAGGTGATAAGGTCACTAGGGTTATATAAGGAAGTTTTTTCTAGTCGTGGTGTCAGTATATGTTTAGTGTTGATAATGGTAACATTTTTTCCGAAATACCTATACCCAACTTTTCAATAATTTTTTTGTGGCTTTGGAGTTTAATATTTTTTAGTTTTTAAATTAATAATATTTTGAATATAGTTTTAATTTTATTTATAATATACAATTGAAAAATCAAATTATTTCTTCGTTAGTTTTGAATTATATGATTAAAATTACCAATATTTTCTAAATATACATATCCCTTAATGAAAAATACTGTATTATTATTTATTAACCCTAATAATAGTTTAAACTTCCGAAAGATACTTTTGAAAAATTCAATAAGCATAATAATGATTTAGATGGACAGAGAAGAGTATTAACAGAATTTGCAAAAGATTTACCAATTAGTACTGTTACTAATTCTAATGGTAAATTAAATTAATTTTATTTTTTATCTAAATACAATAGAAATCAAAATTATAATTTTAGATGTAAGATTTTGTGTAAAATGCAGAGTAATAAAACCTGATAGATCTCATCACTGTAGCTTGTGTGGTAAATGTGTAATTAAAATGGATCACCACTGTCCATGGGTCATTAATTGTGTGTCATATTCAAATTACAAATTTTTTGTACTATTTTTAATATATAATTTGTTGATGAATGTATTTGTTGTAACTACATCTTTGTCATTTGTGTTGAAATATTGGAAAACAACTCTTAATTTAGTAATATTTTGAACATTTTTAGTAAAATTATATAGTTTTCATACTTAATTTAATTTGTTTTTTAAGGAAACCCAAGAAAAACCTTATAAAATTCACATTATTCTTTTGTTTACAATTGCATCACTTTTATCAGTCACTTTGTTTTCAATGCTTGTCTATCATATTTATTTATTATCCAAAAACTGTACAACATTAGGTAAGTCTTTAAAATATACAAATTTCTGTGTCGAATCTTTAAAGTATAATTTATTTTCATTTAGAATCATTTCGTCCTCCAAAATTTATGGAAAGTTATGATAAAAATGGATTTAATTTAGGTTTTTATCGAAATATACAAGAAGTTTTTGGTAAAAACATATTGTTATGGTTTATTCCTTTATTTACCAGGTGATTATTAATATACCTAGATTTTGATGCGAAACTTTTAAGGTATTGACCTTTAACTGGTATCCTTATTTGTGTATTCACGTACATTTGTACCTATTTTTTCCAAGATAAAATTTGTAGAACGTACATTTTGTAAAACGGTTTCATTAGAACTATATTCTGAGCTAACTTCACTATTAAAAATGACTGACTCTAAATTTATTAACGTTGTAATTCAAACATTACGATATATAATAAATGTATTTAGTTTTTGAGATACTATTAAATTAATTAAAATATTTTCTCACCAATTTTATTTGAGTTTTATTCAATTAATATTTTTTTGCTTCTCTAATTAACCATAAGCTTTAATTTTTTTATATGATGTGACACGGTTCCGCGGCGTTCTCGATACACGGAGCCCCGCGACCCATGACACCTTTATCAGCCGTCGCCCTACTACGTGCATATGGTAGTTTGACTGACTAATACCGCGTGCGATACGCCACGGTACAAAGTCCAGCAAGTGCCGCACGTCCATCGACGACCCGCCGCAAAATATACGTTAAGTCATCTCCGTGACACCGTACCGATTTGATCGCTCGCCGTCAACTCCACAGTGCCGAACATTTTGTGCCTTTTGTATATGTATATATATATATATATATATATTTATCATCTTTAGTCTTACTGTAGTCTTTCTGATATTACGCCTCCCAGGGCAATAACAGTTTTGTTCGAAACACCAATAAAATATTCCAACGTTTATTTTCGAACCATCAAAGTGTTGTGTTTTCTTTTCTTAGCATTATAACATCCCGCGAGTGCGGCAAAATACCGACCGCAGCAGTAATGTGTTAGGAGAAAAGTGGTTATATAATATATTTTTAACATATTAATGTATCATACTTATCTTCTATATGTGTGCTTTTCAATACATATATCAGCTTTAATGCTTCTTATGTTATTTTCTTGGATTGGCAATCTTGTTTTTAAAATCAATTCTCATCTTTGTTATAAATTCCTTAAAAATTGGTTCTTTTTATTGAATTCCTAATCATGTAATTATTTTGTGTAATGAAAAAACAGACTGTCACTTATTTTTCTAATTTGTTTGTACCATCAAGTATATCTATTTTTTTTTTTAAGATTTAATCCGTTCTTTCTATAAACTTCTTCTAAGTACTAGACATTTTAAATGGTCAGCCTGTAACGTGACAAAAAGTATCTGTTTATTTTTTTTGTCTATTTGTATATATAGATATTATTTGTGATTTGTTTGTGCGCGTGTGAGATAGTCAGCTGTGTACTACTTCTGACCGGTTCATGGACGGCATTTGTGTGTACATTCACCCCGTTCCTTTCCTATCTTGAACGTCATTTGCACTGCTCACCACCTACATTGTCGCATTATGATATGTGATAATTCAACTTTTTCTTGATAATTTCCGGTACTGAGTATTAAAATTTGTTGACCCCACTCTAAAAGCTAGCCGTGTTGTCGCCAACGGACCGCCGGAAGTTTTGTCGGGGAATAGCCATATTCACAAATGGTCGCAGTATTTCCCGTCCGTAGCGTAAGTTTTTTGTTGTTGTGTGCGCTGCAACATATTTTAACATTATATATATTTTTTGTTGCGAGTGCCCGCTATTGGTTATATAATGTGATTTTTTTTTATTGGCGTCGTTTGAGCCTGCCTCATATTCTTTAGTCCTTCGGGGCTGGTAATGTATAGTTAGTATTTAATGTTTTGAGCCAGACTTTTTTTTTTACTTAATAAATTTCCCTTAATTTAACATAACCATCATATTTTTCTTTTTTTGCGTGTTCCATCTTCAATGGACTCGTGTATTTTATTTTCCTTTCAAAAATCAACTCCCCTAGTTTATAAGGTACGGGCAACGACCTTTTATAAGGTCATCCCTGATCTATATGGTTATGTGACAACTGTCACGAGGTTTTGGTGTACATCTACTATCAACGACTCAACGAACATCAACTATAACATTTATTAATTTTATATATTTTTTTAATTGTTATAATATACAAAATTCAATTTCTCTTTAAAATCCTCCTGTGGTCCGACAATACATTGTCTCTCCCAGTAGGTTGGCGCCCTTTTCTTGTTAATTTTTCAATGCGCCATGAAAGTTACAAACCAATTAATTAGACTTGTTTTATATTTGTAACCTTTCAAGCCTTACCTTTAAACTTTTAATTGTGTCAATTAAAAATTCTTTTAAAAATTAAATCCTAATAGAAATTTTATAATTACATTTTGTTATCTTTGATTTTGTCACAATTTTTATCCCCCAATTTTTCTCCTACTTTTTACTTTTTAAAAACATTAAGGCCCTTTTTTTAATTAACTTAAAATCTGTCATTTACTCTCAAAAATAAAACTGTGTTATTCAACTTTTTTATTCTTCATAATATTCATACACTCTACGATATTCTGCAGTTTAATATATTACATTTATTTATTTGTTTTCTTTTTCCAGAGCGAAAATATTGTTTAAATTAATATATTTATTATTCAGTATTTATAATAGTTGTTAACATTTAATTTCAATGAATTCTTTTTCCTCGCCTTAATTCCAAATACTTTTCTGTTTGTTGAACAGGTTGGCAAACTTCTCCGTTTTTAACTACTTTAATTCAACTTACCTGTTGTCCCCGCATATATTCCAGATAGAACAATATCCGACTAAGTTTTGTTTAGGACGCCTTATATTTTAAGCCGGCTCTCGACCTGATCGCAATCTCATTAGTCGCCTTTTACGACTGACTTATATAGAATACTTATAGTATTCTTATCCACTATCTACAAAGAAAATTTAATTTCAATGAATGAAAAAAATAAATAAATCACGACTAATTATTAAGTAACGTTCAATAACATTTATTTATCATTATTTGTAGTCTAGGCGATGGAGTAACGTTTGAACTCAACAAAAAAATTCCAGAAACTCAGAGTCTATTATACAAAGATGTATACGAAAAGAATACTTCATATGGCTATTTTTATTAAACATAAAATTGCAAGTTAATGTAAGTAAATGTAGTTTCAATTGTAGTTTAATAGTTTTATCAATTTAACAACAATCAATTAAACATAGTTTTAACAATCTGTTATGCGGGCCCACGTGGTAAAGGAATTAAACTTAATCCTTTACAGGCAAGGCTAAGATCTTACTACTAAGGACAAGGTGGGTCACGGGTGACCAAATAGATTTTTATTCACTTTTATCATTATTTAATACCTTTTTTTAATTTACAAATGTTTGTTCATAAATAAAAATTTATTTTTATGCATGAAAAGTCAATTTAAAAATAAACAAAAATTTTTTACATTTTTTAATAATTATAATTTTTTGCAAAAAAGTTTATTTTTCCTTAGTGTACCTACTAATGTGAGTTTTTTAACTAGTAAGTTTTCTGCTAATTCGAGACAAATAAACCAGTTGTCTGTCGTGACATTCCTGTTAGTTCCCATGATTGGTTCAACAAGTTTTAAAACATATTGAATTGGTAAAAGAAGATCATTTCGAACGAGTGATTCTTTACCAATGTAGGTGATACCTCCATAAAAATAAAAAGTTTTGGCATCGCAGAGAGAAATAATTTTGAGACCATACTTGTCAGGTTTTACTGGTAAGTACATTTTAAAAGTACATCGTCCTCAAATCTACAATAGAGTTTCGTCCACTGTAACATATTCCGATGGGTGTAGTTATTTTTACATTGGATATTGAATAAATCCCATATCTCTCGAAACGCAGCAAATTTATCCAACACTAGTCTCTCGTTTCTTGTTGATTTGCTGTCAAACCCCAAACAATATGTCAAAAATTTAAATCGATTGAATGACATGACCGCGCGAAAAAAAGAGATGCCGTTTTTGATTGAGAACAATTCGATCATGGATACTCTACGATATATTCCTGCCTTTAAATAAAGCCCAATAAGTGCTCGAATTTCAATGACATTAATAGGTCACGATCCGGTTCTATTTTTTCATTATTCTCTTCGTCGGACGATAGTTGAAAAATATCTGAGATATCGTTGTCATTTTCTAAGATAAAATCTTCTGTTTCACTCGATGAATCATCAGCATCAGATATACCATCTTCATCCAATTGTCGGTAAAGTTTTTTGTTATGTCCTCGATGTTAGTTAAAAGAGTATCCATACTTTACATGAATAAATAAATAAATAAATAAATTCAAATAACATAGAAAATAATTGCGCAATAAAAAGTAAAAAAAAAATTACGTGATTGAACGAGGAGTGAAACTCAGCTGAACAGAAGATAAGAACTTACTGAAATTTAACGCACTGATATAAACCTAATAGGCCGGTAATGTAGACGATAGTGATAAGGTAATGAGGTATGATAACCATTTTATAATAATATTTACAAATTTGTTGTATATTAAAACATGCTCCGGTCAAAGGTGACACAGCCTTACCTGTTAAAGGATAATAAAAAAAACCAAAACACTCACTTTTCAATAAAAATGTATAATATATAATGTAATTGAACAGTAAATAATACAAAACAATATTAATTCTTAATATTAATACAAATGAATAGAATAATGAAATAGAATGACATAGAATGAGGTAGAATAACACATGAGTGTAATAAGCACATACTAAACCACGACTGACTGTAGGTGACCTACAGTGGGAGTCCTTTGCCCATGGTTAGCACATTCTTGTGTTTGACGACCATGTATTCTATACTCTACGCAATTACAAAATAATATTCAGGGGTTCTTAACAATTCCATTATTATCAAAACGATTTTCATTGGTCCACAAAATTTAGAAAAATTATTACAGTCATCATTTTGAAAATTAAGTCAATATTTTGATATAAAATATAGTCTTCTACCAAAATGCAAACCTTGCACGCTATGTACTATATGGATGATATGAATTTGTTCTCAATATTTGCAAGATTGATGTACTACCTATATTGATTTCTTTAGCTACAGATCTAGCTGAAGCATAAGAATTGCTATTAAATGTTACTAAAACGTTTATATTATATGTATTGTTTCCTTTTTTTTTTTTATTGATGGATAACTGCGTAATGCATTTTTTTTAAGCTTCGATTGAAACATTTTGAAATTACTTTTATTTCTAATATTATTATGGAAAATATAGAGATTTATTTTTGAATGTTGTGTTTAATTATATAATGAAATATTCATACTTATCTCAGATAGATTTATCTACATTTGAAAAAGTATTTAAGCTTGTTTGTTTTCTTTCCGGAAAGTTATAAGAATATAGACGAGAAGCATTTGAAGTTATTCTTTTAGCTAAATAACACATTTTTGGCATGTACAACATAGCTGTTCATAGAATGCATTTTTAATAAATGTATTATAAAAAAATGTATTTAAGTAATGAATACTTAAAAAAAGTTCTGTATTACGTGAAGTGAATTTGATGAAAATTATATTAAATAGTTTATGAAAGTGGTTGAACCTTATAAGCAGGTAAGTACAAAGTTCTTTTAAAATTATTCATATAAGCAGCTAAAATGAATAAGAAAATCTTTCATTAAAAAATCAAATAAAGCTTCTAAAGTTTGATATTAGGCTTAAGGCTGCTGAAAAAGAATTTTTCGAATTCTAATGAAAAAAAATAAAAATCTATTGTAAGATTAAATAACAGTAATTGATCTTTTAATATTATGTAATTATTTCATATATTTTTAATTGCAAAAACAAACAATTTGATGAACAAATTTAGAAATTTCCGGCGTAGGGAAAATGGCGCTCCTATCGCACAGTGTGCCTTAATAAGTGACACAGCCACTGCGTTGTCACCCATTTGACAGCCCGCAGTCGTGTAAGGTACTTCTCAGCCATCACTTCACTGTAAATCGGACAGTCACACACACACGTTATTGTCGTGGTGTAAAGTTCAATAAAGGCCGAGCGTCGAATAACCGCCGCAATAATACGCGTAGTCATCTTCTTGATACCAGCATACGATATTTGTTTCCGGCCATACTACAGTGTGTTTTCGACCTCACCGCAAGCATTGACATTTTCTTACGTACTTTGAGATTTGCAAAAATATACTTTTTAGATTTTTTTTCTTTTTTTTTTGTTTCATTTCAAATAAAGGGCACGACGCCATTTCGTGAACTTGTAAAATAGTCACGTCTACTTTATTGTGCTAGGCACTCTTGTGTTTCCCGCGACTTGGTAAAATCTATAATTTGTAAAAAGATAGACTAAAAATAGTCATTTATCTATCACATAAAGGTATTAAATGTAATTAAAAAACTTATTTTTATCAAAAATGTAAAAGTCATTAACGACAAAAACCTATTTATTGAAATATATCCTTATATATCTAATTTATATCGATACGTCTAAACAATAATGATGTGCTATACTAAATTAAACAAATAATTAAGTTATCATTCATCTAATTTAAAGCAAATGTTGTGATGTGTTTATGTTATGTTTAAAACTTGGAATACACTATTAAACATTTGTTATTTGACAAATGTACACTTTTTATATCTTATATTTCATTTTAAGTTAATTATAAGTAGAGTGCAATCATAGAAATAATGAAAAAGTACACATTGAGCGAAATTAATCCAATAGTATCTATAACAATTAAATTGTCTTTTAATTACTTTTATCAATTAAGATAAATTGTTAAATCATGTAAAGGTTTTAGCCAAACCAGAGGGCTTACTATTTACCCACTGCCCAACGGAACGCTGGACAGTGACCTAGTGACCGAGTCAAGCGACAGGGCCGTCTTTGGGGGGGCAAGCAGGATACAGGCCCTGTGCCTCGCACAAAAATACCAGACTTGGAAAAATATTGATGAGTAAAAAAATAAAAAAAGGTCATTGAGAAAATTTTCTTAGATGATGTAACTTCCCGCCACTGGTCGCACTTTAAAAAAAAAAGTAGAATATTACTTGGCAATTTCATTTAAAATAATAATTAGTTCTTGTGATTATATTTTTTAAATTTGTATATTCTTTGTGTGATACATACATACAATACAATTGCATGTATCAAAAAACAAATTAATTGAATTATTAATTAGAAAAACCTGCTATTTGAACAGAATTAATACGTTTGAAATACAATTTCAAACATTATAAAGGTAAACGTCGAAATATTGTATTAAATTTATATAATTTATATAGATTATATTGATCAATTGGTTTACTAAATATCCCATGTATATTTTTCACTCAACACGCATATGCATAGACACTCCGAGATACGCGATTAGACAAGGCAAGTTTTTTTAATCGACGAATTTCGTAGAAAAATAGTGATAATATTTATTAATACCATTTATTCAACGAAATAACAAACAGATTGTACCGGTAATTTTTAGCATGTGTTCGTTTTTCGTCGTCGTTGGAGCTTAAATATCGGGTACCATAATAAAATGAGTGGCCGATTAAGTGATAAATATCGAAAATTTAAAAATGTTCAAAAAGAGCAGGATATTAAACTCTTTATCAATTTTATAATGTAGATAATTCTACGTTTTCTATATTTCTAACTACCTTAAAATGGTAATTATTTAAAGACCTTCATAATAAATTATGAAATTTTTAAAACCATCAATAATATATTAAGCATTAACTACTGGTAACACTTTTTTTTAAAGAAATAATAGTTGAACAAATAAATCGGTACCTATATTTTCTTTTATAAAATACGTTTGAGTGATTTTTGAGGGAGGAGTGGTTTTTAGAGAGTGGGGGTAAGGAGAAGGCGTGATTTTATCAATGATGGATTAAGGGGAGGTGTGGTCTTATCATAGATGGTGTAAGGAGGAGTGGTCTCACGATGGTGGGGGTTATAGGTGACATAGGTAGGTGTGTTAAGGTCAATCAAAATGGCGGTTTAAAGTGCGCATGCGCACTATAACTACATATCAGCGGAGGGGGAGGTAGCCATTCGAAAATTGTTGTTCTCCTCCTACGATGCCATCTACTGGAGGATAAGGTAAACCTCATGTTAACTGATAATGTTCATTAATAAACGTACACATTACATTGAAATAGTGAATTCAATTACTTAATATTAACGCTATAGAGGGAGGGGGTAATGAAACATAACATAAACTAACCTATAATGGGTGGGGATGAATCCAACCTAAACTAACAACGTTTTCTATGAATGTTATTATTGCCTACCAGACGCTTAGGTAAGCATATTTCCGACATCAAATGTATTACTATATAATAACGCTCATAGGCGTCAGCATTTTATGAGAACAATGTCAACGTCTGTCGTTATGGCATTATAATTTCTAAGAATTTTATCATTGGTTACCAGACGCTTAGGTAAGCATATTTCTAACATCAAAGGTACCGCTATATTATAACGTTCATAGGCGTTTGCTTTTTTATTTTTTAAATAGTATTTTATCATTGCCTACCAGATGCTTAGAAAAGCATCTCCTTAATATTAGTATATTATTTTAATTATACAGGGTGTTCAGTAAGACAGGAAACGGGTTTCTATTGTTCTCATTGTTACAAACAATGAGAACAATAGAAACCCGTTTCCTGACTTATTGTAAACCCTGTATATATAATTAATATAATTACTATAATTGGTAATATACTTTTAGAATTAACAATATTCGTCGTTATCGGTTGCTATAATAGTATAATCGCTATTATTATTATTATTTTCTACTACGCCTAAAATAATAATATGTGTATTGCATTTTATTTTATTATATTTAATTTGACAATTTTTAGCTTCGATGCAAAGCTAAGGTATTAATTTTACTATGTGTTTTTTTTTTTTATGTCTGTTGCCACTTTTTTTCAGCTCTCACTGGACCGACTGCTTTCAACAATACGTCAAAAGATCACAAATTGTATCTAGTCGAAGACATTACCCTCAAAAATTGAGAAAAATTCCCTCGTTCCCCGAAAATGAGGGAAACCTCCAAAAAAATTACGAATTAAAAAATCGCTAATTTTCGAAATTTTTTTTTACTTAAAAGTGTCATAACTTTTTCAAAAATGAATATATCAATATAATTATTTTTTATATAGATGAATAATATCATTACCTTTCATTTGGTATATTTTTTTCATAAATTTAACCCTTAACCTGCCCACAAGGGGGGATTTAAAATGACAACTTTTTCACAAAAAATTAACTTTTTCAACTTAACTTTTGAAAATGTTCCGGAAGGTCTGACACTTTTATATATATCTTAAATTAAAGCTAATGTAATGTTCTTTATTATGCAAAAAAAAAAAATTTGGGACTTTATTTTATCTTCACGGTGAAAATGGCTACCGAATGCTATTTTTGTGTGAAAATATTCGATTTTGTATTTTACATTTTTAACTTTATCATGCTATAACATTTTGAAAAATGTATGGATCAGTACAATTTTTTCACGGGGAGTAGTATTTATATACATCTTTCATTTGACATACTGTTTTTTTAAATCGAACCATTTCCCTATATAAGAGGGGTTTTCAAATCTAAAAAATGCATGTAGAAAGTAGAACTTTTTCAACTTAAATTTTGAAAGTGTTCCGGAAAGTCTGACACTTTTATATATATCTTAAATTAAAGCTAATGTAATATACTTTATTATGGTAAAAAAAAATTTCGGACTTTATTTTATCTTCATGGTGAAAACAGACATTAAAGTTAATAAAAAAAATANACATCAAAGTTGACACGCACCGCCTTTTGCTCTAGGCTGGCGCTCACCTGTGTCTCTCTCGATATCAGCCGTCCAGCTATCAATATGACAATCGGTTGTTGTTAAGAACAGGACTGAACAGTAAACGAACCCCTATTCTTACGAAGGCGACAAGAGAAAAGCCGATTAGTCAGTTGATTTTCTAAGTATGACTATCTGATTTATTTGTATAGGAAGGTGCGTGGAGTGGAGGGATAGGGAGGAATTGGAACAATAAAGCTAAATAAAAATTATAACATCAAGTATTATGAGAGTAAAAGTAAATAAAATTTGTACCATGAGTGAGCCAATTAATTCCAATGCTCTAACTACCTTACCTGTAATATGTGTTCAGTTAGTTATTTATAATATATGATTTGTGATAGTGGACTGTATATGTGCTCAAGAGGGAAAGGGAAATGTGAATATTCAGTGCGACATGATTCAGTGAAATCAGTAAATTTATTGCAATGAGCAAAGTACAAGAGTAATGTTTAATACAAACTTAAATTCAATTATTTTGTACAATTATATTAACAAAGTAAAGTAAGACATTAGCAGGTATTGGACAAAACACAAGTATAATTGCTATGAACGTTAACAAAATTAAGATGGGGATAAGTAATAAAATTGTTCAAGAGAAGTGGTTGAATCAAATATATGAAAAAAAACAATTGTTATCAAATTATGAGTTCATAAACAAATGGACAAACATTAGAGTTCATTAACCAAAGGACATAGTTAATTTCAATCGTGCAATGACCAGTGGTCGATTACATCAAATTGTAATAATAATATAACAAACGACGAATTTCATTACAATAAACAATTAACTCAGATAAACTAGTAAATGAGCAACTCAACTATTTAATTATTTTAACTTATGTGGACTTAAGGCCTTTCGCTGCTTCTATCAAACCCCTCCATCGGTCTCTATTGTCTGCATCCTCAATTCTTGCCGTTTCATCTACTTGAATTAAATCTTTCTTTATCCGATCCAGCCAACGCTGACGTGGTCTTCCTCTGGGGCGTGTTTTATTTAGTTTAGATACCAAAACTTGTCTCATTAGACTGTCCTTATCTCGCCATATGTGTCCGGCCCATTCCAATCTTTTTGATACAAGATATTTTTGGATATTTGGTCCGTTAAAGATTCTTTCAATATCTGCATTAGTTCTCCTTTCATATTGACCTGTTTCCGTATTATATATGGGACCATATATTCTTCTAAGAACCTTTCGCTCAAATGTTAGTAGCTTTGTCTCGTCCCCTTTAGTTGTTGACCACGTTTCACAACCATACATTACTATGGGCCGTAAGTAGGAAATATATAGCTTTCTCTTAGTTTCTCTGGAGAGAAGTTTAGAACTGAATATTTTGCTCATTGCATAATATCCTCGATTTGCCGCATTCAGCCTCAACCTTATTTCGTTATGCATATCATTCCTATTATTCAAATTAACCCCCAAGTATTTAAAGTCTTCTACTTGCTCAAATGTATATTCATCTACGGAGAGATTCTGTAAAATTCTTGGACGCCTGCTCATGATCATATATTTTGTCTTGCTCTCATTTATATTGAGGCCCATTCTTTTACTAGACTTAATTAATTTATTTGTACTTTCTTCTACTTCGACTTGAGAGTCTCCAAGAATGACAATGTCGTCAGCATATGCTAGCAATGTTCCCTTACCATTTAAATCCATTTCTCGGGTTTCATTCATATCTCTCACTATTCTTTCCAATGCTATATTGAATAGAATCGGGGATAGCGCATCCCCTTGTCTTAAACCAGACTTGACTTCGAAGTCCCCTGACTCCCTTCCCAAGAAACGCACTTTGCATGTAGCATTAGAATTGCAGCTTTTAACTAGATTTACAAGTTTTTTGGGCAACCCAAAATTCTGTAATGCTATCCATAGTTGTTCTCTGTCGATGCTATCGTACGCTTGTTTAAAATCTATAAATATCATGTGTAAGTCTTTGTCAAACTCATAATACTTTTCCATTGTTTGTCTGAGCGTAAAGATATGGTCACTGGTGGATCTTCCTTTTGTGAAGCCGCATTGATATTTTCCTACTATGTCAAAAGCGAATGCTTCTATCCTTCGTAAGATAGCTATTGAGAGCACCTTATACGCAGTGTCTAATAACGAAATACCTCGATAATTATCAACTTTTGTTGGGTCCCCTTTCTTAAAAATTGGGCAAATAATTGATGACGACCATTCCTGCTCTATTTGTTCGGTGTTCCATATATTCGTTATAATTTGGTGTAGGTTAATTAGTACATCTTTTCCTGCAATTTTTAGTAGTTCAGAATTTATGTTATCATCCCCTGGAGATTTATTATTCTTTAGTGATTTAATGATTATTTCAATCTCCTCGATACTTGGTGCTAGAAGTTCAGGTTCTGCTGTATGATACACTAATTCTTCGTACTTTTCATTATTGTTACTTCCGATGCGGTTATTT
>NW_026099573.1:4115626-4163664 GCF_025091365.1 Daktulosphaira vitifoliae | reverse complement strand
TCGTAATAGAACACCTAAATAGAAATCATAGTAATCATTTCTAAGTAATTTTTAGTATTTAAAAAGATTCTACAATTGAAATATCCAGAACTGATTTAATTTTAATGATTTACTTTAACTAAAAAAAAAGAAAGTTATAATTTTGAATCCCACTTGTGGGCAGGTAAAGAGTTAGATTTATAAAAAAAACAAATGATAAGTAAAGACATGCATCTAAATAAAAAAAAATTATACTGATTTGGTCATTTTTGTTAAAGTTATAACAGTGAACAAAGTTATAAGTTTTATACACTGGACTACAAGAAACATTCATCAGAATCAAAAATATACTTTTTTAAATCAACTTTTCGCGCCGTTTTCAAATCTAAAATTAGACTTTTTCTATCACTTCTAATTTTTGATATTATTACTAACTAGTAAAAAATGAGTATTTACATATAAAAAATAAAATGCAAACATATTATTAGTATTTTGAAATAACATATAGTAGAGATACTACTAGAAGTAGAGATTGATGACAATTTTTTTAGACTTCCTTATATTATTTTTAATTGATTTTACCAAGTACNTAGACTTCCTTATATTATTTTTAATTGAGTTTACCAAGTACAAAGTTGTTTTTTAAAATAACCTCCTCCAAAAAAAATTGTATTTAAAACGTCTTTATTTAATATGTAATTTAAACATGTTAGAAATACTAATTAAAAATTACCTACATAGTTACAAAATTACGTCAAATTTTCTTTTTAATTAAAAATAAATGCTTTGTTCATTTAAATTCCTGAGACCATTAAACAAATTTGTAAATTGAATGTTATGAATATTTTCTCGACTTATAATTATAATGTATTTTGAATAATTTATTAATTAAAATTTTTTCTTTTAGACATCACCAAAAAACTTTTTGATAAGTTTTAGATTAAACAAATGTATTTTACTAAAGGAAAATAAAATAAGATTAAATATTGAATGATTGAAACTTGAGTTTATAGTTTTTTGGGCTTTTATGTTGAAATCAAACCACTACTATTTTAATTACTTTCTAAACTTCGCAATTATACTGAAAAACTATAGTATTTCACATTTGAAATTACGACCATACTAATTTTTATATATCAAGTCCTAAAGTTAATAATAATAAATAAATTGATCAACCTGAATGCATAATTTAAAGCAACTATTGAGATAAATTGTAGTACATTACACAACACTAAATAGAGAATTTCTTTTCTTACATTGAATTAAAATTTATTTCAGAGTTTGTAGTGACCAAGCTTAAAGTAAAATATTTTTAGATTNAAAGTAAAAGTAAAGTAACCTTAAAGTAAAATATTTTTAGATTCCTAAATTATCGTAATGTATACAAAAATGTAAAATTTAACTCTACTTCGAATTTTTATCATTTGCTGATCACAAATGATATGTGTTTACTGATGTATATTTGAAGTACTAAACTCATGCAGCCTATGTTTATCCAATATGATTACTTTATATACACCTTAGAATAAATAATAAAATGATAAAAATAAAAAAACAAATAAGTAGTTATTTATAAAATTTTTATTAAAAAAAAAAAACACTACAGAAAAATGTATTTATTTATAATATGCAGCATTTTTCTGTTGGTTGTTGTTGTAGCTGTTGTTGTTGATTTTGTTGTTGCTGCTGCTGTTGTTGTTGTTGCTGCTGCTGCTGCTGTTGTTGTTGTTGTTGATTTTGCTGCTGTTTCTTTATTTTGCAAGTTTTGGCCAAGTGATCTCTATTCTTACAATAGTTACATGCTACAAAATTGAAAATAAATAATAAATAAGATTGAGAATTTAGACTGTATATTTAACAAATACTATAAGGTTCGATTTTTATAACTGTAATATAAGGAATTTTGATTAAACAATAAATATTGAACGTTCTTTNAGATTTAACAATAAATATTGAACGTTCTTTTAAGAGAAGGATAGGAAAATTTGTCACCTTATCATCATCATTGATAATTTGTTTAAATAATTTTTAATTTAAAAGAATTCGGGAAAGCGTAATTATTTTTTTAAACATATTTCATCATATTATTCAGAGTTACTTTTTTGAAAATGAATATTAAACACTATATCATAGGACTCTAGCTAAGATATAACTTTAAGTTACTCGAATTTTGTAAATATTATTACAGTGTTAATATAAAAGCATAGAAAATATTTGTCTTAAGTAAAATAAAGGTTTAGAATAGTTATAATTATTATTACGGATTAATATATATGATATATAAACGATTATTTCAATAATAATATTATATTGCATCGCTTGTGAATAAAAATGTTCTAACGCAAAATAAACGATATTTAGTAGAATTTAAACACTTATTTTCCTATTAATTACAAAAACGGCTTTTCAAAATTAATGGTAAAGCAAAATATACCATATTGTCGCCGCTGTACAAGAAATAACCAAATGAGATTTTCACAACTTATTTTAACAATAATAATTTAAAATTAAAAAAAAAAATTAAGTCACTCTGAATCTTCAATTTTGATGTGATTTAAATATTGAAAAATATCAAATTAATTTGTTTAAAAATGTATTCTTAAGTTTTTCAACTTATTTAAAAGTTCCAAAAAATACAAAATTAAAAATTTTTTATTTATATAATAAATAAAAAATTTATACACTTTTTACACTACGGCAACGATATATGTACCATAAATTAATTTTAATATAATAAATATGTAAATGTAATTCAAATTTTGTTTAAACTATATTGCAAATGTTTAATATAAATCATAATTAAATGAATGTTTGGATTGGAATATTATTGTTGTGTTATGCTTAAATAAAAAAAAAAACAGAAAAAATTATAATTTTAAGAAAAACTATTACTTACNCTTTTATGCTTAAATAATAAAAAAAACAGAAAAAATTATAATTTTAAGAAAAACTATTACTTACTCCCTTTGAATACATTCATACGACCACCTCGGCCACGTTCACCTTGGCCACGTCCACCTTGGCCACTACCATCTCGGCCACCGTCATAAAAATGATTTATGATTACCATTTTACTGAAAAAAAAATGTATATTAATTAAATATATATATGAATATTAATTCAACTTACTTACACACTGTTCCAATGCAACTGAGGGTAGCAATGTAGTTAAAACTAGTTTTCGACGATAGAATCACTAAATCTCTACTCAAAATGTTTGCTGCTTTTATCATCATTGATTGTAGGCTATAGTTATAGCTATTCTATATATATATATATCTGTGGCTTGGTGCAAGAAGGGCCAATGTCACAAATGTCCATTTTCGGGAAACTCGATTATTAAAATTGGCCATTTTTAGAAATATCTCTTAAATTTTTAGTTTTTATTTTAACATGATATAATTGTTATGGTTCAATTTGTTTTTCTTTTTTCCATAATAACTTTGATAAACTAACAATTAAGTAACTAAAATAAAGAATAAAAATTGACATTGGCCCGTGTATAAAAAAAAATATTTTATAATTATCTGACATTGGCCATAATATATTATACAACTGCATAGGTAAAAAAAAATTTTATAGACAACAACTGTATTATTCAAAATAAGTAGTAGAAATTATAACATGATACAATATTTTGGTAAATCCTTGTATTACTTAATTAAATTATTAAAACAAATTAAATTAAAAAATTTAGTCTTTTGGTTCCATTAAAGATGAAATGGTAAATTAATTTACAGGATATAGTTTCTTAATACAAATAGAATTATAGTAAAAAAAAAACATACTTATTTATGTGTATAAAATTAATAAAACATGACACGGCCACGGCGTTGTCACACGTTGACACCCCGCGGTCGTGTCAGCTCCTTCTCAGCCACCGCTTAACTGTAAACCGGACCGTCACACACACGCGTTATCGCCGTGGTGTAAAGTCCAACAAATGCCTAGCGTCGCATACCCCGCCGCAATAATACGTCCAGTCAGTTATCCTCCGTGACACCTTTATGTGCGATTCCGTTTTTCGGCCTTCGTTTGTTTTTGTGCTCTTAATACTTTCACTACGAATACACATATTTTTTTAGTGTTTTCTTTTAAATCATCTTATTACTGTGAACCATACTACCTAGTTTTATCATTTTCAATAATTTGTTTTTTTTTGGTTTTCTTCTTTTGTTGTAACTTTTACAATAAACTACGGCTCACGCCATTTAGAAACTTAATCTTGTGTCGACTATTCATTCAACACTTACCCACTAACAAGTGGCTCCCCGGCAAAGATCTAAACCGGAATAACTTTTTAATAAGGTAAGAAAATACTGCTGACATTTTATATTAATTACATAAATTTTGAATTTTATTTAAAAGAGACAGCGAAATTTTCCTTACCTCCCTGTACTACGGGTATTTTTAACTTCTACTTCACTGGTGACAGCAGTGAAATTCCCACCCGGTCGTATAAATACTATCTACCTCGCGAGTAGTAGATTTCCACCTTCGGTGTATTTTTAAACACGGTAAAAGTGGATTTCTGGCGATTTCGTATTTATACATACACGCGCACTGACGACCTTGAGTCGCACAACGCCGCGAACACAATCATTTAAGTGTTTCGATAAAACCGCTAGGCAGGTAGGGTGATCATACGCGTTATCATACCACAGCGATCGTTACATTTAATAACCGGGTCCCATAAAATCGTTTGTATTATTATTTCCGACCTCCACAATCATTATACGACTTCTATCGTAATAATCGCATTTCCATATACTATTTAGTATCATAGTGCTATAGCATACCACTATCAACGCAATACCACAATATTATTGCAATCACAACTACAATAATAATAACAATAATAATACAAACGGCCGACATTGTTGACGTTCATACGCGAACACACAGTGCGTATTCTCGCAATAGGCGATATCGTATTTCTAAATAACAAAAACAAATAAGCGCGTGCGTTTCTTTTATTTATTTTTGTTTATTTTCGATAAATACGTAAGGAACGTTCACTATGACCGGTAAAACTCTCGCTCAAATGAACCGTCGGGAATTATTGCGCGAATGCGCTTATAGGCAGTTAAACGGCCCCACGACAAAAAGCGATATGCTGGCAGTCTTGGAGAATAGTTTACGCAGTGAGGGGCTAGACCCATCGAACGCGATTCTGCCCGAACGCCCGCCGCTTCATTACGAGACGCTCGCGACGGAACGCGAGTCTCAGGTTGACGAAGTCCCCGCGTTATGCCGGACCGTCGACCCAACCACATACGCGGACCGACCGGTTAACCTGGCGCGAGAGGACCCTGAAGAGGAATCTCTACACGAATGGTCTCTGGCAACCGGCCGTCCTAACGGTAGTGTGAACGCAGCGTATACCGATGACTTATATACGGTGCGTTCAATATCTCACGCAACGGAGGAGATAGGCGCAGTAAGACAAAGTTTACGCGATATATCTCTTAATACACGTATGGATGCGCGCATGTCTGAAGTGGAGAGAGCACTGTCTCGCATTACGCAAGAAATACGATCTCTTTCACAAACGATTGTAAGCCGCGATACACACAACGAGACTATACGTAATCCGTTCGCCACCGCACATATGACGCGAGAAACGACGGAAACCAACCGTTCTACTTACGCGCGTCTGTCCGAACCGAGCCGCGTAACTTTTGGGCCCAGCAACACGACTCAAAATGACGCGGCCCTACAGCAGCGCCTGACTGAAATCGAGGAGCGCGAAGCGCTTAACCTACAGCGATTAGCCAGTCAGACTCCGCGCACGTCACCATCGCTTCTTCGAGCGAACACGCACGACGCGGTTTACAACGTAGACGCGCGCCCACACCAACCGGGGCACTTCGCGACGAACACATTCGCGCCACCGACACGCGATTTGTCCCCATCATCATCGACCCGTTCGCTCACGCACACGGCGATCGGGCCACTTAATTATTCGCCTATTGTACGACCCCCTTCCCCCGAGTTTACGGGAAAATATGAGGAGGACCCACGCGAGTTTCTAGAACAGGTAGAAAACCTATTGGCCCAAGCAGGCATAGATCGCGATTTATGGGTAAAAACGGGCGTACAATTTTTAAAGGGCATGGCATTAACTTGGTGGGAAACCATCAAGTTAAACAACATGTCCTGGCGACAATTTGCGAGGGAATTTCTCACGACGTTCGATAACAACAGCATACAAGCTGAATTAGAAAACGAACTCATGACGACGCAACAGGGGCCACATCAGCGCATGACTGAATTTATCATAAATAAACAACGTCTAGCGATGCGCGCTCGCCCCAGTTGCTCTGAGCAGCACATTGTAGATCGGGTAGTCAGTCTGTTACGTAACGAATATTACGGTAACGTAAGAATGCGATGTCCGCGTACCTTAGATGACTTACGCGTAATCGCGAACGATCTAGACCGACCGATACGTACGGGCAGACTTATTAATAACGCTAATCCGTACGTGGCTGCCATATCACCCTCGCAGCAACCGCAAAGAACGCGACCGCGGCCAAACGCACCGCCCGATCCGCGTCCCCCCCGACCCTGTCGCTTTTGCGGAGCCGATCACTGGCAAAGCGAATGTCCTAACAGACCGACAGTGCCGGGAAACGGACAACAGCCACGGAGAAACTAGTCCATTCTCCGGGCTCACAAACGCAATTCCGCTCAAAACATCATCGCACTAATCAGCGCGCCGACCAAACCGCCCGTTCAGTCAACTCGGGTAGCAAGAACGGATGCGCTTCCTGCGAACAAAATGATTCTATTTTGAATAATCTTATGCACACTTCTTTCACACCAACTTCACCAACACCCCTACAGCCCCACTGTCATTATAGTGGGCACGCTGTAGCACCACACCTCACCACCACCACACCCCTCATCCACAATGAGGACCATAAGATTATTCGAAATACTTGTCACGCGTTCGTAGACTTAATGGGTAACGACTATAGCGCGAGTCGGGCCAACGATATGTTGACCACCGTGGGGGAGGGGAATACGGCAGGAACGGCCTACCCGCTTATGGCAATTAATACTGCCGGCGAACAAACCGTTTCAACGCCCCCCGTTCGAACCGCTAACCACTTGAGTACTGCCGCACAAACACGCCCGCGTAAAATTACTACTCCCGCTGTGGAGTTGGAATTTGACAACGGTTTTGTGACGGCCTTACTTGACTCTCAAGCGCAAAAATCGTATACCACTCGAGCAACAGCTCACAAATTCGGAATTGTGCACAACGGACAAACACCTCCAGTTAGATTAGCTGACGGCCACACATCACACACGGCCGGCACAGCCACTTTTATAACAAAAATTGCGGATCTACAAGTAAAGTTTACGGCTGTTATCTTAGAGAATCTGTACTGTGACGTACTCCTGGGACACGACTTTCTAACAGAACAGGAAGTCTCCTGGGACTACGCTGCATGTACAATTCACTTGGGCGCGACGCGACGCACTACAGCTTGTTGGAAAGCGAGTACTCAGCACACGCTACCCGACGTAGATCTCTCAACACTAGATATAGCAGGCGACCCACATACACACGCATTATTAACGCGCACGATAAAAAATTATTCTGCAGTTTTTAACGACACGGTAGGTCGCACAAAGCTTATCGAACACAACATCGTTCTAAAAGACCCGACGCCTATCGCGCAAAAACCATATCCGTACCCGCTACACAAACAACAAGCGATAGACGAAATGGTAAGCGACATGGAATCACAAGGGCTCATAGAACCCAGCACTTCTCCTTGGTCAGCACCAGTCGTGCTGGCCAAGAAAAAAGACGGCTCATATCGCTTATGTGTCGACTATAGGCGACTTAACGATGTGACCGTATCAGACGCGTATCCCATGCCTAATCTAAACGAGATGATTAGAAGCATGAGGGGGGCAAAAATTTTCACGTCACTCGATTTAAAATCGGGTTACTGGCAATGCTCGTTACAGCAAAACGTACGCGAATACACCGCGTTCAGAACGAAAAAGGGCTTATTTCAGTTTCGTGTACTTCCGTTCGGACTTAAGAATGCACCCATGACCTTCGTACGCTTAATGAACGAAGTACTTAGGGGGTACATCGACGACTTCGTTCAAGTCTATCTGGACGATATTTTAATTTTTTCGGACAGTGTCGAAACACATCTAGACCACCTTAGCAAGGTTCTAGAACGCCTAATGCGTCATGGCCTAACATGCCACACTAAAAAGTGTAAAATCGGGTATTCTGAAATTTCTTTTTTGGGACACCGGGTGCATGGGTTAGGCATAGACAAAGAGCCGGAAAAATTACAGTCTATACGCGATATTCCAGTCCCACGCAATGTAAGGGATATACGAAAATTTTTAGGGGTATGCAACTGGTATAGTCAGTTTGTCGACAACTATGCGGACAGCATCGATCCCCTCACCCACCTGTTAAAGAAAGGGGAGAAATGGTCGTGGTCTCAACCACAACAACACGCTTTCGAGCACATTAAATCGGCAATATGCGACTCACCACGCCTTTCCTCCCCCGACTACACAAAGATCTTTTGCCTACAAACCGACGCTAGTGAACTAGGCGTAGGGGCGGTATTATTTCAACACGGACAAAAACCGGGGGAAAAGGATATCGTCGCTTACGCGAGTAAAAAGCTGTCGGATACGCAAAAACGTTATGCCGCTGTCGAGCGCGAATGTCTAGCGATCATATGGGCAACCGATAAATTTAGGTCATACTTAGAGTACGCCCCTTTCGAGTTATATACAGATAATTCAGCGCTAACTTATCTGCACAAAGCGAAGGGAACAAACAGTAAGTTGACCCGCTGGGCGCTACATTATTATTATTATTATTATATTATAATCAACGCCAAACGGCTTTTACAAAATTAACAGATAATAACAAAATTGGACAACAGATAACAACTAATAAACACATAACTCATACTAGCTAATATTAGAGAGAAAAAAAGACATGGTAAATAATAAATAAAATATACATGGTGTAAATTATATAAAACAGGATGTGGGCACTTCGTACTATAAATGGTTTAATAACATATTTTATTATTTGCATTATACATCATCCTTATAAGTGGAGCATTCCTGGAGAAGTTAGATTTATTGGTGGGGATATAAAAAGTACACTGAAGCCTAGTATTACTAGGAATCCGAAAACATAGTTCTCCAAGAAGCCTGGGAGCATCAACTTGACCTTCTATCAGACGCTGAATAAAAGTGATACCAAAATTATCACGCCTAACAGAAAGAGGAACAAGTCTCAGAGCTTGACTTACTGGCTCGTATTCATGTGGTGGATGAGAAATGTTGAGGCAATAACCGGCGAAACGCATAAAACTACTTTGTACACGTTCGATCCGACAGATATCAACTGCGGTATATGGTGACCAAACAATAGACCCATATTCAATAACCGACCGGACAAGTGCGCAATAGAGAGCTAAAAGGCACTTGGGAGAGCTGAAATTGGTTGAGTGCCGTCTTATAAATCCCAAAACACGAAAAGCTTTGCTGGTTGCATAATCAATATGAGGGCTGAAATTAAGGGAAGGTACAAATAATATGCCTAAATCATGGACCTGATTAACACGCTGAATAGATATACCATCAAGCTTATAGTCAAAAGATATCACTGACTTGGAGCGAAAAAAAGTCATTACTTTACATTTAGAAATATTAAGAGATAAATTAAAGGTACTACACCAATTGGAGAATTTATTGAGGGTATTTTGGAGAGCGAGGCAGTCATTGTTTGAGGTAATCATGTGAAAAATTTTAGAATCATCGGCAAAAAGTAGAAGACGACAAGGGGAAACAACTGAGCACATAGTGTTAATAAAAATATTAAACAATAAGGGACCTAAATGGCTGCCTTGTGGAACACCAGATGATGCCCGGAAGAGATCAGATGACTTACCGAAGAGGCTGACAAATTGTTGTCGCCCACTGAGGTAAGAGGTAAACCATGATAAAAGTGGCTCGCCAACACCAAGTCTATCTAGAATATATAGAAGTGCTTTGTGGTCTAATGAGTCGAACGCTTTAGAAAAGTCCGTATATATCACATCAACTTGATTACCCAATTCGAACGCCGCGTGAAGGTAAGATACAAAAACTACATGACTTGTCGCAGTCGAGCGACCTGGAAAGAAACCATGTTGGTCAATTGATAAGGTGGTTAAGAAGGAACGTTCAATTCGTTTCAGTACTATATACTCAAATAGTTTACCTAGGATAGGAAGGCCGGAGATGGGTCTGTAATTAGCAACATTAGCTGGATCCCCAGACTTGAGAATTGGCGTAACTCGACTTATTTTCCACACGGAAGGGAAAACCCCTTCTGCAAGTGATTGATTAAAAATTAAAGTGACCGGTAAACTGAGAGAGGCACGGCAGTGATACAGTAGATTAACGGAAATGCCATCAGGGCCAGAACCACGAGCATTTAACAAAGAGTTGAGCGCTGCATTAACTTCATCAATCGAAATTGACAAATTAGAAGGAAGGTGTGAAAATTGATTGTTTGTAAGTTCATTGGATAAATCATTAGAGGTAAATCGAGGGTCACCATACACAGATGAGAAGTGAGAAGCAAACAAAGAAGCAACTTGATCACCAGAAGCCTTAGACTCCTCAAGATGAACCTCATCTGGTATTGTAGAGACACCACGTTTACTCCGAATAAATTCCCAAAATGATTTAGGATCTACACATAAGCGATCTTGCATGTTACGTAAATAATTACTATAGAGACGCTTTGACTCAAATTTACATTGTGCACGCAGTTGAGAGAAATTTGAATAACGATTAGGACCACCATACATTTTATATTGTTTATGCAATAGTTTTTTCTTAGCAAGAAGTTTCTTTAGCCTATTTGAGACCCATATAGGAAAAGTTGAATTTCGAAAGTTTCGTAAAGGAACATATTCATGAATACAATCAAGCAGTAAACTCTGTAGGAAATCTGCTGAACGATCTGCAGATCTTGAATCAAAGGCGTTATACCAATCAATACTCTCTAGTCTATGAATAATCCTCTCATAGTTAGCATTATTAAAATCATAATAAGTGTGTTGCGAGTCGAGCATAGGAAAGGCTGAGGGAAAGGGACAGGAGATGGACAGGGCTGGGTGATAAATGTCACATGGAACTAATGTATCAGTAGTCTGCAGGACTTGGGTAGAATCATTATTGGTGAAAATTAAGTCAAGTGGAGATCCAGTGTTATTCGGAATTTGGTTCTTCTGGACGAAGTGAAGGAGACTAAACTGATCACCAACAAGGCGGACCTTGTCAGTTATACTTCCTGTATAAACAAGACCCGAATCACAGGCGGACCAATTGACATTAGGCATATTGTAGTCACCACATACAAAACCAAGATCATAGTCTTTAGATCTCCAGACCCGGTCAAGAGCCTCAACATGACTCTCATAAACAGACAAATTTGTGCCAGGAGGTAAATATACTCCTGCTAAAAAAACAGAGAGGCCTCTGGATAGAGTAAGGCGAACAAAAACTTGCTCACAAGTGTCATATGGGGTCGTAATTAAGATTGGTCGTAGCTCTTTTTTGATGGCAATTAAGGAACCACCGCCCCGAAGACAGTTACTTGTGCGTGCGTTTCTATCGCATCTAAAGATTAAATACCCATCAAAACCTAATTCGGAATTAGTTATGTCATCAGAAAGCCAAGTCTCAGTAAGAATATAAGCATCATAAGATAACAAAATGAAATTAGTTCGGAGATTAAACAATTTACTACGAAGGCCACGTACATTTTGGTAGTAAATATTAAAACAATTATCATTATTAGGTATAACATTAAAATTATTAAACTTAGAGTACGGTATGGATGAAAAATTAGTTTTAATATTTTTAAAATTAGATAAAAATGAGTTGAAGGTAGAATGAGAATAGCAGCATAAAGTACAATTATTATTATTTTTATAATAATCATGCAAACCAGAGTTGAAGTCAGGAACTAGTGCGAATGCTGAGTAGAACTCGGACGGTGATTGCTTCTTCCTCTGGGGTTTTTTGGACCGGCTTTGATGACTGAAGGTACACCATTAATGTATGAAATGGTAAGGTCAGAAGAGCCACCATCCATTTTGCTCTGCAACTCGGAATGAGCTTTACGTAAAAGTTCGCGTTCCAGCGTGGTTTTGTCACGAACAATGCGAAAACCGGGCTCAGATAATATACCCTGCCGCGTTTGTGAATTAAAATTAGAAATGAGCTGTGAAGCATCGGCCTTGGATCGGCAGATTATTTTCAAAGGTCTCGGTTTCCTCGCATTATTATTGCCTAGGCGTATAAGCTTAGGTTCAGTAGGTTCTGGTACAAAAATTTGTCTGAGATGATTATTAAGGGAAAGGAGATCATCCTTAAACCTTAAGACAGCGGTGTTTGCAGCAGACTCAGGCACTCCATAAGCAATTGCATTAAATTCAACTTTACTACGTTCAGTTGATTCACGTAAAATCATAGAAAGTGAATCGCTAGAGAGGACAGGTCGTGATTCCAGAACATCTAGTCTTGAGCGGAGCACTGAAATTTCTGCCCGAAAAGAAGCATTCTCAGTAACCAGATCTGCTACTTGAGAGGTGAGTGACGAAATGCTACTTTTAAGTTCACTGAACTGCGACGATTGAGAAGTAGATAGCGATGCGATTGCCTTCATAATGTCAGAAGTAGTAGGGGATTTATGAGACTGTGCACGAGTATTTGAGGCAACAGAAGAAGGTGATGAAGGCATTATTGTGTGCAAAAGTATTGGAAAAAAATATGT
Organism: Daktulosphaira vitifoliae; assembly: GCF_025091365.1. Classification (NCBI taxonomy): domain Eukaryota; kingdom Metazoa; phylum Arthropoda; class Insecta; order Hemiptera; family Phylloxeridae; genus Daktulosphaira; species Daktulosphaira vitifoliae. The sequence goes on along the minus strand of NW_026099573.1, from coordinate 4,150,844 downwards.
ATTTAATATAAATTAAAATGCTTAAAGATAACTCCTTAAGAACAAAAGAATGCAACCCAATATACAGTATTGTAGTATAGTACACCAGCTAAAATGGAGGTGAAAAATAAGTCGAAGTGAAAGTGCCCAGCGTTAAAGTCACTAAGGAACAGCTGATTGAAACAGTTTATTGATAAGGTGGTTGTTGACAAAACTTGGAGTTCAAAATAGTGTAAGCGTACCTAATGTACAGTAAAGATCCAAAACTTCGATTCTTACGGTTAATCAGCCGAGATGGAGCTTGAAAACATGTGTTGGTTGAAATGGCACAAAGACAAAACAAATGGAAGCGTCCGTAAAAAATAAGTACATACACAGTAATAAAATAGAAAAAAACTGATGAGAGCAAAGTATTATCACTGTTATCACTTTACTGTTATTCCAGTACATCTGGGTAACCTAAATTTCACCACGACAAACGTACCGGGTAAACACAACGAAGCACCCGACATGTTGTCACGTCACCCAACGGATGGACCCCCTGTTGACGAAGACGCCCTAGACGACAATTTGTTAGGCGCGCCAATGTCTAGTCCGCCCACAACCACCGCCACTCTCGATAATATCTATTCCATTACCGAGGCAAACGACGCGATCTGCGACCGACCGTTCACGGGGGGGGAAGTACGAGAGTGGCAAAACAACGACCAGTTTCTCTCTTCGGTCATAAAAAATTTAAACGCGCAACTTACGATAGCGAACGAAAAACCGGCCGCGGAAAATAAGGACGAATTTTTTTTGTTGGACGGAATCTTACGTATTCGTATAGGCGCTGACACACCGGTAGTCGTCCCCACCGACAAAGTACAACATATAATTTGGCGGTACCACGACGACCCCCTATCATGNAATAATTTGGCGGTACCACGATGACCCCCTATCATGTCACCCCGGATGGAGAGAAACGCACCGAGCGGTCAAACAACGGTTCTACTGTAAAGGGTAAAGAAACGCCGTGCGCATGTACGTAAAATCGTGTCACATTTGCGCGTGCACTAAGCCCTTAAACAGGCGCCCCGAAGACCCGATGGTCAAGCGCCAACCCAGACAGCCGTGGGAAGTAATCAGTATCGACCTGATGGGACCGTACCCTAGAACACCAAGGGGCAAGACGAACCTATTAGTAGTAACTGACTGCTTCAGCAGGTGGACCGAAGCGTACCCCATAGGCGCACCTACAACGAAAACGATTGTAGACGCGCTAGAAAGGGAGTTCTTCTCACGCTACGGTTACGCGCGAGTAATTTTAAGCGACAACGGCCGTGCGCTCGTGTCCAAAGAAATGATCGACGCGATAAATCGGTGGGGGGCAGAGGCCTGGACTACACCGATATACCACCCACGGGCTAACCCAGTAGAACGAAAGAACCAAGAGTTAAAAAAAGGACTTCGCGCTTTATTAACAGAGTCGAGTCATACATCTTGGGATACAAAATTGCCACCTTTGTTGTTCGCTCTACGCAATAGGCGCAACGAGACTACCGGATACGCACCGTCCGTACTCGTATTAGGTAGAGAAGGTAAGAAACCGGGTGATTGGCTACTGCAGCGAGTACAACCGGTAGCACCTGCTACTATCAATAACGACCGGTTAGAGCGCGAACGACAAATCACTAGCACAAAAATAACACCGCCGCCCGTTCATATCAAAACAAAATACGCGGTCGGCGACGTTGTGTACTATAAAGCGCATCACTTATCGAACGCGAATAGACAATTTTGTGCGGGTTTTGCACCGAAGTGGTGGGGCCCCGTGAGATTAACCGAACGCCTCGGTAAAGGCGTGTTCTTAACGGACCAGTCCCCACCAAGGAAAATTCATGTCTCATGTATGAAAAAGCAAAGTTAGTAGTTTTTTTTTTTTTTTTTTTTATTTTTCAGCATGAGCAACAACAACAACAACAACAACAACCCAGCCAACCCCTTATCCGTCGAGGAGGTCCAACGGTTGGTTGGCCAATTGGCGGGCCGGGTGGGCCTCCCGACGGATCCCATCCCGCGCGTACTGCGCTCGGCGGAGGATGCTTCGCGCGCCCCCCTACCCGAGGTATTAAGGAACCCGGTGGCTCGAGCTCACTACGAACGGGGCGTGCGGGCGGGTCGCGAGGAGGTGAGGCGCGAAATACAAATCGCGCTAACCTCACTCCCCCGCGCCTCCCCGTCCGCTCCGGGAGTCCAAGCTCCCCCTTCTCCCAAACCTCGTCGGGTAATAAATGTGGCGTCCCAACACTTCTCCCGCCCAGGGGAGGCGTCCACAAGCAATACGCGGGTGGTCCCCTCCCCTCGGCCTCTACTGTCTTTCCGCGCCACGCGGCCAGACAGCGCCCCACCCACGTCACGTCGCCCGAAGCATCCATACGCCAGGGGCAGTGGAGGGTCCGCAACGACGCCTACCCCTACGACTAGCAAAACTCCTCGGTACTACTCTCCGTCCGAGCGGGAACGCCGGACGAAGAAGTACAAGGAGTATATGCTTCGACGTTGGGGGGTCGTCGTCGGTGGGGACCTTACACCGCCCATAAACCCGACATCAACAACACCGACAACAACAACAGCACCACCGACAACAGCAACAACACCGACAACATCAGCAGCAGCCCCAGCAGCCCCAGCAGTGACAACAGCTATTGTCAGCCGGCCGTCGGGCATGTATGTGGACGGGGTGCTGGCGGCGTCAACACCAGCACAGGAGGAGCAGCCGGAGACGCCTATGGAGCTAGAGGACGACGGCCTGGTTCGGGAGATGGACCTGTTCCTCTCCTGCCCCACTTCCCCAGCACAGCCGGAGCCCCCGGCCGAGTAAGAGCTCCCTCCCACCCCAAGCGCGTTACGCGCGGGGTCTATACCCCTAACCCCCTCCCTGCTGCGCGCACTCCGCGGGGCACTACCACCCACTCCATCAAACATACAACGTAAGTATTGCGGCTTGTTATTGCGCTATGCGCACTCTAATATATTCGACCAAACACGGAACGCTATACGCGCTATTTCATTTGATTTCTAGAGTACAGCGGCGGCTTGGTGGGGGGGTATTTGACACGGCCACGGCGTTGTCACACGTTGACACCCCGCGGTCGTGTCAGCTCCTTCTCAGCCACCGCTTAACTGTAAACCGGACCGTCACACACACGCGTTATCGCCGTGGTGTAAAGTCCAACAAATGCCTAGCGTCGCATACCCCGCCGCAATAATACGTCCAGTCAGTTATCCTCCGTGACACCTTTATGTGCGATTCCGTTTTTCGGCCTTCGTTTGTTTTTGTGCTCTTAATACTTTCACTACGAATACACATATTTTTTTAGTGTTTTCTTTTAAATCATCTTATTACTGTGAACCATACTACCTAGTTTTATCATTTTCAATAATTTGTTTTTTTTTGGTTTTCTTCTTTTGTTGTAACTTTTACAATAAACTACGGCTCACGCCATTTAGAAACTTAATCTTGTGTCGACTATTCATTTAACACTTACCCACTAACAAACAATAAGTATAGTACTTATAACAATATTTTAAAATATAGTAGTAAATAACAAAATTAAAGATTAGAAACAACTCTTTTAACATCAAATTTCATATTTTATAAAACTATTTAAAGAAAAACAGTTTTTAGTCTTTAAGTTCCATTAAAGATAAAATTGTAGATTAATACACTATAAAATAAAGTCAAAATAAACATCTTAAAAAGTATACTAATAATAGTTTTAAAAATAATTGTAAATAACAGAATAATAAAAAGATTAGAAATAAAAAAAACAACTATTTTAGCAATAACTACATAAGTAAGTTATATCAGTCTTCATCTGAGCTTTCTGGATTACCCTCAACCAAATTATTCATAAAGCTTTCATAGTATTGCCTACTGTTAGGATGAATGTATTTCATTAGTGATTTCAGGTCTTGTATCTTTTCTGTTGGTAGTGGTAGTGGTGTAGTTGAAATAGGTTCAAGAACAATATTTGTTTTAACAGATTTTCTTGTACTTTTTCTTTCTAAATGTAGTTCCAAGAATTCTTCTTGGCCAAATGAGTACTTGTAGAACATTACTCCAGGTGAACTACTTCTGTATTGAATCCATTTAATTTTATTCCAAGATACAGTTTCATTTTTATTATTATACTTGCGGTGAACATATGTAGTACTAAGAAGTTTTTTAAAGTAAAAAAATTCTATTTGTACCATTTCTTGTACTTTAATAGGTGGAGTGCGGTGTATCATCCTGATTAGATCTACTTAGTCTCTAGGAACTTCAATGGTTGCTAAATTTTTTTTTTAGTTTTTTCTATAAGTGCATGGATGGAATCCGCCTCCATATGCGTATGACCCGTCTGTAAAAATTTATGATTAATAGTAAGTTGTCTCTGTCTGACCTTACATATGTTCACAACTTGCAATAACATTATAGTCATATAAATATTACGATTTTGTCACGGACAACAGTCACTATAAAAATTAATGATTTCAATATCTTCTTTCACTTCCTCAAAAATGTGTTTGAAAAGACACGATGCAATCTCCTGGCCTCCTCTTGCGGCAATCGTCTCATTCCACAAATAGCAAATAGGTCTTGATTGATCAAAAGTGGTTTCATAAATTGTTAAGTTGAGTGTCCATAGTTGCCTCTTATAAAATGATACACCATTCATTAACATTGGTGTAGGAAGGCATTTTTGCAAGTCGAAAGAAATAGTTGCAATTTTATAGTTAGTTTTACTTAAGTATTTATCTTTTTTCTTTTCTTCATGTGATTCTTCAGCCATTTCTAAATGTTTATTTTTGTCTATCTTTGCAAATTCTCGCGTTTCTTCATCTGTAGTTGATTTCATAATCATATCGTATGTATCACATTGCTGACATGTGTCATTATTTGGTTTTTTAAAAGACATTGAATTCTTCAACAAAAATTTTTCTGTAGATAGCTTCATTAAGAGCAACTATTCCTAAATTTTTACAGTAACTGACATATAATCTATACATTTGAGAAATAGATAAATCGGGGTTCAGATAAGTTTTTTCTGAGTGTGCTCTTGAGTAGTGACTTTCCATAGAAGGGAACATTTTGATGTGGTTACGAATAATGTCTTGTTATTTTCATTAATTTTTTTATGATTTCCATGCTTACCTCTATTGTTAACTTTGCACATACCAGAATTAGTTAATCTTTTTTTTTCAACAGTATACCTCACTTGTTTTAAAGTGACTGATAGGGTATTTAGGAACATGAGTTGACAAACTTTAATATTTTCATTTCTTTTTGAAAGAAAATATAATCTACTATATTTTCTTCTACTCTCCTTGTCTTTATTTTTTCCACTTTTTTATCAGTTTCAATGACAGACGATGCAATAAACTGTTGTTGACTTTCCCTTGGTAAATTGTAATAGTTATTAAAAATTATTTCTCTTTTTTCATTGGAAAATTTTTCAAAACATTTCATTCTACAAGAACATGGCGGTAATAAAGACTTTTTTTTAATAATCTTATTTGTTGTTGTAATATATTCAAAGCCTTATGTTTTTTTTTCTTTTTCAACATTTCTTACCCAAGCTTTAGAATTTGATAACCGTTTTCTAGTTTTTAGACCCTCATTTTTCTTACGTCCTCTTTTTTTTTTTTGTTGCACAAAATCATTTTTTTCTGCATTGGAATACATTGTTCATTTAAAGTTTCACTATTATCATTTATGATTGAAATTGTTTTTGCTCTTCATTTTTTGTAATTTTATGATCAAATTCCTCAATAAGTTTAATTCCTCTTTCTGCTGCATCATTGACAACTTTAAGTTTTTTAATTTTTTCCTCGCCATATTTATAATTAGCTGAATTATTCCACGTGTTGGGATGAGTTTTTAAAAAATCACTATTTTTATTGAATCTTTTAAACATCTTTAGAGATTTTTTACTAATAAGTTTAACTAAAATAGTTTTATCGTCATTATTAAAAATAAATGGAATGTCACCTTTTTTTAAAATTAGTTTTTTGGGGGTCTCAATCTCTTCTTCTATTTTATCTTCTTCATCGAAGATGTCTTCACATAATTTTTTAGTCATTTTCAATTTTGTATCATCGTCTACTCTTTGATCGAATAATGCAAAAGATAAACATTCTTAATTCAAATAATATAAATGATTTAAAAATTTTCTAATTGTAGCTTCAGAAATATCTTTATTCATTTTAGAATATTCATGCAATTTTCTTAAAAATCTGATGTCATTTAAAGGAGCCATTTCACTGTTTGAGGCAGTAAACCAGTTCAGAGCGTAACATTTTATAATAAAGCAATTAAGTTCTGCGAAAGAATTTTCCTCGAGTGTAGTTAACTTAAACTGATTTCTAAATAAGAAAATGTTTAGGCCGTATATACCTTTAGCCATCCAACGTGCTAAATGGTATGCTCCTGGTTTTTTAAATTTTACTCCTTCTGGAGGGACACCCCCCAAAAAAATAATAATTAAAATAAGAAATTCTTTATAATCATCTCGCGTAAACAATAAATTAAGTCTATCAAAACAAAACTTTAAAATTTCATCAATATCATTATTTAAAATATGTCGAACTCTAGCATGAGAAATTCCAGTAGAAAAATCAGTTTTTATAATGGTATCCCACTGATTTTTAAATTTTTTAAATAGCGGAATATCAGGTCCTGACATGACGCTTACTTTACAAATCGTTATAACTGATGATAATATTATTTCGTATATATAATGACGACAACCGAAAAATAATATATGTCGTTCAATTTTCCTTTCTAATAAGGAACAAGCACCATTAAATTTCCCAGTATTAGATGCTGTTGTATCAAAAACAAACGCTTGGATATTATTTATCAATCCCCAGCTATCAATAACTTCATAAATAGCGGAGCATATTTCTAAACCAGTTCCAGCGGATATTTCTGGTACTTCTAAAAGTTTGTCAACTGCATGGGACGTTGCAATTACTGCTAATCTATCGACTTTTTGTCCAATAATGTTACTTAATAATTTTGTGTCCCAATGTATTGTTACAACATCTTTTCCTATACTTAAATAATTTTTTCTTACCTTTTCCTAGTAAGTTCTTCGATAATCATCTCTTGCTTTACGTATAGATGTACGATTAATTATATAATCAGCTGAATCTAATGAAACTGCATCCAAAAAAGCTGTAAGTAAATGGACCGTATCTCTCTCACTTATTTTACACTTATCAAGTACTGTAGCTAATCGTGGTGTTAAAATTTCTTTACGAGCTCGTTTATGTTTTACAACTGTATCAACTTCAGAATTTGGAATTTTTTCTTCATTTTCAAATTTCATTATTGACTCAAAATCATCAATTATACCGTCTCTAATATTTTGAATGTTTTTTTCTTCATTTAATTTTACATGAATATCGCATTCATCAAAATCTGAATAATGTATAATTCCTGTGAAATATAGTATTGATTTTTAGTTTTACTGTCTTAAGTTAAAAAATTAAAAATTGTATGTTTTATTAATTTAATTGAGTTTACCAGTTGACGTAGACGGCGTATTTAAATACTTTTCACGCCTAGTGTTAATCTCTTCTTCACGAGTAAATTTTCGTTTTTCAATCCCACTTAGTTTTCTATCTACTCCCAACATTGAACCTGGACGTCCTTTTTCTCTTTGTTTATTTAAAAATAGCCTATCTTCTTTAATTTTAATCAATTTGAGTGCGTTTTGGTGGGCTATATCAAATAAATCATTGATTTTTTCTAAAAACATATTTTCTTTTTGTTTTAAATTTTCAGAAATTTTTTTGGCATTTTTTGTTAATGATCTCCATTTCTCATACAACTTTTTCAACTTGTCTTTACATTTATGAGGTTCTTGAGTCGGTATTCGAGCTTTCTTCCAAAAAACTTAACATTCTTCTATAACTAGAGCAGCACTTTCGTTTAAATTTAATTTTGGAAATCTCATATTATACATTAAAACTTTTAAACAATCTCCTCTAGATGGTAATTTACTTCCGTGATTTGATGTTCCATATGGCCGATTATAAAAATTTTTTCACTAAGTGGCATTTTAATTAATTAAATAATAAAACCCACCCAAAAAAAACAGTTGTAAAAAAAGAAATAATAATAACATGATTGTAATGAATAAAAATATAATTATAATAAATTATACAAGAGAATTTAAATTTAAATTTAAAGCCAAATAAACATTTTGTCTTAATACAAAACGCGACATAGAAAAAAAATCGATATAATCCATAATACTGTTAGCCAAAGATATAGCTCTCGGGAAAAACGAGGAGGAAGTATAAATATTTTTAGGAAGAAAAATATGAAAAAAATTATATTTTCTTAATACGTGAGTATGTACATTAAAACCAATGTAAGATAATAATTCCGGAAAATAAATAAGACCATTTAATATGTCATTTAGGAACATTATATACGCAACATTTCTCCTCAAATCACAAGACACAATCCCCAATCGTGAAATATGCAACTTGTATAATTCTCTTGAGATGGGTATATTTAATTTAAAGCATAATAATTTTAAAAACTTATACTGAACATTTTCGATTAGACTGGTATATGACATATACAATTGATCCATACTCAAGATGAGATCTAACCAAGGAAAAACAAAGTTTTTAAGGCATTAGTTTTTTTTAAATTTATCGTGCTTCTATTAATAAAACAAAGTATCTTAAAAGTTTTTTAATAAAGGTGTTAATATGGGTGGAAAAATCCAAATTAAAATTAAAGATTATCCCTAAGTCTCCGATAGAGGAAACTCTTGTAAATATATTACCAGTGTTGGGAAAGTTCCTTTTTAAATGGAACTCGTTCCGTTCCCCGTTCATTTTCTAAAATATGAACTCGTTCCAGATCCTAGTTCTTTATATTAAGAAGGAACTTGTTCCAGATACAGTTCCTCCAAAATAAGAACTCGTTCCACTCTTCGTTCTTTTTATGTAACCAAGTTATTAAAAAAATTGTGGCAATGAGATCATGATAACGGACATCAATGATTTTCATCAGCAGTCGAATACAAAACAAATTTGTAGTATTCCTTATCTAAAAGTATTCGAAAATTATATTTATAAGCAGGTAGTAAATGCTAACGACTTGTGTCAACGCGACCAATGTATATTGTCTACATATAAGTTAGAAATAATAAATCAGAAAACCCAAAACCTTTAACATATATTAGTTAACAAGAAACGACGATAATATTCGGTGCATTATTTAATATATGTACACATATATTAAATATTTACTGTATACCTACATGTGAGAATAACTCTATTTATAGTCAATTGATTCATTTAAAAAGCCTACGATCTCGGCTGGGTATATAGGGGACTTCCATTGTCAAAATTCAACTAAAAATACCTTAATATTTTAATGTCTAGATACGAAGAAAACTACACTAAAACATGTTTATAAAAAATTTTAGGAACTGTAATTTCCGTTCGCGTTCATTAAAAAATGGAATTTGTTCATTTTCCTCGTTCCTTTATTTTAAAAGGAAGCAGTTCCTAGCATCGTTCCTTCAAAAAGAACTCGTTCTAGGAATCCGTTCCTTTTGGAACCAATTCCTTCTCAACACTGTATATTACTATTAATCAAATAATTATAGATGATTATATTATTTATTCGGGAAAACGTGATCACACTACACTTATTTATATTTAATGGAAGGTGATTAGCACGACTCCATTCAACAAATTTATCTAAATTTGACTGCAATTTTATTGCATCATTTGGTAATTTAAAACTGAAAATGATTTCACATCATCAGCAAATAATAGAATATTAACTGAGCTATCAAAATTAGATGTTAAATCATTTATAAATAGTATGAATAAGAGAGGACCTAAGTGCGACCCTTGTGGTACACCCGAAGTAACCAAAAAAATATTAGAAATTGAGTTTTATACAGCAACATATTTAGTTTACAATAAAAAAAAAATCAGTTATCAAAATATGTGACTGTTGAATTTATAAAAATATTATTAATTTTTTGCCAATACCCACTAGCTTGGTTTTTTTTCTCATACTTATTTTATTATTTTTATTTAAAAAGTCACATAATACACATATATTCATAACAGATACACATAAATTTTTTTTTTAAGTCTTTATCTTGGGTTATTTCCCTAACATCTGGAAAAGATCATTTTAACACTAGTGTATAAATCTGGAGATAAACATAATGTTACAAGTTATAGGCCGATTTCCAAAATGTCCATGATTCCGAAAATGTTTGAAGCACTAATTACAAAAAAGTTGTCTTTAATTATGACTTCCCTCATTTCTAATAACCAACATGGTTTCAGACCCAATGTCAGTTTCTACAAATATTCTACTTTTTCAGGAGATCCTTTCGAATTTAAATCAATGTGTTCAATTGGACACTATTTATACAGACTTTCAGAAAGCGTTTCCGTAGACATCGCACTACATATAAACCATACAATCTAAGGCGACGAAACTTCGCATACTAATTCCAGACACTGCAGGCTATCAAACGAGACTGCGAACGTGTTATTATCCCCACTACTTCCCGAGTTAGCGAATGGGAGGCATTACTTTTCGCTAGACCCTCGTACTATGAAAATGACATTAAACCGTTTGGATGATAAGCGGTTTATATCAAAAGACCGTATTACTACCTACGCTTACGGTCATTATAAACTACAGTATGCCAAGCTATGGTTACTGCCAATAATTATTAAATAGTATTATATTTTAGTAATGAAAACAGCATTGAAACTAAAGATTTGTAGTTGCATCTTATAAACTAATATAAAAATAATAAACAGATTACAAAAATGTATTATTTTTTAGTAAACAATATTATTATTATTATGACATTAAAAAAATAATAAAAAATTTATTTTAACGAAAATAAATATTAGAATAACATTTTTACGTAATAATTATCATCGTTATTGTCAATAAGTCTGACAAAACGATCTATTATAGTTTGTATATCATTAAAATTAAGCAAAATATGCAATATTTTGAGACAGTATACACATCTTTTGAAATCGCATACTTCAAGCAGTGTGCTTTCATAGCTAAATATTTCTTTATGTGTTGTGACTGATGTAATAGGATGGTTCATTACCTCTAACATTTCTGCACATTGACTAGTATTTGTGTTACACACAAAAATGTAGGTTGACATTGCTCTTCCGTCCATTTCCAGTCTAATGCTAACATTTTTGTAATTGGTCCCTACAAAATTTCTTTTCCACCTACTCATTGTGAATTTAACCTCCTCATAAGTGTAGCGGAAGAAATTGGTTTGGTACTGTGACCCGGCCTAATAAATTTGATAAAAGCCTTAACAAATGACGTCTATAATATTACACTGGTATGCTACACGCGAGTTCACGATTATTATAGACGTTATATTATAGACGTCATTGTACAGCCGTCTAACAAATCTGGCAGAATTGCTGTTCTAACATATGCATTTCTATTACTTCTAACTCCCATGATTTCAGTGAAAATGAATCTCTAAAAGAGATAAAACATGTTGATAAAACAGGTTGGTTCAGGATCTGGTGATAAATCATCATCTAAAAATAAAAAATAAATCATTGTTAAGAAGTTTGTTTATAAAGTTAATTGCTAACATACATACCAACAAAATCCTCACAGCTGTCCTCAATTTCTTCTTCCTCGTAGTCATCATCATCTTCTGCCACCAAATAATCTTCTTCCAACGGATCATAGTGAAACCCGTCTTCATGAACACGTGGTTATATCTGTCCGAATTGTTCAACAAACAACTCACATTCATCTGCTTCAGCAAAATTTTCACTTCAGCAACAACACATTTGCAGACAAAAATCGACTTGATTTGCATGATTTTTGAAGTGTTAGACGTATATGTAATTAATTATTAATTAACTGTCCATAAAATAATAAATCTAATATAATTATCGTACTAAGCATAAAAAATCAAACTTTTAGAATATTTTTTTAAACGAATATGCGTTTTCTAAAGAATAAAATAAAAATAAATAAGTAAAAATCAACAAAATCAGTTATAACGTATTTTTAAGACTTTTACATGTTTTTTACTGTATGTAGTGTCTTTGTAGGCTATTTATTAAGAAAACAACATTGAAATTATTATTTTTGAATTTTTTGTTTAAAATTTTTTTATTTGAGTTTTACTTTTATAATTCTAAGTTAAACAAAAAAAAAGTTATGAGACATAGATAAATTATTTCTATTAAATTTGACTTTTGGACTCAACTAAATAGTCCTGGGTGCACGGGTTAAACTAAACGGATCAGTACCAAATTTTGCACAGCTAATTTTTTTAACCATTAAAAAAAATTAAGGGGTAGCGTAAAAAAAAAAGACATTCGATTTTTAAACCCCACCATAGTATACATGATACACCACTGACCAATAACCTTATAAATAGCAATTCTAGCTCATAGTAAATGATGAGCAAAAAAAAAATATATATATATATATCTAATATGAGCAATACATTTAAACAGAAAAAGGCTCAAAACATTAATGTATAACAAAAAAAATATACGATATCTAGTCTCGGATGGGGCTCATCATACGACGGGGATCCCGAAATGGCTGGTGTCTTGTAAAAGTTGATACATCGTTTTTTAAAAAATATTACATACGAAAAAAAATTAGCTATACACATACAGCAAAGTACCACTTCGGTGGTTTAAAGTGAAGAGAGTCAACCTTTTTACACACCGACGACGATCACGTTTGGGAGAGGGTATCAGTCTACAATCTATAGAATATAAAAAAGATAAAAATATAGAATAATATTAAAATTATACAGATATGAACAGTGGTGGCCAGTGTATTTGTCACATAGGGAACGATTATTAAATTTATAAAGACTATTGTGTGTACTGCGTTCTCCTTGACAGCAACTGTACAGTTCTCTGATTACACGGCCGGATATAACGTACGCGCGCCCATTAGCAAAGCAAAACATATATTTATACCATAAGAAATGAATAGATTTAAAGGTTCATATTATGTCACGTTATACGATAGTTAGTTTATTAATTTTCTATCATGTATTCTCAAGGAAATTTTGTACTCTTTTTTTTTTTTTTTTATTAAACCGTTGATTTATTTCTTTTATAATAAGTACAAGAAAAAGGCTCAGGTTATACTTATTTGGTGGCCCGGAGTAAGATTATTTAATTGGGCCCAAGTAGTGACAACATTTTTCGATGACCATTTTTTTTTTTTGTTCAAAATTAGTTACAATATTAATTTTATTCTATACATTTGATCGAATTTGAGTCATTAATTAGTAACTTAATTTAAAAAAATTGAATTCATTATAATTAAAATTATTATATAAATTTAATTTGTAATAAACAAAAATTAAAAGGTTAAAATAGTAGTAAAGATGTGGTAGAGGATGTAGTATATATGTTAAAATAAAAAGAGGGTAAATATGAAGTGGTATCTCGGGGTCGAACTATATTTATTTATCAAATAATAAAATATCCCTACCTCATTTATTCTTATTCTTGTTTATTACGTGAATTTTTTTAAAAATAAAGCATGCAAATACATATTTACGCTTACCTTTATTTCCTTTTGTAATTGACTAAGTTGGTCTTATGGTGATTTCTTCCTTCAGTGTCAACAATCGTTTAAAGTGTCTTGCGTTTATTTCGATTAATTAGTCTCTCTGTGTATATTAGATTTAGAAAAAGGATTCTCTACAATGGGACCTGCGTCTATTATAATTTGTTACCTTTTAGCTTCAAGGTATTAATTTTACTATGATATTTTTTTTTTGTCTGTATACGCTCAATCTCAGCTCTCGCTGGACCAATTTTGATGAAAAATATGTCAAAAGATCACAAATCGTATCTAGTCAAAGACATTAACCTCAAAATTTGAAAAAAAATTCCTCGTTCCTCGAAAACAGGAGAAATCCCCCAAAAAATTACAAATTTAAAAATCGTTAATTTTCGACATTTTTTCAATTTTTTTTACTTAAAATTGCCATAACTTTTTTAAAAATGACCGAATCAATATAAGTAGGGTAATTTAGAGAGAGCAGAGCCCCCCCCGCCGCCTCACCCATTCATCATCCAATCGGTAGGAGCTAGAGCTCTGTATCATATCATTTTCTTTGGATGTAATCAGTTTTTACTCTAGAACGAGCTTTGTCCAAGTGACGAAACAATGACTTTCTATGCTTTTGTTTTTCTTCCACTTCAACACGGTTTTGATTAACTATTTCTTAAAGAGGTTTCACCAGCAGTGACATATGTGTACATACAAAATTTTCCGATTTCTCAACATTTCTATGAATTAACTGTATTTTATATTTTATGTTTTGTTTAGAGCGTATGATTTCTTTCAACACTTTATTCGACATCTTAATATTAACTAAACATATAGCAGTATGAGTCGTCTTTTTATACTCACGTCATTTTTATGAATATATCAAGCCCACATCGATATCGACCATTGTTGAGGTCATCATCTTTCACTATAGTAATGAAACTATATTCCAACATTATGAACACATTGATTTGAATTCATTAAAACTCATATCACTGGAACAATGATCTTCATAAACGTGTTTGATATTTGTTTCGTCTTGTTTGTACAATATAATCATATTAATACAGTGCAATAAATTGTTGGTCTATGATTCAAATTATTGTTGCAATGTTTTTGAAGACTATCGATGTCCCCGAATATTGCACCACAACCACAAACTGTATCAGACATCATCATTTATACAACTAAATAATGAAAAAATATAGTTTAAAAAACTAAAAAAACACGCTTTTAAAGCACATCGAACTAAAAAGTTAAAAATAATTTTTAAAATAAGTTTAAAATAATTATGAAAAAAAATACTAGTATTATTGTGATAAAAGCGTGGGGCGCTCAATATACGAAAAATATGACACAATGCACCCACGCTTTTATCACAGTAATACTAGTATTTTTTTTCATAATTATTTTAAACTATTTTAAAAATTATTTTTAACTTTTTAGTTCGATGTGCTTTAAAAGCGTGTTTTTTTAGTTTTTTAAACTATATTTATTTTTTACTTTTTAGTTTCATGTTATGATAGTAGTTACTATCAATATCATGGTTGTTACGGGTAACGGGAAATCAGGGTTCGATTCCGGGGAGGGAGTCTGAGAAACGGCTACCACATCCAAGGAAAGCAGCAGGCGCGTAAATTACTCACTCCCGGAACGTGGAGGTAGTGACGAAAAATGACGATACGGAAATCATCCCTCGTAATCGGAATGAATACTTTATATCTCTTAATTAGAATAAATCGTGTTAATATATTAATTTTAATAGTAATTAGAATATATATATTTATACAAATAATGCGACTTAACTACGTAAAAGTATCATGCACTAAGTATAGCTGTGTTTTATGGCCGGGCGGGTCGGACTAACGTTATACCCGAGGTATAAACGGCGGTAGGAATATATATATATATACGTAAGGCGCATTAGACGCGGGCGTTATTGGTCAGTCAAAATAAAAATTTGTTTACATATATATAATATTGATGACAAGCACGCGTGTACGGGTACGATAACTAAAAATAAATTTTTATAGGAATAGTGTACCGTCGTATTGTGAGCGAGGCGTGGGGAGGGGTGAATGCGTATAACAGTCTAGTCTAGACAACGGAATATGCGATAACGCGTGGCGTTTGGAGAGTTACAAANATTTGAGAAATTATATGTATATTTATCATAATTTACATTTTACATATTGCTATCCTATGGGATAACAAGTAGTTAGCCTAGTGGGTAGAGACGTATGTTACGGCACACTGTAAATTTTTATAGGAATAGTGTGCCGTCGTGAGATGAGCGAGGCGTGGGGAGGGGTGAATGCGTATAACAGTCTAGTCTAGACGACGGAATATGCGATAACGCGTGGCGTTTGGAGAGTTACAAACATACATACATACATACATACATACATACATACAGGTGAAACTAATATAAGCGTGTTAAAAAGTATATAGAGTAACATTTCATAGTTTTTTTAAATATCATTTATTATGTTATACTATGAAATTTTTTTTTATTTGACGTAAAAAGTTTATTTTATAATTTTTAAATTATAAAAATAGTTTTTTTATTCATTTTCCTGTAGCTATTATATTAATACTAATGATTGTACCAAAACCTTTTTTTTCTTTTATACTTTATAATCTCTCCACATAAATTAAATAGATTTATTTTTATTATTATATATATATATATTTAAATTTGTAACAAAGTTTTAAGATTACAATGTGAAAATATCTACAAAATCAGATTATAACATTTATACAATTAAATAATGAAAAAAATGTATATAAGGTAGCATTCCACGGTTNAATCGAAGCACGGTTAATCGAGGTTCCACTGTATAAGGTAGCATTCCACGGTTTTTTTTTTTAATATCATTTATTATGTTATATTATGAATAATTTTTATTTTTTGTAAAAAGTACATTTCTCTTTAAATAATAATTAAACTTTCAACAAATTAATTTTCTACAATTAATTAAAATTAATTTTTTNTTAAACTTTCAACAAATTAATTTTCTACAAGCAAAGTAGTACTAATGATATAATCAATTATATGTATAGACTATTATTTTAAAATTATAAAACTAGTTTTTTTTATTCATTTTCCTGTAGCTAATATATTAATACTAATGATTATACTGACATTATTTTCTCCACATAAATTAAATAGATTTATTTTTTACTATATAAAACAACAAAAAACTGAAACTAAAATATTTATTAAATAAACAAGAGGAAAAATAAAAACAGAAAATATTTTTTTGAAAAGGAGGATGAATGAGAGAGGAAAAAAAAAAAGTTTAAATAATTAACAAAATTAAATTTGCTAATAGTATAATGGATATGAGTGGTATTAGGTAAAGGGGAAAGAAAAAAAAAAGCTAAAAATTTTTTTTTAAAGGAAGAAAAAGCTGATTAAGACTTGAAAAAGAAAAAAAAAATGTGTGTGTATATGTTAAGTATTTATGTGTATGAATTTTTTTTTTTTGAAATAAGAAAAATGAAATGTGAAGGGCAAAAAATAACCGATTTTTTTTTATTTTGATTGTAAACTATATTTATTTTATCGGAAATGGAGAAAAACTTTTTATTTGACAATCGCTATACGTTGCTGTAGTAATACTCAATCTATTAATTATACTTCTGTTGGCTTTAATTTCTTTTGAGAAAAAAAAACAATAATATATATAGTAATGTTTAACCACAAAATCAGGCCCGTAGCCACGTACGGGCTAGTACGGGCGAAGCCCGTACAAGCGACCTCCTTGCCCGTACAGAGCCCGTCTAACCCGTCCAAGAAAAAAAAATCTGAAAAAACTGATGTGTAGAAAAATTTCTAGTATTGAAGTTACACAAAATGTTTCGCGTAATATAGTCGGAGCTGTCGGTCAGTGTTGTTAGTGATATTGGTAGCATNTATATGCTTTACCACGTTTTCCATGATATATTAAACATAATTTTTTTTCACTGCTATTAAAATGCTCTATTTCTTCATCGGGAAGAAATATAGATTTTGGTAGACAACCATTTTCCAATCGTGCAATTATGGTGTGTCCATATCTGGTTTCAACAGCTCTCAGCTGTGTTACTGGATATGGACGATCCAATTGTAATGATGACATAGAGACATATTCATTTTTAGCTTGTGATTTAAGTTTTTTTACAACATCCATTTTACTAAAAAAAATTTTTTATTTAACAAAGTAAAAATTCTATTTAAATACATACAAAACATATTTCGATATTTTATTATTTTTTTCATAACTAAAAATGTTGAACTAAAGATCTTATATCAATATTATTTACTCTTGTATTTTTAATTTGTTGTAAATTAATTTTATATGTGGTAAGATTTTCAAAATAGTTAACATCAATCATAAGGTATGTACAGCGAATATTACATTCGGAACATAATATTGTTTTAGCTAATTCTTGCACATCCCTAGCATGTTGAATTAATATAAATTCTTCAACTTTAAAATAATCACGATTATAAAAAAGGATATTGTTACATTGGAAATTTCCGCAACTAATGATGTTGTCTATTTCACTGTAAAAAACTAAAACAGGATAACCTCTTTTGAGGTTATGTATTATCCTAAATTTTTCTAATATATCAATTCTAAACATATCAGGGTATTTGCATATATTCCGATAATTTCGAGATTCACTTTCGACTAAAAGTTCAATAGTAGGTTCTGGTAGAAAATCGAATGGTACAAAAGGATTTTGCGGCATGATAACTAAAATAAAATAATAATAACTTTATTTAGAAAAAAATATCTAGACTTGTTTACCGTTATTCAATAATTATGATAAAACGAATTTTTATTTATAGAAAAATAACTTTTTACGTCAAATAAATTATTAGTAAAAAAATTTAATTTTACTGTTGGTTAATAATCAACTTATAATATTAAAATAACAATTTAAAGAACTTACATTATTTATATATTCCTCAAAATGCAATTGATGCAACAAGTATTTGTTACAGTATAAGTTTTCCATTCCGTCGAAATGCAATTGAAACAGCAAGTAATCGCTAGTGGATATAAAATCTGAAATAATTAACATTTTATTATAATATTCTTTGTAAATTAAGACAATAAAATGTTATAATGTAAATTTATATAATATGAATTCCAATAAATTTGCAAAGATAAAAAACTTTTTAGTTCAATTAAATTGATAATATAAAATTCTTATTTTTTTAAATATATTATGACATTAAAAATAGTATATATAATTACAAAAATTCATTTTATACTTACAGTTTAATTTTTTATCAAACGAAAAATGTAACTACAACAAATTTCTTTGCACAAAATCTGGTTGTTAGAACAAACTACTGCACTCTTATAATTCTTTCGAATGAATAAACGATCCAAGACTTTATATACTTGCACTGATTAAAAATAATGCAATGAAATTTAATTTATGATATGTTCTTCTGTGTTAATGATGAAAATGACAGTTGATCGTCTAATTACTTTTGAAATAGATAATATATTACATTTATGTCTCGTTTTCGCGCATGTTAAGTTCCATGGAATTTTTATTTAAACATATACAGTGTTGTGATAATTAAATAAATTTAACACATTAAATTATATACAATATGCTGTATTGTTATTAGTAAACTCGATATTGTTTATTATATCATAATTTAAATTATAGTAAACAGATAGGGATAATGATATATGGAGAGAGGAGGGTTATTACACTCTCAGCACATCATCCTCATCTATCCTTATGTTTGTGTAAAAAGTACTTGAAAAATGTAACATTTCACACTAAGTGTAAAATGTAAAATTGGATCAGTATCGATCTTAATCGTATAGTTTTAGATTGTGTTAAACGATGATGAATGATGATATTTACTGGAGTTCAGACAGCGACTCCGAAATTGGTAAGTAAAAAAATGTTAAATAATTATATCATAAATAGTAATTGAAAATATAAAAAACAAATTTACTTTTACAGAAAGATATGTTAGACTATATACTAACCCAACCCATGAATATCACACAAAAATTTCAACAAAAGTTGAAATTGATAGTATAAATAGTAAGTATAAATATTAAAAAATAGTTACAAACATAATACATTTATTCTTTTTTTATTTTTTAGATCCAAACTATAGTAATGGTGAATACCGAGAGATCCGTTTTTCGGTGAATGGAGTATGGTGTAAGTACAATATTTATTAAATATTAATTTCCAAAATAATTACTATAAACTAATAAATTTTTATTTATTACTGTAGCATCCTATACAACAAACAAACCGCTGGCAATTATTAAACCAGTTCGGCATGGACATCACATACCATAATTTTGGCAAGTTTCTATAGTATTTTATTTATTGTTTATCAATTAATTGTAATTACACACTTTGAATAAAAAAATATCATCAAAAGTTTGCTCCCTTTCTATTAATTTGAATGTTATATCAATAAAAAATAATCATTAAATCTACTAATATATATATATATATATATATAAATTAGTTATTAATTTCTATAAGTATATAAATAATTATTTGATTATATTCTATATTTGATAATAGATATATAAAAAATTACTTGTAAATTCCTGTATCAACTTACAATAGTAAAAATAATTTAAAAGAACATTGGGTATATTTAATATTAATATGTATTATTTATATATAATATTTATTATATATAAATTCAGTTCATAATTATATATAAATTCAACCGACTTATCATGCAATATTTCAAATTAATTAAATTAAATTAAACTATAAATTTATTATTAATTTTTTATTAGTACAGTTTTATTTTTTTAATAAAATGTATTTATTTAAGAATGTTTTTTGCTAAACACCTCATAATAAGAAAACTGGAACAGTCATTATTATTATACATATATTGTTGACAAAAAAAATACTGATTTATTGTTCACTATACGAATAATGGTCAAACGCAGTTCATTAACTCATATGTTAACGATTAACATTCGATAAAAATGACAGCATCGTCGCCATCAAGTGTAAGCCATCTGCTGTATATATCTCAAATACGATAGTATAAAAATATATATAATCATCTATAAAGCCATCTGGTACCATGCCCGTTTTGAACAAATGATTGTTTTTTTACAAATTAGGTAAAATAAACATTCTTACGTAGTTTTTATCTAAATATGTGCATGTCGCATATCAAAATAGCGGATTCGACGTTTAAAATTCATACTTTTCACCGTTACCGTGTAGTGTACCTGGAAAATGCATTTTTTTTTTCATCAAAAAAAAAAACTTGCATCTCATATATACTATATGACCACCCACCGCATCATAATCCAAAGTTTAGATTACAAACAAATAACTAAATAATAAATATATTCAGTTTTTTTTAACAAATTACCCAAAATCAACATTTTACGTACAATTTTTATCTAAAATGAAAATAATTGGCGATACTGTACGGTTAATTTTGATTTATCATATTCGATACATCGTGCACCTTAGGAATAAGCTAATCACCACCTCGACATGCGTACATCGTATTTTTATCGCGCTAAAGATACAAACGTTGCGATTCACACCTTCAACCGACACCGTCATCAGGGCGGTTACACGACTACGGCTTATACCCCGTCGACGACGTCGATGACGACGACGATGGCGGCGTCGGCGGCGGCGGTTGCGATGACACAATATAACGCGCGACCGTTTGACGTACAACTCCTAGGTGGGAGGGTGTAGGCAGGGGCAGAGTCTTTAACATTATTGTATGTGACGTGATGACCTTAAGGGCGATTATATTACGTAACACCTGTGATGCTCCTGATTGAGGGGCACGCGTTGCTGCATACGTCACACCGACAACGACGTAACGCCGAGTCAGCTGACCACCTACCCTCCGCCAACCCACATTATTATCGCAATTTTAACAATAACACACTTGATTTACAACTTTAACAATTACGATTGACCTTAATTAACCATTTAATTACCCATTAACACTCTTAATTTATTACTTTTTGATGACGTATGACACTAATTACCATGGCGGCATCCTTTGATCCCCAGAACCCGCTATTTAGATACTACTAGCACTATATCAAAGTATCCTAAAGTTGACCACTTCATAACCTCTAAAAGTTATAGAACTTTTAATATAGGCCTAGTCTTTAAAACATAACTAGTTTTCTTGGGGTGGGGCCCAAGAAAACTAGTTTTGGCACTGGCTAGCGTAGTTCCGTTTAGGAATAACACACTTAAAAATTCTAGCAGAAAAGCTCTTTGCAGTACTTTTAGATAGCTTCAAGATTATTGAAATAGAAAATCAACATTAAAATAAATAGCCAACGAAAATTTTTCAATAGATCCGTGTCATTTATTATTTTAATTAATGTCAGTTACATATATTTTAAGAATTATATCCGTTGTTTATTACATAAAAAATAACTATTAATATTTCAAATTTCCAATGAAATATTTCATTTACAATTTAAGTTTCAAATATTAATTGTATTATTATATGATTTTTTTTTTGTGTCTGTCGTCTTATTCTAAAGGATACGTCAAAATGTTACATCACAGGATATTCAATTTGTTTTTTATTTCCGGGATAATTTCTTCTACTAACGGTTTAATTGTATACTCAGTAATTATTTTTCTATAAAAATAAAATGTTGTTGGCACACAATTCGTTGTTATAGACGGACGATTATATTTTTCTGATTCTTCATCATTCTCTAAATCGTCTGTTAAATTATAAAAAAGAGTCCACGTTTTAATTGCTCGCTCTAGTTTTTCATCAAACAAATATTTATGTATTTTAAATAATTCAAAATTGAATTTTTTGATATCATGAATTAATAATTGGTAAATAAATTCTTCAAAAGTATTAAAATAGAAAGCTATATTGGAATAATTTAGTACCAAAACTATATGGTTCACAATTTGCTCTAAATGATAAATATCTATTTGGTGATGTTTCATGAATTCGATAATACTTTGTACTGGTTTAGCAATCATACTTATAATTTGGCTTGATGTGCCAAATGCTTCTATATTATTACTATTTATTGTATTTTTACAATAACTTACCAACAAATATAAGTATTTATACGACCTGATTTTCATGGCCAAGTGATATTGCTCATCGGTAATATTACCATCGTTTATTTGACTTAAGATAAGATAAAAGGGAACACTAAATATTACCTCGGACTTCATAAGTTTTCCATTGGGATATTTATTCCAATCAATCGCATTAGAAAAACGGCAATAAACTGTAAGAATTATGATTGAACACAATGTTGATTTCATCATGATTAAGCTTCTTGACGTCACTTGCAGGATAATTAACAGTAGTCGGGTAAAATATCTTAAATTATAATCTAAATAATATCATACAATTTTGATAGCTATATATACTAAATAAAAAACAGTAAATTTATGCTGAAAAAATATAATATAGTAATGTTTGCGAATTTCTTGTGTACGTAATTTTAAATTTACTAACCAAACAATTAAAAATGTACGAAAATAATTTATATATTATATATTGCTGTACAATTCAAGGTTTTATATTAAGCCTGTTTAAATATATCAACTTATTTTTTGCAATAGCTAAAGAAAAAGATGACTGAAAAAAAACTTTGAAATTTTATGTCTCATTCAAACTAGGAGAGTTAATATTACTGTAATAAACAAAAAGAAGTAAAAAGGTTATGTAGCGGTACAAAGGAATGTTGTTAGGTGTGAAAAGAAATAAATGTAAAGAAATGTAGCACAGGTGGCCAATGAGGAAATAATAATCGTAGCGGGCGTAGTGTAAAAAGGATGGGCAGCAATGGAAAGTAAAAGTGGCTATAGATACCGGACAGTGACTACAATAAAATGAAATAGAAAGAGATCTGGGGGTATGTATGCTTGCGTAAAGACGTCTAATGTATGAATAAAATGGAATTACAAAGAAGGGTCACTACCTAGCTCCTGCACAGAAACGCGTACACTAATTTCCGGCGAGTCACAAGTATTATATTATTTTATGAACATTTTAGTTTATTCTCAATGACCTATCTTGTTCTAATTGTTTATTACTAAAAATTCTTTAGTAAAGGATCTATTATAGACTTATTATATAAACAAATGTTTCACTTACCTCTGACTATCCTGATAAGGCAGATATTCTCTTGAGATCAATGATGTAATTGATGTAACAATTATCGATGTATACGTGTATGCATCAATGTACGAAATTATATTTATACGGTTTATGTTATTATTAACTCGCGTGTAACTACTTTTCTAGTACAATTCTATATTAAATCTACCCAAGGTGAAATCTAAGTTTATTTTAACTCTGTTTTTGTAAAAACCTTTTGTATATTTATGTAGTATAGTCTTTAACCTTGTATATGGTGTTTTACCTTAATATATTTATTATTTAATAATTTATAAAGCAAATAAAGAACTTCTAAACAACATAACTGTCCTGTGCAACAAACTATTTCCAAGTGGCCTACGTCTTTTCAGTCGTCCAAAGAGTGATCTAGGGTAGATGCGAGATCAATTTCGGTTCTTTGCACAATATATTATACTAGTGTTCTAAACTCCGATTGCCCGCACTGTGGCTGAGATCAGACTAGATAGTCGATAAGTGGAGAAACACTTTTTAGTTGTTTAGTTGATTAGTATAATATTTCGACTCTGATTTATTTGTATTTCGTAGCTGGATATACCAACGCGAGATCTCAAATAATATTTTTGTCTTTATGCAAAGAACCTTATGATATGTGGCCTACTTCTTTTCAATCACCTGTAGAACGACCTAGGTTAGATGCGACTGTACTATAGATTTATGCACGATAAGTTATGTTAGTGTCCTACACTCCGATGGCCCGCACTGTGGCAGAGATCAGACTGGCTGGTCGATAAATGGTGAGACACTTAGAAGAAATCTTGTGATTAACTGAAATTCTAATTATGATATTATTGTACTATTACCCTGTCCAGCCAGGTTGTGGCCCTTCAATAAGTAATAGATACAATTCAATAAAATTAAGTACCTTAGAATGTCTAATGTATATTACAAAATAATATTAATAAGTAATGCGTTATAAATTATAGAAGTGTCCTACACTCCGATTGCCCGCACTGGGGCAGTGATCAGACTAGCTAGTCGATAAGTGGAGAGACACTTTAGAGAACGCTTATAATTAGATGGAGTATTAACTATGATATTATTGTGCTAGTACTCTGTCCAGCCAGGATGTGGCGCTTCAATAAGTAATAGAACACAATGCAATCTAGTCATGTAACTTTTTAGTATGCTTATATATATATAAATGTAAATAAAAAATAAATAAATAAACACCAATATATTATATGTGTTAGAATATTTATATCACCAAAAGTATTCGACCGAAAATAAGACGTATAATATTTTCAGTAATTACGAAAGACGGTAAAAATAGTGCAGATTTTATCTAGAATTGTAACTAAGAATGAAACATAAACTCACGCACATT
Source organism: Daktulosphaira vitifoliae (assembly GCF_025091365.1). Lineage (NCBI taxonomy): Eukaryota > Metazoa > Arthropoda > Insecta > Hemiptera > Phylloxeridae > Daktulosphaira > Daktulosphaira vitifoliae. The sequence continues at coordinate 4,125,731 of NW_026099573.1, read as the reverse complement.
CACTTCTTGTATCTTGGTTGAAAATTTCAGAGAGCCGTAGAGATGCAGAGATAGAATGGCAAGGCGTCCCAGTGTCCGCTAGAGGGATGTTCAGAAACCGTACATAACCACCGTAAGAGAAGCGAAGCCTTAAAGGGACCACCCGAATTTGGGGGAAAATGGCCTTTTTATAGCCCGCAAAATTGGTTTAGTGATCTCTGGTGAGATTCTTGAAATATTTTTTGCTGTATTTGATTGGTTAATGTGATAGAATCTTTTACGTGGGCATTTTATGGAATGCGTTAGAGGGTAGTTAAATCTTGTGTAAGGGTATTATTTTATTACTCATCTTATCCACGGGGGAACACTGATTTGGTGATATATTTTATTAAATATAAGTATTAATTATTACATGTATTAAAATGTGATACTACATTACCTTTCCTAATATTTCCCCTATTCAAAAATGAAATGGATATTTGAATAAAATGAAATTGGTCAAGTGTTAGTAGTATATTAAAAGCGGGTACTGGCACACAAAGTTGCCGCAGTCACTGAGCTATTGTGCTAGATCGTGTGTATACACGTGTATATAGTATGGTATAGATCGCTTGTGTATGAACCGGTCGCTAAGTATGGGGAGGGTACTTTTACTATTGATGATTATATAAAAACTACTAATTTGTACCGTTAATCAGTATTCTGTATATTTGTTACTAACATAAACACTTGTACTTTCTCCTATTAACTGTAGTAATACAAAAATAAAGTTAATGCGACTAGGTGTATTGGGTATATGGTGTATTGACCAAAGTTTGGATATCTTGGGGATTTGGTCAATTCGTGAGCAACGAGGTTCTATCGGGGTTATAGAGTCCGAGGATTTAGAACAATAAAGATAAGTAGATATAAAATTATATTATATTAACTCCTTCTGCGCAATAATAATAGTAGTAATGGTATGATGCGTTTTGGCCCTCAAAGGTGCCGACAATGACGTCACCTATTGTTTTCGTAACAATGGGCTATTGTTCTCGGAGAACAATGGGTGCACAGCTGAGATGCACTCCGCGCTGGTGACGTCACACTGATTGTGTGACAACCCAAGGCAAACCAGTGGCGATGACGTCAATATGACGTCGTATACGACGGTGTAAGCCAAGTTAGCGTGAGGGTGCCATTAGTGATGATGTCAAAATGACGTTACCTATGGGAGTCCCCTTCGGGTGACGATTGTCATGCCGCCGGGGCCCCAGTGAAAGTGTTGACGTCGCATACTGTGTACGCTGGAACCCAGCCCTAGTCGACCATATGACAGTGTCTACGTCACAAACACAAGTGGTGTAGTTACCGGAATCCCTACTGTGTGGTGCCCTAAGTGTGACGTATGTGTCCCCTGCTGTGTGTATATTACAGCGGTGTGTGCTCCCGTACTTCGTCAAAATGACGTTGTGTACGGTGCGTGAACCCTGAGTCAGGCGTAGTNTGACCTGAATCCTAGTACAGTTGGTTAGTAGGTATATCCAAGTGAGACGGAGTTGGTTGGCTATGATGACATTTGGCGATAGACGGGTCGTTGAATAAAACAAGTAAAGTTATAAATAATATAAATAAGACGAAAGTAATAATATTGAAAATTATGTCTATAACGGCCACTCAAACACAACTGCCCTTTGTTAGTTCGACGTCAGTAGCTCCGGACTACAGACGAGTAGAATTGTCACATCAGCATCTCCCTCTATGCTAATTAATATGTATTACGAATTAAATAAATATAATTAAAACGTGTGTAATATAAGTGGTAAGAACATAGTAATAAATGTTCTTACAGTGCCATTAGTGGTGATGTCAAAATGACGTTACCTATGGGAGTCCTCTTCGGGTGACGATTGTCATGCCGCCGGGGACCCAGTGAAAGTGTTGACGTCGCATACTGTGTACGCTGGAACCCAGCCCTAGCCGACCTTATGACAGTGTCTACGTCACAAACACAAGTGGTGTAGTTACCGGAATCCCTACTGTGTGGTGCCCTAAGTGTGACGTATGTGTCCCCTGCTGTGTGTATATTACAGCGGTGTGTGCTCTCGTACTTCGTCAAAATGACGTTGTGTACGGTACGTGAACCCTGAGTCAGGCGTAGTTCTGACGTTAATATGATGTCACGGCGAATTCGGGGACCCTCTTATCCTTTAATGTTGTTGTAGCGTTTACGATAAATGTGAATTTTCGGAAAATTCACATAAATCGCCCGTAACAAAAAACGGATGGTCCTAGAGGTCTGAAAATTTTGTTCGTCACCCTCATCCAATCTCTCATCTGTCTTTCGTATGAGATCAATTTCGATTGCCCCTCTATATTTTTTACTATTTTCATGACCACCACGGGTCCGTTCCAAAATTCGCGTATTATTATTATTACTTTTATCTCCGCCGTTTAAACATCATTACACACGGTTATACATGTATACATTATTTTACTATACTATACGGACGCTGCTTATGGGTTGTTTTTGTAGTGGTGGAAGTGTTTACATTTGTTATCTACATATAAATAAATAAAAATTATAATCAAATTGTCGACATCTTTTATTATTATTATTAATAATAGTAATTAAAGTATAATTATAATAAATTTATCTTATACAAAATAATTATTAAACAATATATTGTTTAAAATGAATATAATATAAAATAAACCTATTTGATATTATATTTATATATAATTTACAATTTGCGCACTTCTCCGGTAAATGCGTTGTATTCCATTTGACAGTCGTGTATGATAACACAGTACAGTGTAGTTTTAGCGGGAAATTGATTTACACATTCGAAATCCAAACGTATATCCACTGTGGACGATTTGACGGTTTCGTTTTGTTTCGAACAATCTATGACGAATATGGGTCCGATTTTTTTGTAGTTGACCCGATCCAAATAAGGGTAAGGGTTCAGCCGACCGTAGCACATTGATTGAAATTGTGCGTATGAGTTATTAAATATTGCGTACTTGCCTTTGTCAAAATCTGCATTTTGGTTTTCGTACGGGTACTCGTCCGCGTTCAAATAAGCTTTAATGTTGCGCAGAGAACAATGGTTGAAATTTCCGTGTATCCCATCGGATTCCGTCACGATGACTATGAGTAAATACCTAGGTTTTTCAACACCTGAGTACGCACGCACCGGCCACGCATGAGCGATTGTTTGCTGNCCGGCCACGTATGAGCGGTTGTTTGCGGAACCAGTGGGTATACTGCAGTGTCCCAGTGTTGAAACTCTAACGGTAACCATTTTTTATTATCCAATATACGCATTAGACCCAATTCCGTTTTCACATTTGGTTCGAAATACTTCACGACCCATTTAATTTTTGTAATATTCACTTTCGTCTGTTTGATTAACGCAATATTACTTTTGGCCATAACCTGTTCTTTTTGCGCTTCTGTTGGTGGTACGAGTATTATAGCGGAACTGTCGGTGCACTAATGCTCGCCGGTGTNTCACTAATGCACGCCGGTATCGTTCGAAAAATCCCATACACATGTACAGCGGACATTGTGCTACGAATTCGTTGTCATTCATGAAGTCTTCGTCTTTGTATAATTTATTTTCGTTTTTCCATCCGGCTGGTTGTAACCGTACGATGTCGTTAGGCGTGAACGAACAGTATCCTTTCATGGTCATAGTTACACCAACATTTTTTGTTTTATCAATTGTCTGATTGTTTATTTCAAATCTAATTTCATCAAAAAGATTCATCATAGAATTTTCCATACGAATTCTTGTAGCTTTGATGTTCCAAGTAGTATTCTCGCTTCACGTAATCATCCTGCTGGTATTTTTCTAAAACTTGTAGATAGTCTGACATTGTGTTTTCGTTTAGACGATAACACGACAACCCAGCAATTTTAGATATGCAATATTTTTTCTTCACAGTTTTTTCGAATACGACGGCACACGGTTTACTCGTTTCGCAGTCCAAGACTGTTTGATGAAAGCACCGCCACGATGCTGATGTTTGTGTACACCGTCAATCACTAAGTGTGGTGATTTTTTCTTATTTTTCACTGTTACCGCAGTAGATACGTTTGAAGTGTGCGTACGGTTAGTAAAAATCAGAGGCACGTTTTACTCTGTTTTCAGCGGTAACGTCATATGAAGTATAATTGTGTGTTATTGACAAAAAATTGGTTAATAGTGAAATTCACTTGTACACATGTAACGAAAAACCATTCGTGAACGAATGTGGATGGAAATTGAATAGAAAATTTTCTCTTCTCTGTTGTTATTTATGTTTAATGTGCAACCGTACTGATAATTTTTCGTTTTTGAGATTTATTGGACATCCTTATTGATTTCGTAAAGCGATCCGTACTGTATTCAACACGTTTGTATTTAACGGGTAGTAAACAATTTGTCTGGGTATCTCTATAATGCGGTAGCCTGGTGCCACGTTGGGAGAAAATTCATGTAACGTATGTGATTGTGATCCATTGTGGAATGAACCTACAATAACATTACAGTCTACCCGAATAGATGTAATACTTGTTATGGATACTGGATAATCCGATATGTTTATACTATTAGTGTCCAAATGTCGAGGATTGAAACCCAATAAACGACAAAAAGATCTTGGTCGAGTGAAATCAATTGGATGTCCACACGATATTTCACAATGCATTGTCACGTGGTTCACTACGAGTTTAAACGACGAAGTCACTCTTATATCTTCATTTTTTTCAATAATTGTGTATTGAAATGAAATTTTTTTGTACCGTTCGGCAATATAATTATTTAAATCTTCCACTTCGTACGTTCCGACGGGCAGTGTTACCGTAAGTATGGGTTCATGACCGGGCTTAGAAAAAACAATTACATTATTACTTTCATCAATGTTTGGCATCGTGTTCCAAGTGTGTAAGCTTAACAGTCCGATTTCACAATTATCGGAAACATCGATGTGTGGATTAAAATTACATTCGATTATTGATCCTTTACCGCTAAGTGTCCGCAATTGATCTGGTCAAATGTCTGATAGCTTCTGTAGTTATACGTGATAGTACATCTTTTAAAATACCGTATTACTTCCAATGGAGGAGGTAAATTGCCAAAACTATCAAAGTACTTTATGTGATTACCACGTTTACTGTAAGCCACCCAATGAGTGCCACGATTGCTCGATAAATCCAAATTGATTACGCCCATCTCGTTTATACGAGGTGGTGTACTGGGCAGCGTATCACGACAAAATACACCGCGAAATACATGAGAATCGAGCACGTGACGTGCGAAATTTTTTATTTCATCGTCAAATAACGCACGATTGGGTAGCTGAGATATTAGTTTTTTTGTTTTGTATTTACACTTTTTGTTCGTTTGGAAAGTTATTGCCAAACACTATACGAGCTCTAATATGCGGACCGTCAAATTGTGGAAAAACCAATTTAATTTTTACACTTTTGTGCGATTCGAATNTTTTTCACAAAAAAATAACTTTTTCAACTGAACTTTTGAAAATGTTCTGGAAAGTCTGACACTTTTATACAGGGTGATTCATTAAGGATAAGACACTCATTTTCTCGGTAACTATTGAAAATTTTTAATTTTTGGTAAGGAAAATATTTTTTGATTCAAAAAACTCTACAATAATATGTAGTAAAAACATAATTTTTTTGATCCCTTCAAGGTTAAAAAACATTAATTTGCATTTTCTTAAATGGGAACCCCTATTTTGAATTTGTTATTATGATTGAACATAAAAATACAAACAACTTTGCTCTTACAATTTTTTTTTTCCGATCAACCGTTCGTCTATTACAGCTTGTTAAAGGTTAAATGATTTTGGACTAAATTTCTATTGTTGTTTAAGTATACATTTAAGTAACATTTAATGTTTTCAATACAGAAGTCATATTTTTCTATTGTGTAATATACACTAATTGTTATTGACCAAGATATGACATGATAGCAATAATAATTTACGACACACTAATTGAGTGATAATAATAATAGATTCAAATCGTGTCTTAATCATAGTATTACTCTATGGTCTTAACTGTATTATTAATAGCAAAGTCCATTGATTTGTATAGCAAGCTTTAATACTGATAAGTTAATTTCCTACCCTCTCTTCACCGTAGTGTAGAGACTCGATACAATTCTACAATACGATTATGTTATCGAGTGATATGACCAACAAAAATAATTTTTACTAATGTTGATTGATATTATGTTAAGTTTTAACACAACCTTTTAAACCACATCGGGTTTAACGCTAATTCTACGTTGGTACTACTATCCCATATAGTTAAATATTTTTATCCATTATTAAGTTGTTCAACTATCGTGTAGTTACAGTGTTTTAATGTAACATTTTAGTAAATTTCTTATTTTTACGTTGTAACAATTATAAATAATAATTTAACCTTATTTAGATCATAAAATTGTACTTAAGTTATATAACGGGTAAGTAGATTTAACTACTAAATAAATTTATATTTATTTGATATAATCATTTTTTTTTTAACTGCAGGTCAAATTTTCATATATGAAAATTGATACATCTAATTGCCAAATAATATATTTACATTTTTGGATTCACCGCTGTTAAAGACAATATTTAATAGATAAAAATAAATCATCTTTCATCTTAAGTTTCATTGAATTGATTAAGACATTTTTTTTTTTATAACAATCAGATCACATTATAGATAAAACTTTAAAATTNTCAGATCACATTATAGTTAAAACTTTAAAATTTGTTGTATATTATTAAATGATTTAATTAAATAAAAACATTTCTCAAATATTAATGTTTATTCAAAATTGAAGGTTATTTTTTCAACATTAACCATTTATGAACAGTTTTGAATTTTAAAAAGCAAAAGTGCTTTTATCAGTTATTGTAATAATATTTCTAACTTAGTTTTGAACATTATGTATCTCTTTCTAGACATTAAATTACGGTTAATGTTTAAGACTAGTTTTCCCGAGTTTTTTAAGAATGCATTATTACAAAAAAAAAAGAATACATTGTTTTGTTTTAAGATAATCAATAACAATTAAATACAACTATTTTAAATTGTTTTAGGTTTTAATATAATCTGAATAATTAATTAGAGTTACTTTGGAATATTGTTCAGAAACTTTAAATATTAAGGATATTATACAATTTGATAGCTTTCAAATTCCATATTGCAAGCCCAACCTTAATATAAATGAATTGATATAAGATAATATAACACAGTGATTTGTCAAAAACTTTAAGTAGTGAATTCAAATTCAACATCTCTTTCTATTCAAATCATTTTTGAAAATATCTCCACAATACCAGAAAATGTATGGTTGAAGAAGTTTTGTTTTTACAGAAAAAACTAATTTTTGTATTTTAAATTATTATAGGTTTAAAATTGTTAGTATAAAATTCAATCTTAAAAAAAATATATTCAGAATTAAAGCATTGTACTTATTATATTTAAACTTTTTGGCAGTCATCTATTTAATCCTAAAAATTGTATTCACCCGAGTTAATCTAACATCTCTCATAACATGCATATCTTAGGTACCCATTTTCAATTAAATAGGCTGGTTAATATACATGTATAAATACATTAAAATCAATAAATTATTAGTTGTTAATTATATTTGATGAAAACACAATATTAAAATATAAAAAAATTAAATATAATATCTAGTCATATTTTTCTATTTAAGATACCCAAATTGATAGTTTTTAAAATAAGAAAGAACAAATTAAAAATTTTTTTTATAAAATTTGTATTTATGTAAAAATAAAAATAAAATATTTTTTCAAATTTCTAATATAAAATACCTACTACATGGTGACTACCAAAGTGATGATTTAATTTATTTGATAATAACTTTCTTATATTAGTGATGCTTAGTATACTGGCTAAATTAAAATGTACTAGTTTTCAAAATATTACGCAAATTGAACATAAGATGTTTAATGTAAATTCTGGTAATGATTTCAGAGTTATAATTTTTTTTAGTTATTAATGCTGTACAAGATAAAAAATAAAATACACTTAATAATGAATCAATTAAATATAATTTTTTAAACAAAAATATTAAAGTAAAAACAATAATACAATTAAACTAAAAAAAAAAACCCTTCTAAAGAAAATTTAATTAACTACATAAAAATATTTATAATATTAGCAAACGCTAGTGTAAAAAAAATACAAATTATAAATTGTTTATAATATACTACATTGCGACTATTTTAAATCTAAAAAATTTTACTTACGGCAAAGGGTAATAATTTATTAGAGCTTTCCTCTTATGATTAGTTAACAAAATTACTTTTGGATCAAATTATAAATTTAATAGATAAAGTAACCCATGCAGTTATTATACTGGTATAGTGAATATTTTTATTTAGTCATAACAACCAAGTTTAACTTCGTTGCGAAGCTGAAAAGGTATTAATTTTACCATGATGTTTTTATTTCATTTTCTTTTTTGTGACTGTCACTATATTTTCTTTGGCTGTCACTGGACCGATTATGTCAAAAGATTACAAATCGTATCTAGCTAAAGATATTAGCCTAAAAATTTGAAAAAAATTCTCTCGTTTTCCGTAAACGGGGGAAATCCCCCAAAAATTACAAATTTAAAAATCGCTAATTTTCGACATTTTTTCAATTTTTTTACTTTAAATTGCTATAACTTTTTTTTTGTTTGTTTGAAAAACTAGAATAGTTTACCTCTTGTGTACAAAATACATATAGACAACTTGAACCAAATTAACAATGTTTAAAACTTTTGATATAATTATTATTTTATAAATAAAAACCTTGTTCTATTTTATAATAAGTTATTGACCTCTTAGACTATGCTTAAAATATATTTTTGGGATTTATCATTAATAGTAAAAAAAATTTTTTTTTATAACACATACTGGACCTGCTTTCCATACCCAGAAGTTAATGATTAAGTTTTCATAGTTAAAAAAAATATATATCATATTTGAACTATAAAATAAGTTTTAGCTGAACAAATAATTATATTGAGTGTACCAGAAAAATACATTTAAAAGTTTAAGATTATTTGTTTCAGTAAAAAAAAAGATTTTTTTTTCTATAATACTATTAACTATCTTAAAAATAAGAAAATCGATCAGGTTATAGAAAAAACTATTTATTTACATGCTTTTTAGCTACTAATATTTGTTAAAGAACTGTACAGGTGTTATTAAAATATAAAAAATATCTATAAAACAAAAAATTATTAATGACTTATCAATAAGATCAAATTAGGAGTAAAACTTTTTTTATTTACAACATATATTTTACTTTATTTCTCATCAATTACTAGTATTTTACATAAATCATCACTCATTTTTTTTTTCATCTTGGCATTACTCCATAATATGGATGATATAAATGGATATGAAATCATTAATTACAAAACTTTATGAGTTCTTTTATGTTACTGAAGTTAAAACTAAACTAAATGATAATTAAAAACTTATAATCTATTTATATTTTCTAAAGAGTGTAAAAAATACAAATCCCTCCAATCCTCTATAATAACAAAATATAATAAAATTTATCATGTATCTTACCAAAAATAGACTCCCCTGTATTAAATTATTAAAATTGAACTTATTTGTTACAACCATGAAAAAAAAATCATGCTGAGCAAAAAAAATTACTTATTTTCTCATAAAATAAAATACATTGCAATCAATGCCGCACCGACACAAGGGTGGGTCAAGTAGGATACATGCTCCTAGCCTTGCAAATAACAGTGTTTATTTATAAAAATTTTTATTATACCCCCCAATAAAAAATAAAAATTGTATCTTAATAATGTAATATATATATATATATATACATACATATTAACATTATCACAATAGGTCTAGTGGTATAATTAGTCTCTATGACCCTATGAGCCTAATTGAGGTTGACGGAAACAAAATAGATTCCATTTCTAACAAAATTAATGATATGTCTCTATAAAATTGTCTATGTATTCTATTATAGAAAAATATATGAAGAAATTAAATGAAATTGAAGTTAATACAAACGAGATAGAATTTGTATTGACTATTCTTGAAAGTTTATAGCATTTTGCCTATCTCACAATCATTTTTTTTTTAA
>NW_026099573.1:4110216-4115526 GCF_025091365.1 Daktulosphaira vitifoliae | reverse complement strand
TGTATACAAATATTTAGAAATCGAGAGTTTAAAATTAATTATTATGATATTAAAGTGAAATTACTTAAGTGATGAAGAAAACAGTTAGTATACGGGGATATGTGTCCTATGATTTGCTGACCCTCCTATGAAAATATGTGATTTTTCCCCATAAAAGAAGGATTATTACTCGAGTAAAATTAATAGTGTTGTGTCAGTTAAACGCCTTAAAAATGTTTTCTTGTGACCAGTGGTGTAGTCCTAAAAATGTTTATGGGTTTACGCCTATATAATGAATAGAGAATAACGTGGAGGGCTCCGCCCCCACACCCCCCATTGCACTTTACATTTTCTACATACAATATTTCACATTATCAACAGAGATATAGTCGTAATTTGATAAATAGATAAGTTAAAAACCTAAATGAGGAAACGTGGGGAATTTCACTCCCACACTACATTTCAAAGGCCTTAACTATAACATAGTTTTGGGGGACGGAATACAAATATTGTGATATTTTAACTGTGTTAAAAATATGTATTTTCTAATTATTACATAATGCAACTAAAACTCCTAACCCTCCCAGTTGCTCCTTTCAACTTCCAAACTATTACTCGAATATTTTTACTGACACTTCTAAGTTCTTACATAAATTAAATTTCATAGTCATATAATCGATATGTGTATTATTAGATACTGTTATATTTTTTATAAATAAACAATAAACTTTATGCAGTAATAAAATAATCTTACAATCATTGTTTTCAAATCGTTAAAACATAAATGAAATAAACGTGAATAGGTACATGTTAGTACTATCTTAATTCATTATAGGTAATATATTAAATACTAGATTGGTTGGTAAACGGTTTATTACGGAAAAATACAAATTACCAATTTCAACAGCATAAGTTAACATATATTGGGTTAACATATAGGTTAACCCAATAACTTTCAGTTTCAACTTAGTATGTGCTATATCGTTCATTTCTGATCGATGTTTTAAATTTTGTCAATAAAATTGTCGTGAAATGATAAACATTATCCTATTTATTTATACACTTTGACAGTGTTTTGTTTTACATTTATATTCTATTTTTAAAATGATTATAGTCTCGAGCCATATTTGTATGTTTATAACTTCAGATATATGTTTATATGTGGTATGACTGTAGAGATTAAACAAACTGATAAGAGTTATTCAAAATTTGTATTTTATGACAAACGTACCTATATTCGATACTCACGTATTACTTTTTATTTTATTCTTTAGTCTATACTCTTTAACTATTTTATAAATACGTATATGCACTAATAAAAAAACTAACAGTGGATATACGCCGTATACCCGCGTATCACTCATGATTTTATAAGTATACGCAATAACAGAAAAACAAAGAAGTGGGTATACGCCGTATACCCGCGTATACGCTCCACGACACCTCTGCTTGTGACAAGTGTGAAAAAGTGTTTGCATTCAAACATGGACTGGTACGTCATCAAAAGAGTCATGATGGTATACGATTTAAGTGTTATTTATGCCCATCTAGTTTTTCGGCACAAATGGGCACTCTCGCGTCATGTTAAGACAATTCACCGTGAGTATTATAATTGATTATTCAGTAAAATACTAATATGAAAAGAGAAAATATATTAGTAGAGTGTTAATATAAATGTATTATTTTAGACCTCGTAAAGTATGGTGTGGACTATAATATTGCTATAGGAAATCATGCTAATTCGAGATCTATGTCAACTAGTGGTAAGTAAAGAAAATATATTATTAAAAATTTATATGCTAAAATAAATACATGAATATTTGTTTTTAGAAAATGTAAATGTTGCGGAGAGAATGCAGGTGGGTCCCAGTACAATTAGTCCTAAACGTCGCAAACAAAGTAACACCGACAATTCGATTAAAAGTAAACGGGTAAAGGCTAAACGATTACAAGACATTACGACGAGTGGCTTTCATAAAACGGGTGAATCATTAAATAGTCAAATTTTATGGTTTTACAAAAAGAATATTGAAAATGTAGTCGGTATCAATCGTTTTTGTCAGCAACAAGAGGTGATTTAGTTGAAAAATTACGTGACTGCCTTAAAGAAATGGGGCCGATAAAATTCAACTTAAAACTAGAGGCGACTTATACTGTACCGAATAATGAAAACAAATATGAAAATCGGCCATTTAAAACGTCGGCAGCTGAGATAATTAATGAGGACGATATTGATCATGCTGTGGATATTTCATACACAAAATTATTAGAACAGGAAAACTATGCTGGTAAAGGTAGTAATTTTTCGTTTTCTAATATAGGCGGTATTTTACTGGGTGTTTACAAATATCAGCCTTTAGGCGGGAGTTCTTACATTGATTTACCGTATGATATTAAAAACAGAAATGCTGTAATAAACCCGCAAAATATAGATCAACAATGTTTCAAATGGGCTATATTGGCGAAAAAAGTGACTGGTAATAACAAATATATAGTAGGTTACAACTATAAGTTTATAGAAAACTCTTATAATTTCTCCGGTTTATCATTCCCAACATCGATTTCAGTCAATGTTTACGGACTAAAATTGAAAGATTTACATAATAAACCCGAATATTTAGTTTATCCGCTGAAAGTATGCGCTGAAGAACTTAAAGACCATATTGATTTGTTAATTGTGTCAAACGCCGCGGGTGACAGCCATTACACTTATATTACCGATTTTGGTCGATTGGTACAATCACAAATAACAAAGAATACGGCAAAAAGTATATTTTGTAAACGGTGTTTCACGGGCTTTAATAATGTACCTAAAAAGTATAAACTACGTGGAGTTGAGGCGCTAGAAGAACATAAAAAAATTTGTGGCGAAAACAAACCGTTTTTACCTGTAATGCCTGAAGAGGGTACTAAATTAAAGTTCGAGTCATGGGGCAAAACACAGGAACATCCATTTGCAATTTATGCAGATTTTGAAAGTCTGCTGGTCAAGTCCAACAATGATATGAAAGGCAACACAAATTTTGTTCATGAACATGTTGCAATGAGCTATGGATACATAGTAAAAGCAGCCGACAGTGTACCCATAAAATTATTGCAACAGTATAATATTCAAACGACGCCTAAAATATACAGAGGAAATAAAAGCAGTGAGCCGGAGGAAATAGTCAATCGTTTTATGGATACGTCATCCATAAAACGACGAGCTACGTCAGCTGAAGTGGCGTTGAAAATTGAAGAGTTGCTCAAGACGAACGTTGATATTTGTATGACTTTAATTTACTTTATAATGAATGAGTATATGTATGATATGAATGAATTGAGGATATATACGTTGCTCCAGGGCGGCTTTGACACTTAATCCGGCTCTGTTTTCATCTCTGCTACAATCATTCTCTGCTCTACATTCTTATCAACCACCCAACACTCTGAACCATATATCATAGCTGGCCTTATTATAGTTTGGTAGAATTTACCTTTCAGCCTCATTGGAATTCTTTTATCGCATAAGATACCAGACGCTTCTCTCCATTTCAACCACCCGCTCACATTAAACTGAAGAACATATAAAGAAAACCTGCTGCGACTTATGTAAAGGTAGTTTTACAGAGAATAATCATAAAGTAGCAGACCATGATCATTTGACAGGCAAATCATAAACATAACTATGTTAAATGTATAGTAATTAAAATAAAAAATGAAAATGTACATTTGTTTCAGGTAATTTTAGAAAAACGCTTTGTAACAGTTGCAATTTAAAATTAACAACGCCCAAGTTTGTTAACGTATATTTCCATAATCTTAGCTCGTACGACGGACACTTTTTAGTTAAAGCCCTTGGAAGAGATACTAGTAGAATAAGTGTAATACCCGCTACAGAAGAAAAATATATTTCTTTTTCAAAATTTGTTTCAAACAAATTTTCGCTAAGGTTCGTCGATACATTTCGTTTTATGAGTACTAGTTTAGCGGCTCTCGCTGAAAATTTGCGCGCCGCCGACATAAAATTATTCAAAGAAACCGCAAAAGCGTTTTCATCGGACGGTGACATTGATTTGGTGACCCGTAAAGGCGTGTACCCGTATTCATACACCTCAAGCTGGGATGTACTCGAAGAAAAACAATTGCCGTCAAAAGCCGATTTTTATAACGATCTGTCAGAAACGCATATAGATGATGCCGAATACAAACACGCACAAAACGTCTGGCAACATTTCAATTGTAAAACCCTCGGTGAGTACTCTGATCTGTACATGAAAACTGACGTAACAATACTTGCGGATGTTTTTACGAATTTTCGCAAGTTATGTTTACTAAAATATAAATTGGAACCGGCATATTATTTTACGAGTCCCGGTTTGTCTTTTGACGCTATGCTGCTGCATACGGGCGTTTCACTAGATCTCATGAGTGATTATGAACAGCAACTCTTTATTGAGAGAGGAATACGGGGAGGAATGACAACTTCGGTGTTGAAACATGCCACAGCCAACAATGAAAAAACGCCTAATTATGATATTAAACAACAAAAATATGAAATTATATATTGGGATGTCAATAATTTGTATGGTTGGAGTATGTCTCAACATATGCCATGTGGTGACTTTAAGTGGTTAGACGTGGACGATGAAACAAAAATTTTAAAGACTGTGGAAGAGTTACCTGGGGATTCTCCTATAGGAATGGCCCTTGAAGTGACGGTGTCGTACCCGAAAGAGTTACATGATGCCCACAACGAAATGCCGTTTCTACCTGAACGAAAATGTCCGCCTAATTCACGGGTCAAAAAACTGTTGTCTACTTTCGATCGGAAAGAAAACTACGTTATACACTATTTAAATTTAAAACAGGCTATGGCAAACGGATTAAAAGTAGAAAAGGTAATTCATAAAATTATATTTTAAAAATATAATAATAACATGTCATTAAATTACAGGTGCATAAGGTGTTACAATTTAAGCAGTCGGCCTGGCTATCAAAATATATACAACTCAACACGGAGATGAGACAGAAAGCCAAAAATGATTTTGAAAAAGACTTTTTTAAATTAATGAACAACGCTGTTTTTGGTAAGTTTTAAAATTAAATAAAAATATATATAAACATAATTTTAATGCGATTTCGTTTGTTAACAGGTAAAATGATGGAACGTGTACAATTTAGAACGCAAATGGAATTGGTCAATAATCCTAAACGAGCGGCTAAATTAATTAGAAAGCATAATTTCAAACATTGTACAACGTACAGTGAAAATTTATCAGCGTTTGTATTGGAAAAGAAAATTATCGATTTTTGTAAACCAGTATACGTAGGTTTCGCAATTTTAGAAAT
>NW_026099573.1:4107713-4109390 GCF_025091365.1 Daktulosphaira vitifoliae | reverse complement strand
ATTGTTCAGTTTAATTATAAAACAGCTCAGCTGATCATAGAAAATAATAAATATCAATTAACCCCCGGTCTAATACAGTTAATATTTTCAAAACGGCCTAACGCATACGGTAAAAATGACTTGGATGTCTATAGAGACATTCTAGTTCATACTTCTGCGCACTTAACAACGAATAAATTAAAAATTAAGAAAACAAATGGCTACAAGTATAAAGAAGTTATAAGTAAATTGTTTGTCGAGGGCAGAGGTCTTGAGTTGTCATTGAATACATCGAATAACTATAAATATTGGAATAACGCAGACGAGCTCTGCGACCGTCTTAGATTACTATTGGCTTCGCAGGCAGCAGGCAATAATGCACATGGTAATGAAATTATATCAATTTATGAAGAATTATACGAGGCGGGCATAATTAAAAAAATACCAAATGTTTAAAAGACAAATTGCGGAAGAACTACATAGACCTAGACGAATACATTACGATAGACGTAGTGTTGTACTTAAAAGCCGTGACGATTTATTTCAGATCGATTTAGCTGAATTTATACCATATCATAGACAGAATAAAGGCTATAAATATATTTTGTTTGTAATTGATTGTTTTACAAAATATTCATGGGCAGTACCCCTAAAATCAAAAAGAGGAGCTGATATAGTGAAAGCAATAGAACCTATACTTGCAAAACGTAATATCGTTCACGTACAGAGCGATTTGGGTAAAGAATTTTATAACTCGAAATTTTCAACTCTTATGAAAAAATACAACATAAAACATTACTCAACGTATAGCACATTAAAAGCGTCAATTTGTGAGCGATTAATTCGAACCATCAAGACCAAATTATATAGAGAGTTTACTGCTCAAGGATCACACAATTGGTTATCTATATTAAACAAAGTTATGCACGAGTACAACAACAGCGTGCATAGAACAATAAAGATGACTCCTACGTATGCCGATAACAATTCTTCGGCAGTGGTTATACACAGTACTGTACATAAAACGAAACAAAAAATTAAATTTCGTAGAGGTGATTATGTAAGGGTTAGTTCGAACAAGGTCGTATTTGAAAAAGGCTATTTGAGTAATTGGTCTTTTGAAATATTTACTATAGCAAAGGTATGCAACACTATACCAGTAACCTATCTTCTCGAAGACTTTGAAAAAAATCCATATAGAGGGTGTTTTTATGAACAAGAATTACAAAAAACCAAGTATCCGCATAATTATCTGATTGAAAAAATTGTACGTCGTAAAGGAGATAAAGTATTGGTTCGTTGGATGGGTTTTCCTTCAAAACATGATTCATGGATGAATAAAAATGAACTTGAAAAATAAATAATTTTAATATTATTGAAAGATATTAATGTAAAAAAATGTATAATATGCACTATTTANATGATATTAATGTAAAAATGTATAATATGCACTATTAATTGTATTTTTTACTCCATATAATAAAGTATCAATGTATATATATTTAAATATGTATATTTATTTAACCTTAAGGTGACATATCCCCTCTACCTATCTTTAATTACCGTCTTTAATTAAACCGTCTGGGAGATTTGGTTGGGTTTCAATGATTTGGTTGGGTATCATTGAAAGAAATCCGTTCGGTGAGAGCTGAGAAAAAGTGGTAACAGACACAAAAAAAAAAAAAAAAAAAAAAAAAA
>NW_026099573.1:4107013-4107515 GCF_025091365.1 Daktulosphaira vitifoliae | reverse complement strand
TTTTTTTTTTCAAATTAAAGTATATTACATTAGCTTTAATTTAAGATATATATAAAAGTGTCAGACCTTCTGGAACATTTTCAAAAGTTAAGTTGAAAAAGTTAATTTTTTTTGAAAAAGTTGTCATTTTAAATCCCCCCCTGTGGGCAGAAAAAAGGTCAAATTTACAAAAAAAATATACCAAATAATAGGTAAAGTCATCAAGCATCTATAAAAAAAAAATTTATATTGATATGTTCATTTTTGAAAAGGTTAGAGCATTATTAAGTTAAAAATATAAAAAAAAATTATTTTACAAAAATCGTAATTTTTTATTAACTTGATGTCAACTTTCACCACGAAGACAAGTCCAAAGGTCAAATTTTTTTTTTTCAAATTAAAGTATATTATATTAGCTTTAATTTAAGATATATATAAAAGTGTCAGACCTTCCGGAACATTTTCAAAAGTTAAGTTGAAAAAGTTAATTTTTTGTGAAAAAGTTGTCATTTTAAATCCCCCC
>NW_026099573.1:4099499-4106407 GCF_025091365.1 Daktulosphaira vitifoliae | reverse complement strand
TTAATGAACTTGAAATTTTTTTTTTTTTTACATACAAAAATGATATATTTCATACTTAACCAAAAAATATGAGGTTAAACTAGATTAAAAAAATCTATTTGCAGTAACAGATTTCATTGGAAAATTATACTAGTTTCTTAAATGTATGCTTGAAAATATAAATGGCAACAATACAAAATCATCAAATAGCAGAAATCCAAGTTAAAACTGAAATTAATAAACTTGTCTTAGATTCAATGAATTGAAAACTTAAAAAAATGGTTGTGTTACACTCACTTAAGTTTATTGAGAACTTTATGTTTTTCTACAAAACAAATTTTAATCATGCAGGTTTTCTAGTAAGAAAATATGTTTAAATTGATTTGAATACAAATTGTGAGTTCACAAATTTGGTTGTTCCAATCCACGAACGTTCGGTAAATCAAAGCTAATTCATAAGTATAGACAATATCTACGTATAAACAAAAATGTATTCGTTATTATTCGGGTTTAATTTATTATATACATTTTAGCTAATCATCTTACCAGTTTAAACGTTTCAAAGCACAATCACAATAAGTATTCTTCTGTTTCTCAGAACTAAAATGATTTTTGTGTTTTACCAATAAATCAAGAGTTATATTTAATGCATGTTAATCGTACATTTCAGTTGAAAAAAACGATGTACTTTCTATGATTCAATAGAAAATTACACACTTAAGTAACCACACAAAACTTGGATACACGATATCAATAAATGACAATTAGGTTATACTACAAAGATTAGTGTGACAGTTGATAAACTAAAATTCCAGAGAACTTAAATAATTTTTCTTCATATCAAAGTATTATTTAAAATATTTTGATATGAAAATAAAACGGCTTCATGTTTACTAAGAAATCGCGTATCCGTAGATATCAGTCTAGGTGACAACGATGTGTCTAAAAACCATTATTTATAAATCTTATCTGACAGTAATCGTCAATAATCGCCGTGTGTCTTTACGTGACATCATAACCGCTGCAATTAACTACCTGTATTACAAGTCTACCCGTTTTATACATATATATAGGTAAAAAAAATCAAAACTTTAAAGTGAAATAACATGCAAACTAATCGACTTAAATGAAAAATTCAAACGCTAAAAATTATAAAAAAAAAAACTCTATCTATATATCTAACTAAAAATATGTTTCCATTTGAAAAAAAAAAGTTGGTACCCTTTTAAGGCATAAGGGATGAACCTAAAAATTATCTGATCATGGATAAATGTAGAGTTTTATGTAACTAAAATAATTAAAAAAAAAAATTATTAAAATAATAAATAGTTTTTGAGATATTTGCTGGTCAATGTTAAATGGATCACCCTGTATATATACGAACGTTGTCCGTGAAACATAACTTGTGCGATCGTGCCATACTGGATTACGCATTACGTTTTTCAATGTTTATATGCGTTTCGTTTCTCAACCTTAGAAAAGTCCTACCCCAACCTCCACGTAGTGCGGCCTGGGCAACGGATCCCACTCTGGGGTCCGGCTAACGGGGGAGGCCACGTCGTGTTGTTATAGACGGCATGGGCAGCCCTGAAGCAATACCTAACGATAGTTCCAGGACGGTTCACATTATGCCGGCGGTAGATAAACAAAAAAAAAAAAAGGTACTTAATTGTATCGAATTCCACATTGTCATCGATGTAATTAAGATAAGATAGGTTTATCTCTTATAATTTAAGATATAATTTATAATTTTATATGAAAAAAAAAATAACAATAATCCAAAAATATTGTAATAATGCACTCATGTCACGTATTGACTTATGTTAGGTGTTAAGACTGCCACGGACTCCCAGGGGCCCCGGACCACAGGTTAAGAACCGCTGCGTTAGAGTTAAAGTATAACTGTTACTGTAGCACATGCACGTACATGTATTGGATACTGAAAGCATGTTTCTCACCGGGATGGTTGTTAACATACAAGGTTTGATGTCTACGGATTATTCATTTTTGGTTAAAGAATTTTCCGTCATCGCCCTGGACTCTACATGTCTCTCTCACTGGGTGTTCAAACATCCTAAAACTGTAAAGAATCATAAGAAAACCACATACTGGTTAAAATAAGTACCATCATGGCTTGGACACGAACATTGGCGATGTCGAATACTCTGAACTACCGAGATAATGCAACTGTTACACTGCGAGACAATTTACGTAAAGGAAGCTATCAAAAAAAGTGTCTTTGAAAAGTATTTACTGAATCAGAATGTAATCGATATGGAAGACTTGGATTGTCCACCGTTATACAATCTATTCTGTTATACAAAACCATGCTGTGTCCGACACATGAACAACTATAAAATGTGTAGCTTGTATAAAGCATTATGCTTAAAACAATGGTTGATTTACAACTCTTATATATATAAATTAAAAAAAAAAATTGTTTGTAAAACTAATATATGTATTGTATATCACAAAAATAAATAATTATTTACACATATAAATAAGAATTTTTTAAGATTAATTATTTTCATCTTTTTTTCCACAGGCTTTGTCAATAAATATTTAACCTTTATTGAACAAAACCCAAGCCCATTTGGGAGACCATCGTACATGTACTGTCCACAGCTCGCCATCATCATCCCAATCTCTTAGTACTTGATTACACTAAAAACGACACATTCGATCATTTTGAACGTTACCTGAAATGATATTTACTATGAATTAATCAATATAGCACGAATCGATATAATTATTAGTATTCTTTCAACAAAATAATCTAAAGCTGAATATATAACTGGCATCTTGATGAATTCTCATATTATAATAATAAATTATACTATTACGTATATAAAAAAGTCCGGCTTCGAAAAGGTTTTGTACTTTTTTCATAATTTTTCTTTAGCACTTGACAAATGTTGCCATACGAGTGACATATGTACTAAACGATTAGTATGATTAGGAGTTTTAATTTGATGGACCATTTCTAGTAAATTTTCGTCTTTTATACTAGAGCATTGTTTCCCAACCTTTTTACCACCACGGTAATTCGGCAATATTTTATAGGTCGCGGACCCCCTCAATTTTACGAAAACTAGGAAGATCTTTTTTTGCTCATTAACAAAAATATTTATCAAAAAAGTTAATTTTTATTACTTTAATTTACATTTTATTTACTATACTTAATTAATATATAATTATACTTTACTATACAAAATAATATACTTAATGTGATTTTTGTGACTGCATTTCTTTGACTAGTTTTTCAATTCTCGGATGAATGTTGCTCATAGCTAAACGCATATCGTCACTTACGTTCAAACTTCTTTAAGTGGCATATCTGAACGTATTGATATAAAGACTTGTTATCTCTCAATTACTGAAGTTTTTGAGGGTCTATCGAATTTGAATATAATTATGACCGTAGGTCCGGACTTGGTTCCTGAGATTTTTCTCAAAAACTGCCGTTACTCCCTTAATTATCTAATCCATTTTCTTTTATCTTTATCTTTATCATCTGGTATTTTTCTTAAAACTTGGAAAACTAGTTATGTTTACCCTATTTTTAAGTATGGGATAAGATCTAACATACGTAATTACAGACCTAGAACTTCTAAATCTACAGTTACTAATTTACTTGTCTACTATTTTGATTTAATGTCTATTATTTCTAAAGGTGGTTAGGTAGACGCTATCTATAATGATCTTAAAAAAGAGTTTGATAGTGTTAATCATTCAATATTAATAGGTAAATTAAGTACTATGATTATATTGGTACATATAAATTTAAACATTACTTAAATAAAGTTACATAATTTAAAAGCTCTTACTTGTTGATTACGCTGTTCTTCATTAATAAATTTACTATTATACCCATCCATAACTACTTACATAATAATTTAATTGTGGTATTGAATCTTTTTCAATGAATTTTTTGATAAATATTTTAATAATTACGTAACTATAACAATTTGTTAATTTGAAAAACATGAATAATATTGTACAATTTAAACTTACAAAATACATTAAATAAATATAGTTTAAAAAACACTTTTCTAAAGCACATCGAATTAAAGAGTTAAAAATAATTTTTAAAATAATCTTAAAACAATTATGAACGAAAAATACTAGTATTATTGTGATAATAGTAACTACTATCATAACATGAAACTAAAAAGTTTCGCCAAAATTACTCCTTCGTTGACTGGCCTAATTGGGCAAAATTAAAATAATCTTTGTATAATATCGCGGCACTTTCGTAGGCGTCGGAGACGCAGTTTCCGGCAAGATTCTCGGGCGTCGAAAAGTTAGCAGCGTTAATGGCGACGGTACGCGGATGCGGATCGGTTCGGTCGTGCGGCACTTGCTGGACTTTACACCATGGCGTATGGTCACTTATACTAATAGCAAATACATTTTTTTTTAAATATTTGAGTTTTATTTAAAATACTTTTTTTGGCTGTAGTAATTTATCTATTTTACCTATTATTTTATCTATTATGTCTGTTCAATTCTTTAATTATTAAGAAAATCCTTAATAATACTTAAAATAATCAATAAAAAAAAACTATTTTAGTGTCATAAATTGTTAATCATTAGCAAATATATATCTATTCATTACTTACACTTAAAAGTTTCCTTACATTAGAGTTGGACCTGGTATCAATAGTAAAACTTTTATTGCCACAACAACACAAAACTTTAACTTCAAGTTTTTTAAAAAATATGTTATCTTCTTCGACTTGCAGAATTTTAAAATATTTTGCATAGCTTTGCCAAGGAAATTCGTTTGAAAATGACATTTTAAGTTCATAAAAGAGTTTTTAGTCACGCAAATAAGACACATACACCCGCCGCAAGTAAAAACTGATAGCATAATAACATTCAAGCAGTCCATATAGACGAACGATAAAAATAACTTGTTTAAATAAGCCCACAGTATCTGTGACATGATCGATAAATGAATTCCAAGAAATTATTACTATTACCTTAAAATTTCCGATAACCAAGTTTAATGTTTGATATACGTGTAAAAACCTGTAAAGTATGTCTTGTTGACAATAGAGTAAATCATTTGAACCTGCAATAGGCTATTGTAGGTTTAACTGATGTATTAAAAATAGATGTATACATGATAGCATTTAGATAAGCACAATAATTATGTAATACTATAATGTTAACAGAGAATTATTCTCAATTTTCATTTTGACTGAGTTTAATTTGCTTGCTGTGTTACGGATAGCAAATTAAAAAAAAAAAAAGTATGTTAATAGTACTGAATATTAAACAGTATTAAATACTAAATAATTGTATTTAAAATACTACTCAGATACTTTTTATTAAATGTATTTAAAAATATTATTCAATACCAATGAAAGTATTTGAATACTTTTATTCAAATATATTTACTTAAAATACTTTACGCCTTTGCTATTAGTATAATAGCCCCGACCGAACCGATCCGCATCCGCGTACCGTCGCCATTAACGCTGCTAACTTTTCGACGCCCGAGAATCTTGCCGGAAACTGCGTCTCCGACGCCTACGAAAGTGCCGCGATATTATACAAAGATTATTTTAATTTTGCCCAATTAGGCCAGTCAACGAAGGAGTAATTTTGGCGAAACTTTTTAGTTTCATGTTATGATAGTAGTTACTATTATCACAATAATACTAGTATTTTTCGTTCATAATTGTTTTAAGATTATTTTAAAAATTATTTTTAACTCTTTAATTCGATGTGCTTTAGAAAAGTGTTTTTTAAACTATATTTATTTAATGTATTTTGTAAGTTTAAATTGTACAATATTATTCATGTTTTTCAAATTAACAAATTGTTATAGTTACGTAATTATTAAAATATTTATCAAAAAATTCATTGAAAAAGATTCAATACCACAATTAAATTATTATGTAAGTAGTTATGGATGGGTATAATAGTAAATTTATTAATGAAGAACAGCGTAATCAACAAGTAAGAGCTTTTAAATTATGTAACTTTATTTAAGTAATGTTTAAATTTATATGTACCAATATAAATATAATTTTGATTTAGTTGTTAAGAATGATAAAATTTATGGAACATGAAGCAATTGAAATAGCTCAGTCTATTAATGATTTAGCTGAAGAGGAATATCACATTCAAAAGGGTGATCTAATACACAAAGGTAGAGCTGCGATTAATCAGTTTTACAAAAAAAAAATGAAACGTACAGAAAGAGAAAAAGCAACGTAGGTTTTATTTTCAATATTTTTAACCGTGGCGACGATGTCAAATTTTATATGATATATGATAAAGAAAATTCATTGGGTTATCATTTCCTCCGAATTACTGTTCTCATCTTTTACCCATTAAAATTTATCAATTTTTCTGTTCCACTTTCTTCAGAGTGGTTATTCTGTTATACACATTATGTAAAAATGTTTAAGCAGATGACTATATCCTGTTAGTAGTCCAGTCAGAGAGCTTATTTGATATCAATTCATGTTATTAAGATGACTAGATATCAAAAAAATTAGTAGACTGTCTGGGTACCACATGGTAACTGAATATTTTCCTGTGATGCTTCCTATTTCAAGTTTTTGGATGGTACTTTGCGGAATTGCTTCGTGTATCCTACCACTAGTTCTGGTTCAACATTATAGTTATTTGCAAATCATTTTATTTACAGCATGCTAGTGTAACGTGATAGTGATTTTAAAGTTTCCCTGTATTTAAAAACTAGCCTTGAAGTCTTCTGTTTGTTACTAAGTGCATTTAAAACAATTTGGTTATTAATTATTATATTTATATAATCATTAAGATAGTGATGACGTCACTAGGTGATTAGGTCACTAGGGGTATATAAGGGAGTTTTTTCTAGTCGGGGTGTCAGTATGTGTTTAGCGTTGATAATGGTAACATTGTTTCCGAAATACGTATCCGCGACTTTT
>NW_026099573.1:4080974-4098977 GCF_025091365.1 Daktulosphaira vitifoliae | reverse complement strand
CCTATTCTTACGAAGGCGACAAGAGAAAAGCCGATTAGTCAGTTGATTTTCTAAGTATGACTATCTGATTTATTTGTATAGGAAGGTGCGTGGAGTGGAGGGATAGGGAGGAATTGGAACAATAAAGCTAAATAAAAATTATAACATCAAGTATTATGAGAGTAAAAGTAAATAAAATTTGTACCATGAGTGAGCCAATTAATTCCAATGCTCTAACTACCTTACCTGTAATATGTGTTCAGTTAGTTATTTATAATATATGATTTGTGATAGTGGACTGTATATGTGCTCAAGAGGGAAAGGGAAATGTGAATATTCAGTGCGACATGATTCAGTGAAATCAGTAAATTTATTGCAATGAGCAAAGTACAAGAGTAATGTTTAATACAAACTTAAATTCAATTATTTTGTACAATTATATTAACAAAGTAAAGTAAGACATTAGCAGGTATTGGACAAAACACAAGTATAATTGCTATGAACGTTAACAAAATTAAGATGGGGATAAGTAATAAAATTGTTCAAGAGAAGTGGTTGAATCAAATATATGAAAAAAAACAATTGTTATCAAATTATGAGTTCATAAACAAATGGACAAACATTAGAGTTCATTAACCAAAGGACATAGTTAATTTCAATCGTGCAATGACCAGTGGTCGATTACATCAAATTGTAATAATAATATAACAAACGACGAATTTCATTACAATAAACAATTAACTCAGATAAACTATTAAATGAGCAACTCAACTATTTAATTACTTTAACTTATGTGGACGTATGGACTGGATTTGCTTTATACTACCACATGAATAACATAAAAAGATAATCGTAACATAAATTACTAGAAACTTAACTATACTTTAACTTATCTAAATTCTAAATTAAATATTACTGGACAATTGTACCGAGGGGCTCGCACTTTAACAGTCTGCTGATTATGTTTTAATAGAATAATTATATTGTTACAATCCAGAATAGAGTTAATATATCTAAAGAGCTTATTACAAATGACAATGTACCCTATGGGTAATGTGAGCTAATGTGCGAACCAAGGCCGTAGCTGGAACAAATTTTCGGGGGGGGGTTTTAACCAAATTATATGTTTTTAAATAATTAAAAAAAAATACTAATACATAACATAAACAAAAAAAAATTGTCTTACTATTAAGTTAGGTTATACAACAAGATATACTTTATGTTATGACCTACCTTTGTCATTATTTTACAAAATTTACCTTTTGAAGTATACTAAAGTTAAAATACAATACAATACAAAATTTTATGAGTCATTTTTCAGTTTAAATTTTAAAATAATACATTTTTATAGCACAAAGTCTATCAGTCTTTTTTTTTCTTTTGCAAAACTGTCGATCACATCGTCTGGATTTATTTTAATTTGTCTATGCACACTCAAAAGTGCTAGACCTGTAAGACGTTCTTGACCAAATGAATTTCGTAAAAAGTTTTTTAGCCTTTTCATAGTAGAAAATGAGCGCTCTGGTGTAGAAGTCGAAACTGGTAATGTAGCTAATATTTTCAAAAGAAAAGATACATTTGGAAAATATTCATAATTACATTTAATGTACGCTTCGATAGCCGAATTTGGACGGTCTACATCTAGTTCGTCAGTCCATTTTCTTTTCCACAGTTTAATTTCTTGTGGCAGTACTTTTAAATCCAGAAATTCTGAATATATTTCAAAATCATTTAAATCAATTTCAAATTTATCGCATGTTTTTGGTAATAACTTGTGCAATGAAGAAATTATTTTTTTATGATTATTGAACCTTGTTTGAAGCTGTTCAATGAAGTCGTCAAAAAAAGGAATAGCTATTGTAATACGGTAGTA
This sequence comes from Daktulosphaira vitifoliae, assembly GCF_025091365.1. Taxonomy (NCBI): domain Eukaryota; kingdom Metazoa; phylum Arthropoda; class Insecta; order Hemiptera; family Phylloxeridae; genus Daktulosphaira; species Daktulosphaira vitifoliae. The sequence goes on along the minus strand of NW_026099573.1, from coordinate 4,097,125 downwards.
TTCTTCAGGTGAATTCACGACAATATTACTTCGATTTTTTTGATGTCCAACAATTCTAGGTATTCTTATACATTCTTCGTCATCAATTGATTTTATAAGAGCCTCAGCTTTTTTAAAAATATTGGAAAATGTATTATCCATATTACTTCGCATATCATTTATTTCGTGTAGTACAATATCAACATACGCCATTGCTTCGGTTAAATCACAATTTACAGACTGTAAATTCTTACACAGTGGCAATGTTAAGGAAAAAAGTATAGATGCTGAGACCATACTTATTACAAAATCACTGGTTATAATAGTTTNTATGTTTTTTTTTTTTTTTTTAATACTAGTAGTTTCTGTATTACTATTATAAATTGATCGGAACACAAAGGATGTTGTACCCATTGAAATGTTGATATCTATGTGAGATTTTGATTACAATTTTCAGCATCTTATCTGATTTCTTGGAGTCTTTTGTATAGATCACAGACCCTGCTATTATAGTCAGTTGATTTATTCCTTTTCCTACGTATTAAAAAGGAATAAAAAATGATGATTTTTATATTATTCTTTTATTAGATATTGGCGCGGTCGCATTGCGACTCCAGCTTTACCACTGGATGGCGATCGCTTCCATCTTTACGTTCGGCAGGTCGCGCCATATTCAGTGGCCGACAGGCGGCGGGAACTGGTCCAGCCTGGCCGCAACTATTTTTGCTTTTTCTCTTTGGACCGTCACAGTCAAGAAGACGTATTAAGTTTTTTTGTTTTACTTGTTAATTGACCTTGTCATATAAAGGAAAATATACGTTAAGCAATATTTAACGGATGAGTTTATTTATTATTATTATAAAACAAACCCTGAACCCCATCAATATATAGAATTAGAAATATAAATTTAATGCGGTTTTCAATATGTAAAAAAATTAAGGAGAAATATTTATTAGTTATAAGTTATAAGCATTGCTAGTTAGTTTTGGTTCACTCTGTATGTTAGGAACAGGACTGAACAGTGAACGAACTCCTATTCTTACGAAGGCGACAAGAGAAAAGCCGGTTAGTCAGTTGATTTTCTAAGTATGACTATCTGATTTATTTGTATAGGAAGGTGCGTGGAGTGGAGGGATAGGGAGGAATTGGAACAATAAAGCTAAATAAAAATTATAACATCAAGTATTATGAGAGTAAAAGTAAATAAAATTTGTACCATGAGTGAGCCAATTAATTCCAATGCTCTAACTACCTTACCTGTAATATGTGTTCAGTTAGTTATTTATAATATATGATTTGTGATAGTGGACTGTATATGTGCTCAAGAGGGAAAGGGAAATGTGAATATTCAGTGCGACATGATTCAGTGAAATCAGTAAATTTATTGCAATGAGCAAAGTACAAGAGTAATGTTTAATACAAACTTAAATTCAATTATTTTGTACAATTATATTAACAAAGTAAAGTAAGACATTAGCAGGTATTGGACAAAACACAAGTATAATTGCTATGAACGTTAACAAAATTAAGATGGGGATAAGTAATAAAATTGTTCAAGAGAAGTGGTTGAATCAAATATATGAAAAAAAACAATTGTTATCAAATTATGAGTTCATAAACAAATGGACAAACATTAGAGTTCATTAACCAAAGGACATAGTTAATTTCAATCGTGCAATGACCAGTGGTCGATTACATCAAATTGTAATAATAATATAACAAACGACGAATTTCATTACAATAAACAATTAACTCAGATAAACTATTAAATGAGCAACTCAACTATTTAATTACTTTAACTTATGTGGACGTATGGACTGGATTTGCTTTATACTACCACATGAATAACATAAAAAGATAATCGTAACATAAATTACTAGAAACTTAACTATACTTTAACTTATCTAAATTCTAAATTAAATATTACTGGACAATTGTACCGAGGGGCTCGCACTTTAACAGTCTGCTGATTATGTTTTAATAGAATAATTATATTGTTACAATCCAGAATAGAGTTAATATATCTAAAGAGCTTATTACAAATGACAATGTACCCTATGGGTAATGTGAGCTAATGTGCGAACCAAGGCCGTAGCTGGAACAAATTTTCGGGGGGGGGTTTTAACCAAATTATATGTTTTTAAATAATTAAAAAAAAATACTAATACATAACATAAACAAAAAAAAATTGTCTTACTATTAAGTTAGGTTATACAACAAGATATACTTTATGTTATGACCTACCTTTGTCATTATTTTACAAAATTTACCTTTTGAAGTATACTAAAGTTAAAATACAATACAATACAAAATTTTATGAGTCATTTTTCAGTTTAAATTTTAAAATAATACATTTTTATAGCACAAAGTCTATCAGTCTTTTTTTTTCTTTTGCAAAACTGTCGATCACATCGTCTGGATTTATTTTAATTTGTCTATGCACACTCAAAAGTGCTAGACCTGTAAGACGTTCTTGACCAAATGAATTTCGTAAAAAGTTTTTTAGCCTTTTCATAGTAGAAAATGAGCGCTCTGGTGTAGAAGTCGAAACTGGTAATGTAGCTAATATTTTCAAAAGAAAAGATACATTTGGAAAATATTCATAATTACATTTAATGTACGCTTCGATAGCCGAATTTGGACGGTCTACATCTAGTTCGTCAGTCCATTTTCTTTTCCACAGTTTAATTTCTTGTGGCAGTACTTTTAAATCCAGAAATTCTGAATATATTTCAAAATCATTTAAATCAATTTCAAATTTATCGCATGTTTTTGGTAATAACTTGTGCAATGAAGAAATTATTTTTTTATGATTATTGAACCTTGTTTGAAGCTGTTCAATGAAGTCGTCAAAAAAAGGAATAGCTATTGTAATACGGTAGTATTCTTCAGGTGAATTCACGACAATATTACTTCGATTTTTTTGATGTCCAACAATTCTAGGTATTCTTATACATTCTTCGTCATCAATTGATTTTATAAGAGCCTCAGCTTTTTTAAAAATATTGGAAAATGTATTATCCATATTACTTCGCATATCATTTATTTCGTGTAGTACAATATCAACATACGCCATTGCTTCGGTTAAATCACAATTTACAGACTGTAAATTCTTACACAGTGGCAATGTTAAGGAAAAAAGTATAGATGCTGAGACCATACTTATTACAAAATCACTGGTTATAATAGTTTTTCCAAATTGTAATGCTTTTGATGACGTTTCAATATCACGAGTGAACTGTAATTCTTCCAATGTATTAACAATTGCCCCATAAATTTCTGTAAATCTTATTAGTCCGTCATGATTTTCTACCCAACGTGTCTCGCACATTGATGTAAGTTTGGTCCACTTAGATTCAGGAAATTGTTCTTTAATGTATTTTTTTAAAATTTCGGTTCGCATTGCTGAACCTTTAATGAAATTTCCTACCGATTTTATGGTACCAATACAGTTACGAATATGTTGAATACTACAGGAATGAGAGAGAGCCAAATTTAAAGAATGAGCACTACAGTGTACGTAAAGCGCGGCCGGATATTCTTTTCGAATAATTGCTTGCACTCCTTTGAAATTTCCGCTCATTGCAGCCGCCCCGTCGTATCCTTGTCCTACCATATACTTCGGATTTATTCCAAGAGATTTAATACTATCTAAAATGATATTGGCTAAATTTTTACCAGTCGTATTTTCTACCGACACGAATTTTAAAAAATCTTCACGTAAAATGAATTGATGTTCAGGATCTTCATCGATATATCGAATACAAAGTGACATTTGTTCAATTCGCGATATATCAGTCGTCTCGTCTACTAAAATTGAAAATGATTTTGCCCTATTGATTCTATCCACTAAACAATTTTGAATTATTTTTCCAATTATATCAATTAAATTATTTTGAATAGTAGGACTTAAATACATAGCTTTAAATGTGTCATTTTCAATACAATCAGTCATCATTTTATCACCGCAGTTCATTCGCATTCGCAGAAGAGCTCTAAAATTACCATCATTGTGAACTGGCTCATTTAAAGTGAGTGGTCCAGAATCAGATGTACCACGAAGAGCCAATTCTTGACGACCACACAAAATTATTGTTTGAATAACTGGTGTTAATTTTTTTCTATTTTCAACTATTTGATTAGCACGTGCCGAATCAATTTTTTGACAAATATCTAACTGTTTGTTGCAATATATGGAAATAAAATTTTCAGCAAAAAAAACGTTGTTTTTATGATACTCTGTGTCCTTATGCGTGCTAAAAATTTCAATTGCATTTTTCCATTTATTGAATGGTTTTGTTACTAATACGCCGGGTTTTTGATGTGCACCTTTACCGGTAAAGTTATGATAAAATATAGCACAATATTTGCACACCGCTCCAGAACCTTGCATATTAGTGTAACATAACCAAGGGAATCGATTAATCCAATTTAATTGAAATTTTAACTTTCTATTTCCTGATATAGGAAATTTAAACTTTTCATCAGGAATCCAAACATTAGAAAGTAACTTATATTTTAATTCATCACTAACCTTTTGATCAAAACAGCAACCAATATCAGCTACATCACTCTTAGATTTTTCTGTTTTACCTGGTGTGATTGCAGTCAATACTGGACTTGAAGTACAGACTTCATTTCCGTCATGGGTTGTTTTTATTTTTTTATTAAAATAGTTTGTTAAAGTATTAGCACAATTGCTCTTACGAGTTGACATTTTATAGAAAATATAAATAAATTAAAATAAACACGAGTATTATATTAATTTCCAAGAGAAATATCACCACTTAATAGTTAATAACTTTATTCATAGGACGTCTCAACACAGAGTTACACCTTACACAGTAAAATTCGCATTGCTCTATGAGTCTCAAGCAGGCGGTACAAGATAACATGTACATACAACTATGAAAAAAAAAAATAAACGATTTTGTTGTATAAAATAAAGTTATTAATAATATTATTATTGGAGATACTGAATACCGATAACGTTCTTTGAAAAACGGTAATACGGCCTACAGATAATAATTCCACTCTTCAACATGTTATCGTCGTCTGTCAATCGTTTACAATTAATCGCTAGTGACGTATATATCTATGTATATATTTAAATATGCTATTTATAAAATACGCCATTAGAATTCGTATCCACACAATTTCTGGATTATAAAATAATATAATATTTTACAACAATATAAATATGTTTAGAGAGTTATCTGTATTATTATGTAAATTATTAAATTTTAAAGTTCAGTTTATTAACTATTAAAAAGTTTCGGGGGGGGGGGTTTGAACCCCCAAAACCCCCCCCAAAATACGGCCTTGGTGCGAACCACAAGGTATATAAATAACAAATAATAAATAAACTATTGAAATTATTACCAATTAATATTATACAAATTTGGTTTTGTGTTACGCTGACAGTTCAAATAGGCTAACAATCGTGCTTACGAATTAACAATAGACGAACGATTTTAGTAGTAAAACAAAAAAAAAGATATAATGTTTTAGGTTAGGCGAAAGCAATAGTTTAACAACGAGAGCGAGACAATAACGCGTTTTTACAAAACAAAAAAAACCAATAAATCTAGGCGACGGATCTCGAGAGAGTGAATTATAAACTATAACGGCCAGGCGTCCGATGAGGGAAGTGTTATCACCAGGTAATACACTATCAGTATGACCAACTTGAGCGTTCACCCGAACACTGTACGTGTCGCGACTATAATACATATATAGGGATTGCTGCCACTATTCAATAATAATTATTAAATAAGTTACAAAGATAAACATTAATAAATCTTTTAATTATTTTGTAATGTTGCAGAATTTATACAAGTTTTTTTTTTATATTAATCTTATCAATTAGATGTATGTGCAGTAGGTGTAAAGTATTTTCATAATTTTGTATATGATAACCTCCACTTGTCAACCGGTCCGATATCTGTCATCATCAGCTGACCGTACACTGTGCACCTATACCAATATTGTAATGTCCCCTCAATGAACGTGTTCAAAGTTGGCACCACCACCACCCAGCGTCACGATCACCGGCCACTACACAACTGCCGCTACAACATTTTTTTTTCTCACCTATACCGTCGAGGCAACAACTCGTGTTTTCTTTATATAATTATATTTTGAAAACCACGTTTCTTTTTTGTATTTTTTTTGTCCTCCGTTTTTTTTATCAAAATAAAACGTCGAGTGGATCTGCTGTCGACTTGTATCAACCCGGCTGTTCATATTTTTTTTTGTCCTCCGTTTTTTTTTTATAAAAAAATAAAACGTCGAGTGGATCTGCTGTCAACCAAGTGGTGCCGTTGTGTTTTTGTCCTCCGTTTTTTTTAAATAAAACGTCGAGTTGATCTGCCGTCTACTTTGGAGTCAACCAGGCTGTATTTTTTTTTGTCCTCCGTTTTTTTTATTAAAATAAATGTCGAGATGATGATGATGGTGATGTGAGGCGCAGCTATGGCCGGTGGTGGGCCGTCACCCTTCAATCAACAATCAAGTACAACCTGAAACCCCCCTTTTCAAACCCATTATTACTGTTATATAGAGCACCTCTTTTTCTTTTTTTTTTTCTTTTTTTTTCTCTTCCTCATGACTATACATTTAAAATTATATATATGCTAAAAATATTCAATAATTAAAAAGAAAAGATGTTATTATGTTATACATGGCCTTTCTCTTTTCTTAATATTTGTTTTTCTCAAAACCTAGTAGCTCCGTCGACAAGTACTATCTTGTTTGGCGCGGCTACTAGGTCACTGTCCAGTGTTCCCCCTGGGCAGTGGGTAATTAGTAGGCCCTCTGTTTGGCTGAAACCTTACAATTTATAAGGCTATTTGTTTCAGAATGATATCTACTCAAATGACCAAAGCTAAATTACAGATATTAATAAGTAGGGATGAACACATAAAATCAGTATTAGCAGCTGTTAATACTGAATTAATTGAACTTAGGGATAATACAAATACTTATCGTGAAATTCTCAAGAAATTAATTCTCCAAGCTATGTATAAAGTAAAAATCAAAGTAATTTATTAATATTTATATTTGTTATATATACTTTTTTTTTTTTTATTAGATTATAGAAAATAATATTGTTTTGATAGTTAGAATTGAAGATATCAAAATAATACAGTCGATGACTGACGAGTTAAAAGATGAATACCATCATGTCACTAGAATGATTGTTCATATTAGTATAGACGCGAGTTTAAATCTTTCTACTCAGGACATCGGAGGTGTCATAATAACTGATAAAAGACGCCGTATATTTGTAGACAATACATTACTGATGCGATTAATTTACCTGGCTATACAAGCAATACCGTTTATACGGATTGGTTTATTTGGACCTAATCCTTCAAGGAAACTTTAAATTATTTATTTATCATTCTTTAATATTAATACATTAGTACAAAAAATTTTATTTTTACTTAACAAACATTACATGGTATTTTTTACGTCAGAGATTAGGGTAATTATTCGCATATGTATCAACGGAACGTTTTTAACACGCTTATAATAGTTTCACCTGTATGTATGTATGTTTATAATTCTCCAAGCGCCACGCGTTATCGCATATTCTGTCGTCTATGGTCTTGAGACTAGACTGTCATAACGCATCCACCCCACCCCACGCCTCGCTCATTACACGACGGCAACACTATTCCTATATAAATTTATTTTTAGTTATCGTACCCGTACACGCGCGCTTGTCATCAATATTATATATATATAAACAAATTTTTATTTTGACTGACCAATATCATCCGCATGTCATACGGCTTACGTATATATTCCTACCGCTGTTTATACCTCAGGTATAACGTTAGTCCGACCCGTCCACCCACAAAACACGGCTATACCTAGTGCATGATACGTTTACGTACTTAAGTCGCATTATTTGTGTATATATATATATATTCTAATTACTATTAAAATTTATATATTAACACGATTTATTCTAATTAAGAGATATAAAGTATTTATCCCGATACGAGGGATGATTTCCGTATCGTCATTTTTCGTCATTACCTTCACGTTCCGGTAGTGAGTAATTTACGCGCCTGCTGCTTTCCTTGGATGTTNTCCGGTAGTGAGTAATTTACGCGCCTGCTGCTTTCCTTGGATGTTGTAGCCGTTTCTCAGACTCCCTCCCCGGAATCGAACCCTGTATTCCCGTTACCCGTTACAACCATGATATTGATAGTAACTACTATCATAACATGAAACTAAAAAGTAAAAAATAAATATAGTTTTTTTTAACTATATTTATTTTTTTTTAATCATACATTACATAACACAAGCTTTGAATTAAAATTATTTGTAATAAAATAAATATTCTGTTACTATGCAAAATATTAGAAAATTGATTAATTTCCATGAAAATTAAATGATGATCTATAATTTGATAACTAGTGTCGTATCCCTCAGAAGCTTTATAAATGAGTAAAGCCTATAAGTCCTAGCTTACTTAAGAATAAACCTTTTCTCCTAAAACATTACTATGGGGTATGTCCACGACTCTCTGCCATAACCCAAAAAAGTAATAAGACTAAGGTTATTCAACTATACCAGAACGAATTACTCGTTAGTTTACTACCAGACGTGTCGTATAAAGACTCAACTATGTTTTAAAGAGAAACTCTTTATACCTTTACTTATAATTATAAAAAAGAAAAAATTTCAATAATGGAACAAACATAATAGTTATAATCACTATATCATGGGTAAAAACATATACATTGCATATCTACTAAGTAGTGATATAACATGTAAAAGAGTACAAGATTATCAGGAAAATTATGAGGTACTTCACACAATGAAAGAATATGAAGTTAGGAGTTCTTTCTCAGTCTCGAATAAGAACTCAGCCTCAGCTTCAATTCCTGGAACTACAAATAAAGGTATAATGGCTCCTATAAATGACCTCCGGAATTCAAATATGTCACAGGGTGATGAGTTGAATTCTAAACTAGACGATTTAACTTTTCGTTTTTCTTCAATCATTACTGAAATCTCTGACTTGCGGGATAAAGTAACTTCTCTAGAAAATAGAATACAAATATTTGAGTCTGGTCCATCTAATTTCAGTCCATCCCCATCCGTCACAAGTTTTACAAGNAAACTTGTATAAATTCTGCAACATTACAACTTGCTGAGCGTGATCGTTGTAAAACAAACATAATTGGTCATGGTGTTCAAGAGTCAACTTCTTCAAATACATCCATTCGAGTTGCCGCGGATAAAAAATTTCTTACCACTATTTTTTCAAAAATACTTCCAGATGTACATATTGATTTTGACGTACTCAGGCTTGGTAAACCAAATCAATCTTGTCCACGTCCCGTGAAAATTATCCTCAGTTGCGTAATTATTATCTACTAAAAAAAAAAAATTTACTACCTCTGAGTTTTACCCCCATCTAAAACTTGTTCGTGATAAAACACCACTAGAGGTGAAAAGCTTCGTGTTTGACATAAAGAACTAAATAGCCATTTACAAGCTGGAGAGTCTGGTCTTACTATCTCTATTATAAATGGTGTACCTGCTGTTATTTAGTTAAGATCAAAAAACTTCAATGTCCCACAGACACCAGTAACAATATAATTGATTCGCACTGTACTGATTCTTTTGGTTTTTATCAAAATTGTCGTGGTCTTCGTACCAAATTATTCAATTTCTCATGTAATGCCGTTTGTTTTAATTATGTATTTGTAATTCTAACTGAAACTTGGCTCACTGACAATTTTAACTCTAATGAACTTGGCCTTACAAACTACAACACCTATAGATCTGACAGATCGCCCCTACCAGCTCATGCGAGTGAGGAGGTGGAGTGTTGATTGGAAGGATATCCCGTCTTGCTTAATTCCTTCCCATGATAAAAGTGTTGAACATTTATTTGTCAATTTCACTCTAAATTCTTTTAAATTTATAATTTGAGGTGTTTATCTACCTGCTTCTTCTACTGAATTGTATAAATCTCATCTATCTTCCATTGATAAATATTTTCCTCCAGTATCCTTTTAATTTTTTATCATCTGTGGGGGCTAAAACCTTCCTAATATTACCTGGTTGAACCAGCTGTACCTCCAGACTCTTACCATTCTTCACTATTCTTATCATTTCTATGCTCCTCTCCCAGCCCACCCCCTCAAATTATTACCTCCTTTTATGATTTTACCTTCCCACTGTGGTTTACAACTGAACTAAAAAGACTAGTATCCTTAAAGCGTCAAGCACATTTTAACTATAAGTCTACCCTTTCACTAGCTGACTATCGTCATTTCTCTTTATGTCGAGCACATTATAAATTTCTTTCCAAGAAATCTCATCGTGAGTTTCTTGCTCGCTCTGAATCAAACCTTAAACTAAATCCACATTCTTTTTATAAATTTGTGCGTAAGCATCGTTCTTCTTCATTTATTTCGAGTAATTTATCCTACGAAGGCTCTAGTAGTACAAACCGTATAGAAACAGCTAATCTTTTCTCCAAACATTTTTCTTCTGTTTATACCCCGGTCTCTGTCACTCCCTCTTCTATTAGTCCTTCCCATTTTCAGTTTTATCTTCTTTCCAGCGTACATGTGTCCGTAATTGAGTTACACAAGTTATTTAAATCTCTCCGTAACATAAAATCTCTCGGTCCTGATGGCCTTCAGGGTGATTATTTATTTAAATTACGGGATGAAATTATCTAGCCACTCATTATTTTTTAATAAATCTCTTAGCACTGGAATTTTCCCCCTCTGTTTTAAAACTTGGCTCTATTACTCCTATCTTTAAGTCCTGCGACCCTTTTCATATTTTAAATTATCGTATGATTCTTGTGATCAAGTACCAATATTATATAAAAGTAACACTAAAACTGAAACCCTAACAACATATTTATACAATTAATACAATGTAAATAAGTACTCACGTAGTATAATTGTAGTGACGCTGGCCAACGACACACTATTTTTCTATGCTAAGTAAACTATTTTGGACACAATGTAATATAAAAATTCAAAATTTCATACAATTAACAATAGATAACAATAAATTTGGTAACAGTAAAATATGATGTATCACAATGAGTAGAATTAATACTGATGTATTCGTTAAATATCACAGAAAAATGTTAAAGCTAATTAGTAGATATAAAGTTGATTGTTATTGCAATTATTGCAAAACAAAAAAACTATTCACAATGAAAAATGTTAAAGCTAATTAGTAGCTATAAAGTTGATAGTTATTGCAATTAGTGCAAAACAAAAAAAAAACTATTCACAATGAAAAAATGTGCTAGGTAAAAAACCTTGTACAGAAAATTGTAATAATTATTTTTACTACTCTACAATACTTCACTATAGTATACTAAAAATGTGGGTGTGTGGTGTGTAGTGTGTGAACAGCTGATCGGCCGGTAGTAGCGATATCCACTACTACTTGCGTAGTAGGGAGTAGGTGTGGTGATAAAAGTTAGACCGGTCCGAGTACACTGGGCGCGCGTGCGTACAACACACTATTATGTTGCAGCTGCAAAACCCTTCCTTAAACCACATACTCATACCTGAACAGCATGGTTTCCGTCAAAACCGCTCTTCTTTAACATGCAACCTAGTTTTAACCTCTTATATTTTTGAGTCATTCCGCCTTCATAATCAGGTTGATGTGATCTACACCGATTTCGCTAAAGCTTTTGATGCTGTTGATCACTCCTTAATAATAAACACATTAGACCATCTAGGTATCGGTGAACCTCTTATTTCATGGCTTCGTTCCTATCTACTGGATCGATCCCAATTCGTTTCAGTCTACGGTACTTATTCTGATGTCATTTCTCCTTCATCAGGTGTCACCTAAGGTGCTGTTCTCTCTCCCCTTTTTTTTGCTTTATTTGTAAATTCTTCCACTTCAATTCTTCACCACGCCAAGCTACTAATTTTTGCTGATGATATGAAACTATATTATTGCATTAATTCATTGTCCGATTATCTTATTCTCCAATCAGATCTTGAATGTTTAGTTATCTGGGGCGAGTCCCTAGGTCTTTCCCTTAACATTAACAAATGTTCCTCAATGACTTTTTCACGCCAAAGTTACCCTATTTATTTTTCTTATTCGATCCATGATATTCATCTAAAATATGCTGGAAATTGTGTTCGTGGCCTAGGTTTTATCCTTACTCGTACCCTGTGCCCTATATAACACATAGTAGAAATTTCTTGCAAAGCATTGAAAATCATGAGTTTTGTTTTTCGCATAACCCAAGAGTTGTTCCACATGGTTTCTCCTCTGAAATCATTATATTCTGGCCTAGTTCGTCCGATTCTTGAATATGGCTGTGTCCTATGGGACCCACCTTCTTCTGGTGACAGTGATATGTTAGAACGTGTACAGCGTCAATTCCTTCATTTCGTTTCTTCCAAACTATCCAACATTCTCCTCATAATTATGTTCCTATTCTTCATTTCCTCAACTTCAATACTCTTGCTGATCGAAGGCATTCTTTAAACCTCTAATTTTTAACAGATCTTCTCTCAGGTACCATTGTTGATTCTCCAGTTTTATTATCCCTTATAAACCCTTAAGTTCCTCCTCACTATAATCGTTCCAATATTCCCATCCTAATCCCCTATTCCCCCACAAACTATCTCCTCAATTTTCCTAAAATCCGCATGATGAGAAAAGCTAACACGTACCCATTCTTTATAATGCCGTAGTTCAAGTTTGAGTTACTAGTTATTAGTTACTAGTTCAATATATTTTATAGTTACTCTTATATTTATTTGTCACTTTCAACTTAAATGATCTTTGTGTGTTTACTTAAAACTTTCTGTAATTAAATATTCTTTTGTAAATACTTTTTTTCAATTGTTATGTACTAAAAATTTACAAATATTGTATTGGGCAAGTTCCGCTTAATAAATAAATAAATAATGTTAAAAAATGTAAAATATAATATCAAGAATTTTTTTACAAAAATAGCATATTTTTGTATACGATAGTCATTTTTTTTTTTCAAAATAAAGTATATTACATGAACTTTAATTTAAGCTATATATAAAAGTGTTAGTCTTTGCGGAATATTTTCAAAAGTTAAGTAGAAAAAGTTAATTTTTTGTAAAAAAGTTACCATTTTGAAACCCTTCCTGTGGGCTTCTAAGGGTCAAATGTTCACAAAAATATGTAAAAGGATAGGTGAATACCTAAGGTATCTATAAAAAAAAAATTATATTAGTAGGGTAATTTGGAGAGTGCTGAGTCCCCCCCGCCAAATCCACCTATCCGTGGTGGTGGAGGAAGTGTACGGGGAGGATTAAATCCTACGTAAACTAACCTAATGTTATTGGAGGGGGAACGAGGATATCCTTTTTTTTTTTTTTTTTTTTTNCGCCGACACAATAGCGCAGCGCAACGGGATAATGGGTGAAACCCTTTTTTTTTTTATTTTCCCTACTGCCGGCATGCTGTGGACCGCCCTGGAACTACCGCGAGGTATTGCTTCAGGGCGGCCCACGCCGTCTAAAATTCACACCACCACGTTGTGAATCAGCCCGAAATTAATCAAGAGCTGATTCACAACGTGGTGTGGCCTCCCCCGTTAGCCGGATCCCAAAAGGCGGGATCCGTTGACCGGGTTGCACCGCGTGGAGGTGGGGGCAGGACTTTGCGAGGGTTGGCTTAATAAATCACAAACATACATAACATGAACACAAAACATAAAACACATGCAATAAGCACCTACGGCGCCAGTCTAGCTGACGCCGCAGGTACAACCACCCTGGGAAGTCTCTGCCTCAGACGTTCGGCCTCCTCTTTTTGGTTCATCACCGATTCGGCGAACGCCTGAACCAGAGACCACCCCTCCCGGCTTCTCAGCATATGGTCCACCATGGACCCCACACCGAACGCGGACCCCAAGCGGGATTCCAACTCCTCCCGCTCGTTGGCCCACGCTTCGCACCGGAAGAGCGTATGCAGAGCATTGTCCGCTTCTCCCGGGCGATCCCGACAGTGATCGCACGTCGGCGCGGCTGCCTTCCGAATACCGTGAAGGTATTCGTTGAAGCAGCCGTGACCGGACATCACTTGGGTCAGACGGTATGTCATCTCCCCGTGAGTCCGGCCAATCCACCTGTCGAGCCGGCTGGGTCCGATGAGGGACCTAGTCCACGCTCCCGCGGATTCCTCGTCGGCCAGTCGTTGGCGCCAACTGGACACGGTTACGCTCCGGAGTTGCAGCCGGTCCTCCGCACGAAGCGGCTGACCGGTACTCTTCCGGAGCTCGTATCCGTTGGCGCGTTCGACGGCCAACAGGTCCGCGGGCGGCAGAGAAGCCAGGATCCTGGCCGCCACTCCGGATACGGTGCGGTATACGCACACCATCCGGAGAGCGGCCCTTCTCTGGACCCGGTTCAACGCTTCTACGTTCTTGGGCGAGTACTCCAGAATACTCGCCCAGACCGGGGACCCGTAAAGGAGGACCGAGTGGACGACGCTAACTAACAGTCGGCGTCGATGTTCCCTCGGTCCCCCGATATTCGGCATCAGTCCCGCCAGGCGGAACGAGGAAATCCAACGTAAACTAACCTAATGCAATGTGAAGGGGAACGATGAAACCTTACGTAAACTAATCTATAGTAGGGGGGTGGGAGAGGATGAAACCCAACGTTTTCTAAGAATTTTATTATCGGCTACCAGACGCTTAAGTAAGCATATTTCCAACATCAAAGGTATCATAATATTATATCGCTCATAAGCGTCTGTAATTTTATATGAGAACAATTGCGGTGCTGTCTGTGTATTATTAAATGTTTATAGGCTATTTAATGATGAGTAGCCTCGGCCTACCTCCCTCTTCCAACGGCTTTCCACGGGGTAGAAGCCGCCTTATCCAAGGCGACTCGCATAACTATGAGGTATGCGGGCCATTGGGGCGTCTTTCTGAAAATATAGCTATAATTTCTAAGAATTTTATCATCGACTAGCAGACGCTTAGGTAAGCATATTTCCAACATCAAAGGTACCACCGTACAGTAACGAACACTTTCATATGCATTTATTTTTTTACATAATATTTTATTATTTAAACTATCTGCTTTAGTAGTATCTAAATAGCGGGTTCTGGGGATCAAAGGATGCCGCCATGGTAATTAGTGTCATACGTCATCAAAAAGTAATAAATTAAGAGTGTTAATGGGTAATTAAATGGTTAATTAAGGTCAATCGTAATTGTTAAAGTTGTAAATCAAGTGTGTTATTGTTAAAATTGCGATAATAATGTGGGTTGGCGGAGGGTAGGTGGTCAGCTGACTCGGCGTTACGTCGTTGTCGGTGTGACGTATGCAGCAACGCGTGCCCCTCAATCAGGAGCATCACAGGTGTTACGTAATATAATCGCCCTTAAGGTCATCACGTCACATACAATAATGTTAAAGACTCTGCCCCTGCCTATACCCTCCCACCTAGGAGTTGTACGTCAAACGGTCGCGTGTTATATTGTGTCATCGCAACCGCCGCCGCCGTCGTCGTCGACGGGGTATAAGCCGTAGTCGTGTAACCGCCCTGATGACGGTGTCTGTCGGAGGTGTGAATCGCAACGTTTGTATCTTTAGCGCGATAAAAATACGATGTACGCATGTCGAGGTGGTGATTAGCTTATTCCTAAGGTGCACGATGTATCGAATATGATAAATCAAAATTAACCGTACAGTATCGCCAATTATTTTCATTTTAGATAAAAATTGTACGTAAAATGTTGATTTTGGGTAATTTGTTAAAAAAAACTGAATATATTTATTATTTAGTTATTTGTTTGTAATCTAAACTTTGGATTATGATGCGGTGGGTGGTCATATAGTATATATGAGATGTAAGTTTTTTTTTTTGATGAAAAAAAAAAATGCATTTTCCAGGTACGCTACACGGTAACGGTGAAAAGTACAAATTTTAAACGTCGAATCCGCTATTTTGATATGCGACATGCACATAATTAGATAAAAACTACGTAAGAATGTTTATTTTACCTAATTTGTAAAAAAAAATAATCATTTGTTCAAAACGGGCATGGTACCAGATGGCTTTACAGATGATTATATATATTTTTATACTATCGTATTTGAGATATATACAGCAGATGGCTTACACTTGATGGCGACGATGCTGTC
>NW_026099573.1:3972084-4080874 GCF_025091365.1 Daktulosphaira vitifoliae | reverse complement strand
TATAAAATGAGGCGCTAAAATACGTTTTATCAAATAGCTTCATTGATAAGCATTACATATACTCTTCTCTAACTATAATGTTATAAGACGTAAATGAAGCGCTAACCAGAGGCAGTAAAATATGTTATCAAATATAAAATGAGGCTCTAAAATACGTTTTATCAAATAGCTTCATTGATAAGCATTACATACACTCTCCTCTAACTATAATGTGATAACAGGTAAATGAGGCGCCAACGAGAGGCGCTAAAATGAGGTGCCAACGAGAGGCGCTAAAATGAGTATATGGGGAGAGGCGGCCCCATATACACACATCATATATATGTACATATGTACATATAAATGATTACCATACATTTGGATAAACAACACAATGAATTATCAGTATTTTTAGCACAAACACTTTGGGGAAGTTTTTTACTTTAAGTTGTAAAGTAATGGGTTATATGTTAGATTATCTAAAATGTCATATCAAATCTCTGTTTATAGAATGCAGTTATATATGTACTACATGTTCAAATTTTTGTTGAACTAGGTATAATAGTTCAGTTGACCATTTTTATTGTATTTCTATAGCTTTTTATTGTAGCTTATTGGAATTTTTTTAAAATTTAAAGTTTTCATATTATACATAAAGTACACTCTTCTTTATTTAAAGCTTTAATACTAGTATAGTTGTGAAATATTCATAAACAAGAGTATTATATTCTATAAAAACATTTTTTTTATTCAATAAAAAATTATTACATTCAAAAATGAAGTACAGCAATTCAGAAAAAATTGAAATGTTGACGTGCTATATTGAGAGCAAAAAAAATAAGAGAGCTGCAGCAATGTTAGTATGACTTTTTATTGTTTTTTCATTATTTTACATATTTGAAATTTAATGAATTTAGGTTGTATGCTCAGCGTTTTAATGAGCGAATATGCCCTTCACCGAATACATTTTTAAATGTGTTCAATTCTATAAGTCAACATGGTAGATTAAAAAAAAAAATAATAAGAAAAAATACTAAAAGTGATGAAAGTAACGCATTGATAATTTTAGCTTATGTAATTGCCCATCCTCATACATCAATAAGAGATATAGCAGGTATTTCTATAAAATAAAGTATGAAGTTATATATCTTATTATTAGTTTCTATTATTTTTAGAGGAGTTTGGTTATTCTTTTGGAAATGTACACCGCATTTTAAAAAAATATAAATATCACGCATACAAGCCCGTAGTGGTACAAACTTTAGTTCCTTGGGACTACGTACGACGGCTAGATTTCATTAGTCATATGTTGATTAAGCTTGATGACAATCCAAATTTTTTATCTTCTATTTTATGGACCGATTTAGCTAAATTTAGCAACAATGGAGTGACGAATCGACATAATTCCCACTTATGGAATGATACCAATCCTCATTGGATCATAGAAGGCCACAATCAAGTACGGTGGAATATAAATGTATGGTGTGGTGTAATAGATGACCAGATTGTTGGTCCATATTTTTTTAATGAAAACTTGACTGCCACTAAATATTTGAACTTTCTAAAAAATGAGTTAATTTTGTTATTAGAAAATGTACCTATTGAAAAGAGACAATACATGTTTTGGCAGCAAGACGGTGCTCCAGCACACAATAGCACAATTGTTTATAATTATTTAGAAACTGTTTATAAGGACAGGTGGATGGGAACTAATAGTCCAGGAATTAAGTAGCCGGCCCGGTCACCAGATTTATCAGTTTTAGATATGAGGTTAAACTAGATTNGAAGTGGCCGGCCCGGTCACCAGATTTATCAGTTTTAGATTTCTATTTATGGGGATATATCAAAAATGAAGTTTACAAAGAAAAAGTAAATAATTTGGATGAATTAAAAATTAAAATTAAAAATGTTTAAAAATACCTCAAAGCGTTCTGAAAAATGTAACAACCAATGAGGTTAAAAGACGTTTAGAATTGTGTATAAACCATCAAGGACAACATTTTCAACAATATTTGTAAATAAGTTTTAAGTTGTAAATAAATTTTGTATAAATAACCTAGTTTTCGTGTAAAAATTTGTTCAAATAAACTAAAGAATGTACATACTAATGCATACATTTTAATGTAAATGTTTAAAAAATGAAGATTTAAAAAGTTGGTGTGTACCAAGGTTCTGCTTTAAGTTCTAATCTATTTTTAACAGTAATGGATCAAATTACAAAAGAAATAAAGAAGATGTGCTTGAGGTTTGCTGATGATATAGTGTTGATTGGCAAGAAATTAAACTAAAGGCTAGAGATGTAGATATACGATTTTGAAGGCATCCAAATTATGAATTTGATTAAGGAGAAGTCAAGGTAGATGACATGGGAAGAATATAGACAATAAGCAGGAATATGATAGGGAATGTGTAAAGTTATAAGTATTAAAGATCAATTGTACTGAGGCAATGATAACGATGAGGTCTGCATAAGTTTATGAGTGGGTGGTTGATGCTTAAAGAAGTGATTTATACAATAAGAGAATTTGATTCAGGCTGAAAGGTAAGGTCTACAAGACTAGAATGAGGCTAGCAATTATGTATAGTTTAGATTCTAAATTATAGAATATTGGGTGTTTGATTAGAAAACAGACCATTGGGTTGTAGAAATGAGAATACTCAGATCGACAAGTGGAACAATGAGTGAAAAAAGAATAAGGAATGAATAAAAAAGTTAAAGTCTAGGTGTAGAGTTAATAGTGGACAAGAAAAGTGAAAACACACTTAGGTGTGGGATATATAAAGATGTGACGTAAGGACTGCTACTGTGTGTTGATTACATATGTGATTATGACAAGTGGAAGTTGAGGCTAAAAGTAAATGGGATTAAGCTGAGGAAGAAAAAACAATTTACTTTACTTTGTTGATATCTAACAAAGATTTAACTACCGGAATCATTAATAAACTATATTAAAATTTTAATTCATAAATATTCATACAAGTAATATTTGTACTTTGAAATTATTATCCTTTAAGTATAATGACAAAAATAAGATTACGAGGATCAGTAAAATTTTTTATATATTTTATTTTATTAATTCATAATTGGGAATTTTTAATACTTCCATCACCACACTAATTATATTGATAACTTTGTTGAATATACCATAAAAATACATCAATGTTATTTAATTTTAATGTAGGATCTTACCAATTCTTGTAGTGCACATACATATGAATGCAATTAATATTTTTACCAACAATATATAATAGGGAATTAACACAAACGCTGTACATTTATTAATAAACGCCATCGATTAAATTAATACGCAATTGCACTGATACATTTTTTGTGATTATGAAATATACACCAAGTGAAGAAATTCATCGTCCTGTTATGATATATATATATGATAACAGGACGATGAAATATCGATGTTCCTTTAAGAGGAGCATTACTTATTACATTGTCATTGAAATAGTTGTAGTAAGTTTTAAGAAATAAATTATACTATTGAGTTATTAGCTTTCAAAACAGGTAAAACTAATTAAACTTAAAAATAGTATCTTTAACACATAGGTACAAATAAAAAACGGAAAAATATTAAGGAAATAACATTGGATTATTTTCACTAGTTAAAGCAAAAAATTTAATACCATAATTAATTTGGTTAATTTTAATTATTTCCATCATGTCACATTCATAGATCTCATTCTTTTTTTTGTTTTGGAATCGTAAAATTATGGTATTTTAAGATAATTAATTTATTGGTTTAGTAAAAAAAAACGCTCCTCAAATTATTTTTAAATGTACATGAGTATATTAAACATCGAATAATTCATCTTCAATTATAACAGAATTACTTTGATCATTAATTTTTTTTGCTATGTGCCCTGTTGAACCCAGGGAACTTGTACTCAGCAGTCCTGTAATAATAACAAAAAAATTATGTTATGCATTTTTTGAAATATGTTATTTATGACTGGAATGAAACACCTAAAACATACTTTTTGTTTCTTGTGCCACAGCAACTCGTTCAATGACATCTGGCCCCCCACTTGGCATTGGGTAAGTGTTATTTGTATTCCTTTTCCTGTCCATTGTACAGCATCTTACCTAAATTTTTTTATTTTTTTATTTATTAGTATTATAGTACATTAAAGTTACTTAATGTGTTCATAAAATCTTGTAAAGTTTTAGAAGAACTTTAAAATAATCACAATTAAGTTTTACAAGCCATATTAGTCTTGATAAATGCTTAAGATATATGTAAGCCTGGGGTCAAAATTAGGTAGTATACAAAATTGTAAAAAATTTTTTTCATTTATCAAGTGATCAGTATTAAAATAATAATTGTGTAGATAAAATTATATGTTTACTTTGAAAAAAAAGTTTTACTTTAAAATTTTTTTTAGTTTATCTACTGTAGTTTTGATTGTATATTAAACTTTTTGGACTCAAGCCCTTGACGTACATACATCAAATATACATGTATATTTATAGATGATGTATCTGCACCTTTAATTTACTCATTGAATTGTTTTCACAAATTTTCAAAAAATCATTTAAAAAAAAAAAATTTTAACAGTGTTTATCTGACTTTTGTCTAGACCCCTGGCATATATTTCCCATTACACCCTCACAACAATTTTTGAGAACTTAACATGAAGTGTAAGATTTCCTACTAAATTTTCAGAATGCAGATCAGTGGTGGTATTACTCTTCCATACCTATGGAGTGGAAAGTGCCAAAAAGTTTATAGGCTACAATATATGTATTGAACAAATAAATCAAGGAAATGTGGCAATAGAAGAATGGCCAGCTGACTCAATATCTTCACTACTCTCCGCTACAGCCTTGTAGTAATCTAATTCTGTACCTTTGTATGAGGGATTCGTTTCCATAAATGCCTCAAACATTGTTAATACAGTAGCATCATTTGAAGAATTACTAAACTCCATTTTGCTCATTTAAAACAAAATTAAAAATTAATACAATATATGTATTGAACAAATAAATCAAGGAAATGTGGCAATAGAAGAATGGCCAGCTGACTCAAATAGTATAAATTAAATTCTATTATACTTAAAATCATCAAAATTAAATTATACCTCGCCATTTTTAGACCAATAGTTATATCGAGCTTTGGCTCTTCGAAGGATAACAAAATCAGCATCATTTGCTGGTTTATAGTTGCCGATTATATTTTTGAAGTTTGAATGTTGATATCCCAGGGATAGGTCTTCCGCCAACGAGCTTCTTCATAACAAGTCGATATGGCAATCCCATGGGTTTGTATCGACCAGTTTACATAATGTATTCCAACTATCATCCTTGCTTTTCCGTATTGTTACTCTCAATACTTTTCTCCCATCTCTCGCCGCCTGGTGTAACTCATCAAACTCGTCCTGTCCTCGGCGTTTCCTTGCTCTTTGGTATGCCCTCCTGGATGCAAATGCTGCTTTACGCAAACCATTAATTTCAGAAGTCCACCAGTGTACTGGTTTTTTCCCACGGTGGTGCATGCAACGCATGCAGACCTCTCACGCCTCTGCCAAGTATTGATCCAACATAGTTGATTCGCCGTTTGCGCCATCTGTACTATCTTCCAAACCCTTCTCAGCTTAGAATTCCCTCAGTTTATCGATGTCGAATTTGCGCCAACACCAGCCATTTACTGGACCGGATTGAGTTGGGCCAGTAGCCTCACATCCGACATCAAACAGAATATAGCGGTAGTCACTATCCGTAAAGTCTTCTAATACTTTCCATCTGGTTACTTTGCGTCGCAGTTCCCTTGTAACAAAAGTTATGTCGATGAAAGATTCGGATGCGTGTCTCGCGAATGTGGATTTTGTCAGCCTATCCCGGGCGATCCGAACAGTGGTCGCACGTCGGCGCGGCTGCTTTACGAATACGGTGCAAGTACTCGTTAAATCAGCCGTGGCCGGAAATCACTTGAATGGGATAATAAGTCATCTCACCGTCCACCCTTTTTTTTTTTTTCTCCACAAACCGGCATATTGTGGACCGCCCTGGAACTACCGCGAGGTATTGCTTCAGGGCGGCCCACGCCGTCTAAAATTCACACCACCACGTTGTAAATCAGCCCGAAATTAATCAAGAACTGATTCACAACGTGGTGTGGCCTCCCCCGTTAGCCGGTTCCCAAAAGGCGGAATCCGTTGCCCGGGTTGCACCACGTGGAGGTGGGGGCAGGACTTTGCGAGGGATGGGCAGAATAACTCACAAACATAAAAACATAAAACACATGCAATAAGCACCTACGGCGCCAGTCTAGCCGACGCCGCAGGTACTACCACCCTGGTAGCTTTTGGAATAAACCATTATTTTTTTTTAATTAAACACTATCTACAGATTTGTATCGAAGCGTTTTTTATGATAGTGATTTTAATCACTGTCAGATATCATCTATACTGGACCCAACTATGCCACGACCCCACTGTGCCGCCATCCCACTGTGCTGGGTTTTGTTTGGATAAATCAATCCTAGTGATAGATATTAATTTAATTCATTAATTTTTACTGTAGAGCTTCACGGCTATTGGAAAAATGAAATTATGTTACTTAACCCTAGGTATTTATACTTGGAAGGACGAGTAAAGAAACTGAAAGAGATAGAAAGTAATATTTAAAAGGGGCTTACCTTTTTATTTTCTGAAGTTCGTTATGAAATAAATAGTACTGTGATACAAAAAGTGCACAACCCGGACGTAAAATCTACATTTATAGGGTATTGTTTATACAGCTCTGTTGATATATTTAGTATTAACTATTAATATTTTTAATAAATAGTAAA
This sequence comes from Daktulosphaira vitifoliae, assembly GCF_025091365.1. Lineage (NCBI taxonomy): Eukaryota > Metazoa > Arthropoda > Insecta > Hemiptera > Phylloxeridae > Daktulosphaira > Daktulosphaira vitifoliae. The sequence goes on along the minus strand of NW_026099573.1, from coordinate 4,074,095 downwards.
AATATAAATTATTGAGACTTAATTATAGACCTAATATATGACTATTATTTTAATAAAATCAGCAAAATATGTCAACTAAATCAAAAATGATTTAATTTTTCAGTATATTCAGAAGCTTTCTGTATATATTTGTATATATAAATTGTATTTTTTCTAAATAAAAAAAAAATTGAAACAATACTTAATTATTTTTATTTATTGTTATGGTAATTATTGTCTTATTTAATACATTTTTAAGTATGAATATATACTTTTAAAAGTTTTCATTTTGAATGAAATGGTATTCAAAGATAAAAATATAATCAAATATTTAATTAGATATTTAATTTTAATAACTATAATAAAGCAATTACGGAGTAGTTTATTGAACAATATTCTTATTAAAGTATGAAATTAAATATTTATACAAATGATTATAATACAATTTATAACGTAATACAATTTTATATCAATTTATGAAGGGTTATGGAATAAAACCATTCAAGTTTGACACGAATGCAATTATATTTTGTAAGTAATAATATTAAAACATTCGCGCTAATAAAAGTGACTACTTTTTGTACAGTGTAATATATAATATACAGATATAACGTTTGAAAATACAGGACAAATTCCAACTACTATAAAAACTGAAATGATTGAGTGTTGTGAGGATATAACTGAAAAAGATCAATTATGTGATGTAAGATTTACAATTTATTATTCAATTAAATACAAAATAAATTCAATATAAAAAATTTGTTGGTTTTTTAGCTTTGATATGAGCTGATAAGGTATTAATTTTACTAAGATGCGTATTAAGAAATAGGTGATACGTAACCAATTCCCCTTAATTTTTTATTCGAAAATATTTATTTTGACTTTAAACTTATAAAACCTTAAAAAATAATAAAAAAATTTTTTGTATATTATATGTTAAAAGTCATAAAACAATGTTAGGTACACGTGTTCATATCTATCCTTTCCATGAAAAAAAATCAATATGAAATTTGACACAGGATGGTGATAATAGGAGTACAAGTTTTTTGGTTTTGAGTGACGTTAAGCCGTTTATTAAACAAATGAACAATAATAATATTATGGTTCGTATAGTACTAAGCACTTTCCAACTATCTATTACGTTTTGACATGATCGTTCGGAGGCGTGGTGATAATTTTTGTGTTTTGTTGTTTGGAGACTAATCGGTAGTCGTTGGCGGTGGTGGAATCTACTGGCTCTACGTGTTGTTTATCTCAGTCACCCGGCTGCTTCCTTTCCCTTCCCAGGACGAGTAAAGAGGTAGAGTAGCTAATTTGTTCATTACAGCGATTGCGTAACGCGAACAATAGCAGTGGTAGTTTTAAATCTCAAGAAGAGTGGCTGGACTCGGATAATAATGCATGGAGTTCCTTCTTTAATTCCTGGTTTCTACGTTATACCAGGTTGGAACGTGGGTGGTAGATATCGGCGTGCTCGTGGCTTCGCTTCCCCACCGGTGCAACATGTCGATCATTTCTTTCTTCAACCGAGATTTGCCGTTTTCGCATAAATTTACCCGTGCGTATACGATACGTGAGAAAAACTCGTAGCATATCAACAATTGTTTTTGCTGTCTCAGCGTCAATGAGATACAATTTGGTTTATCTACTGAAACAGTCAGTCGTCACTAATAAGTTTTGCACAAGATGCTCTGGGGTATGAGCGCATTTGATCTAAACTAATTATTTTCCGTGGCGACCGACTACTGGATCATCTTGTTTAGGGGCTTAGTGAGACATTTATTAATATATTATACTTATAAATCATAGAACTACTAAATAGGAATTATTAAGAAAATAGGAGTTGACGTTGCTTTTGGAATAATTTTTCTATTTCTTAAAATTAAACACTATCTAAAGATTTGCATCGAAACGATTCTTATGATAAAGATTTTAATCATTGTCAGATATTATCTATACTTGTCCCAACTATGCCAAGTCCACAATGTGCCGCGACTCAACTATCATACTATTTTTTCAATAATGTGTAATTCTGTAAAAGGTTAAAAATGATTTCAGAAAAATTTAGAATTTTCATTTTCTTCGACTACGTTGCTTACAACATTTAACTTTATTCAGTATTGAAATAAGTGTTCTTAATATAATTTCACGATCGAAAATTAAAAATGGTATTGCTAAGATAAGTATGCAGTCCGGTAATTTTATAATTACTATTTACAGTAAATTTATGAGAAAAGCTCGAAATTTCGTTAAAATCACTATTATTTTTTTGATTATTTATCATAATAAATAATTTTAATAGATATCATATTAAATTTTTCTATATAATTATTGTTGTATAAAAAGACTTAAAAATTGAAATATTCAGAACTTATTTAATTTTAATAATTTAAGTGTTTGGACACTGCAGCCCCTGCCTTTCGGATTTTACGACAATCTTTTAACCTAACTAGTAGGAGTGCCGTGGTGTTAAATATCTTCAATCACTATACTATTCTCATTATTGTTGATAATGTTATAATGGAATAAAAGTACTCAGTGACATTAAATTCATTTACCATAATAATTACTTATAAATTGAACTCCTCTGATTTCATTAAACTTAGCTTTTCAAATAACGAGTGTAATACTGTATATTGAAACTATAAATTAACTAATCTTTTCGTAGCGTAACACTTCTTGCTAATATATTGTTATTTTGATGATTAAAACACCGATAATGTGTAGCGGAGATAACTGCTGAATCGGCTTGTCCCATCTGGACTGTGATAAAATGACATAATAGTAGTATGGCGATAGCGAAAGTGTTTAAACACTTTCTAAAGGAGCGCGTTATCAAAGCGTATGGGTGCCACATCCATACGCTTAGTTCATATAATATAGCAGCCACTGCTATATTGTAGAGCACGCGTTGCCCATGGTTTAGATTTTTCAAAAAAAATTATACACTAAATGGATGTCAGAAACTGATTGTTATAATTTTAAATAAATACTTTTGAATAATAATTAAGAGTATTGGTCCTTTTTTACCCCTTTTTTAAATTCCAATTCAGAGTTCAATAATTTCACTTAAAAATGTTGAAACAATTTATTAAACATTTTTTTAATTTATCGGGAACGAAGAAAAATTTCTCAATTTTTGAGGGTATTGTCTTCACCTAGATACAATTTGTGATCTTTTGATGCATCGTTTAAAGAAATTAGTTCGGCAAGAGCTGAGAAAAGTGGTAACAGATACAAAAAATTACTTAGTAAAATTAAAACATTTTTAGCTCCTCGTCGAAGCTATAATAAACACATGGCAAAATAAAATAACTTCTCAGCTGTGTATCTCTCTGCAGTATTTAATCTTAAAATTAAAATAATTGCTTTGCAGTAAATTCCAATTTTTTTATCACTAGCTTTCCTCATCAACTCTGATATGAATTACATCTTTGATCTATTATCTGACTTATATATAGCAATCTTGGTCTATGATTTTTATTACCCATCGTATCTTAAATAATGGCCTATTAATTAATTTCATCTTTTCTGTATATTCTTCCATATATCTCTTAAATACCTTTTCTAAAACTTCTATATCAGTCCAACTTATCTTCTCCATCCTCCTGTAACACCCATCCATTTATTATGATACTCTAGATGTAAGTTTTTAGTAGATTCTATCTAATATTAAGGTCAATTTTTTTTAAATAAAAAGACTTCTTTTCTTATTAATTGTCACCTTAAATTGACATATTGTTTTTATAATTTTTTTTTGCATTTCCCATCTGAGTCTATAGTGATATCCAAATATATCAATTATTTTAATTGTTTTACAGTTCTTATGTTAGTGTTTCGACTACATACTAGAATTTTTGTCTTCTTTGCGTTTGTTTTAATATACAAATTTTTTTTCATCACCTGCTCCAATGTTCCTAAAATCTCTTTTAGATCTTTTTAATCTTCCGCTATTGTAATTTAATTATTTATTATATTAGTTTACGGGATGTATCCCTTTTTTTACAAGCATTTTATGTTTACATAATTAATTTTAACTGATTTTGAGAAAGACACAAAAACAAAAGACAAAATCTAGTATAGTTGCGATTTATTTGTTGAACGAATAACACGTATATTCCGCTTTACAGTGTCGAATTTGCGCGTATTGTTTAATGAATACTCAACAACGAAAAATGTTTTCGCTTACTGCAGTAATGTGCTGAGTGTATCAATAGTTATTTAGGTCAAGTTGCGTGCTACGGCTCGTGCCGCAGTTTTTGTCTATAATGGACATGTATGATAATATAATTACACAGCCAAATCCAATTGTAATTGATCAAAGTATTTTGAATAAACTACAAAGTGAAAATGAATCATTAAGAAAAATGATAGTAGTGCTCCAAATGAGCATTGAGCAGTTGAAAACTCAACAAGTTAATCAGCATGTAAGTAGCATACATGATTGATAATAATGAAAATAAAAATTTTATTAGTGATAAACCTGACTGTAAATGCTTCAAGTAGTTCATCAAAAATAAAAGTAAAAGAAGTAGAAAAAAATGTATAAACCACCCCCAATAACTCCCAGTGGTGTTAAAAATATCAACGATTTAATCTCTAATTTAACTCGCGAAGTAGCCATTGGTCATGAGCAACAGTTAAAAAATATTGCTAACGAAGATATTAAAATTATGACTGGTGATGAACACCAGTTCAGACGTACTTTAAAAGTACTTGAAAAAAAAAATTGAGTATCACAGATATCAATTATAAACAGAAAAATAGTTTCGTATTGTAATCAGAGGATTACACCCTGACACTGAAGTATGTGAAATTAAAACAGATAATGGTCATTGCAAGTGATGTCAGTATCATCCAAATTAGGAAAAAAATAAATACTAGTAACAAAAATAGTGAAAAAACACTAATAAAATTACCGTTATTTTTTGTAGACCTTGATCCTCGAGATATCAATAAATATATATACGACTTAAATAGTTTACGTTATCATAAAATATAAGTAGAACTTCCGAAGAAAAAAAAAGGTGAGCTACAGTGTAAAAACTGTCAAGCCTATACTCAAAATTATTGTCACAAAAAATCTATCTGTGTAAAATGTGGTGAAGAACATAAAACAGAAGATTGTCCAAAACCGAAAAAATCGAAATCGAAATGCACCAATTGCGGAGACGCCCACACCGCAAATTGGAAAGGCTGTTCAGCTTACAAGAAACCAGAAGAAAAAATCCACCCAAAAAAAACATCCGCAGTACAACGTCTTCAACAGAAACCTGCTAAAACTGTTACATCGGATGTTTCCTATGCTAAAATAGTAGTTCTAATGGAAATAACGTTATTCTTAAAAAACGAACAATACAGCCGGTTGAAAGTGATAACTCAGCTTTAATGGAAACTTTATCAGCCCTTACAATTATAACAAAATCTTTAACAAATATAACAAGTAGACTTGATAAGTTAGAAAGTAACCAGTCTAAATCTAACAATCAAAACAAAAAGAAGAAATGAATCATAAATTACGTATCATAGCTTGGAAACGTCAATGGGCTAATACAGCGTAATAAAGAACTCGAAGACTTCTTAAGTAATGAGAACATTGACATAGCTCTTATTTCAGAAATACAGTTCACCCCTTAGATTCGTTTGAAAATATAAAATTACTATATCTATACTACCTTACATCCAAGCAGTAGAGTACGTGGTGGTACAGCAGTTATTATAAAACCGTTGACAACATATTGTACATTTCGGTCAGCTACTTGCATTCGACTTCAATATTCAACATTATCATCAGCCGTTTCATTTAGCTGATAAGTATAATGCTTGTTCATTTATCTTTCTAAGACTCACTTGTATAATTTATTATTTGTTTATATCATCGCCTTAGTGACATTAGTATTAAGTGTCCCCCCTATCCACATTGGTGTATATAAGATTTTATATTTCTTGTATAATACATTTAATTGTTATAATTATATCTTGTGAAATTCATTCTACATTCAAACATTCAGTACAATCACCTTATTCTTTATCCTCGACATAGCTAAAAACTTAAGACAAAACAAAACCACGATCGTTAACGAACCCGCGTGAATACCACCGGGCGCTGCGTTCAAACAATACTCATTGGGGATCAAGACTTATTACCCCTAAAGGACGTGCACTAATTAAAATCAGCTAATTACAACAAAGCTGAGTTTATTTCTACTAGAAAACCAACTTACTGGACAAGTAACTCAAATAAAATTCCTGATCTTTTAGACTCCTTCGTAATTAAAGGTATCTCTTCTAATTATGTTCAAGTAGAAGAGATGGTAGACTTGTCGTCTGATCACATTCTTGTGTTATTAACAACAAGTTCGAATGTCATAATAAAAAAGCGGAAAATTTTTCTTACAAATAAACAGACAGAATAGCCCTAGAAAAAACTATCACACTTTCCGTTCAGCTGAAAAAAGCAAGTGACATAGAAACAGTAGTACATACACTAACTAATTATATTGTCAAAGCGGCAAAAAAAGCTACTCCAGAAACTTGTAAAGACAGATATCGTGAGACAACCTATTCAGCAGAGATAAAAGAACTTATTTGGCAAAAACGCAGAGCTAGAAGAAAATGGCACACTACCCGTCATTTAGCAGATAAAATTGAATGGAATCGCTTATGCAAAGCGCTTCGTAAGAAAATCAAAGAAGTTAAAAACGAAACATTTAAGTCATACTTAAGCGGACTATATACTACAGTTTCTAGCGATTATTCTCTATGGAAAGCTACAAGAATAATGAAAAGACCTCGAGCTTATATACTTCCTATTCGTAAAGAAGATGGTACGTGGGCGCGTACTGATATAGACAAAGCAGAAGCATATGCACTTCATTTAGAACATGTTTTTCAACCGAACGACATAAATTCACAACTTGACCAAGTAGAATACCAACCATCAAACAAAATTGATTACAAAATACGTCACTTTACACCATTAGAAATTGCACATGAAATTGATACAAACATCAACCCTAAAAAAGCACCGGGCTATGATGAAATCAGCCCTTGTAATCTGAAAGAATTACCAAAAAAAGCTATCATTCATCTAACTCATATTTACAACGCTATAATACGCACACATTATATTCCAGAACAATGGAAAAAGGCGTAAGTAATCATGTTGCTGAAACTTGGCAAGCCCCCAGAGCAACCTTCTTCATATAGGCCAATATCACTCTTACCCAGTATGGCTAAACTCTTGAAAAAACTTATTTTGAAGCGCCTCAAACCTTTAATAGAAGAAAAAAAAACTTATACCCGATCATCAATTCGGTTTTAGATACAAATTTTCAACTATAGAACAAATTCATCGTGTAACAAACGTAATAAGTAACGCGTTTGTAGAAAAAAATTGTTGCGGAGTATTCCTTGACATAGCCCAAGCTTTTGATAAAGTCTGACATAAAAGCCTGCTTATAAAATTGCGTAAACAACTACCAAACTCATGGTGTACACTATTCGAGTCCTATTTGACTGAAAGACAGTTCCGCGTCATATATGACGAAGCTTTAACTAATTGGAAAAACATGACAGCTGGAGCTCCACAAGGTAGTGTATTGGGCCCTATATTGTATCTACTTTACACGGCCGTCATTCCGACCAACATAAATTCAACAACCGCTATGTTTGCAGATGATACTGCAATATTAACAACTAATAAAGATCAACAGATAGCTACTGATCAGATTCAAATAACCATAAACAAAATTTCTACGTGGTTGAAACGTTGAAAGATCAGGGTTAACAATGAAAAGTCAGTGCACGTTAATTTCACATTACCTAAAATAAATGTGACATTCTAATATTTTTGAATCAACAAATAATCCCACAGAGAGATTCGGCTATATATCTGGGAATGCACCTTGACTGCCGCCTCATCTGGAAACATTATGTACGCCAGAAAAGACTGCAGATAAAGGATAAAATGCGCGGACTCTATTGGTTAGTTGGAAAACATTCTGAGCTATCACTAGAGAACAAACGTCAGTTATACGTAGCGATCGTAAAACATGCCTGTACTTATAGAATTTAATTGTGGGGTTGTGTCAGTAAGTCCAACATAAATGTTATACAACGTTGTCAAAATATCGCGATTCGTACAATCGTCGCGGCTTACAGATTCGATAGAAATGATGTAATTCGTAGAGATATGATGTTACCAACCGTAACAGATGAAGTCACTCGGTTTGCACGTAAGCATATAATAAGTTTGGAAAACCATGAAAATATAGCGGCAAATCAACTATTGGACAATTCCAATGATTTAAGAAGTTTAAAACGCGTCAAGACATTTGACTTTATTAAATTTAAGTCTAGCTCTTTTCAGCATTTTGAATATTATTTCTCAGTTAACATTATTGAATGCCTTCTTAATATTAACAAATACAAGAATCGTCGACTTATCTTTGCGTATTTTTTTTTTCAATTATTATTCTTAAAGTCAATATCACTTCTCTCGAATCCATTATTTTTCTAAGTCCGAATTGGTCCTCAGATATTATGTTTTCTATCTTTTCCATTCTCTGTAAATATCTCTGATTAGTTTCAATAATTCATTTACCCTCCTGATAATTGTAAAGTTCAGCTTGGATCTAATCTATTCCCGCCGCTATTTTTGTTTTTAAGTTTTATAATACTTTGTAATTACTTCTCTTCCCACATAGCAATTTCAATATATTAATATTGTCAAAATATTCTTACAAAATACTTTTTAAAATATTTTGAATAAAATATTGTGACAATATCTCATAAACATAATAAAAAATATATTCTATTGAAATATTTTCATAATATAATTTTTTAAATATTTGTTTATGTATATTTTGATAATATATTCAAGAGAATAAATACAGTATATTACACCGACAATATTTCTACAATGTGCTTAAAAAATATTTTTTTAAATATTTTCTTATAAATATTATGAAAATATATTAATTAAAATAAATATAGAATATTTAACTTGAAATATTTGTTGAATATATTATCAATATAATTTTTTTAATATTATAAATATATATCTTGTTGGCCAACTGAGGTAACTTAAGAAACACAAGCCATCCTCTTTTCTCCCTTTAGTTACATCTTTGGATGATATTGGTATCTTGTTATATAATACTTATGTATTATATATACATATTCCTAAATCTTTAATAAGTAAACAGCCATTTTCTCTAATTAGTATCAATTTTAATTAACCTAATTCAATTAAGCTAAGTAAGTCAAGGACAGTAAAAAAAACCTTGTTGCTATTATTTGCAGGCCTATTGAGTTAAAGTTTTTTTAGTTTTATCAGCGCAATTATAACTTATTATTGTCCTGTGAAACCTAAAATCCTAAAAAGTTTTTTTATTATAGTTAGAATATATTTCTATATTATCAACAATAATAGTCAGTTTCTAACTTACAAGGAGAAATCATAATGATGGGATCGCCGATTTTCAAAAAAATTATATGAATCTAATCTAAATTGAATATAAAATTGTATTTACTTCGAATTTTTTTAAACAAGAAAAATTACTTAACAGACAAATAACCATTTGAACTACCTTAAATAGTCTTTTTTATCCTAATTTTATCGAAGCATCCTGTGGGTCAATGGGTCACGTACGAATTCAAAACGCTAGAAGTACAGGGTTTGAATCAAGCGTAGCGGTCTAATTTTTTGCATTTTTTTAATATATTTATAAAACATTTTAAAAAATATTGTCACAATATATTTTTTATAATATTTTAGAAATATACCTTTAAAATATTGTGAGAATGTAATATTCGCTGCCAAAGTATATTCTGAGAACATTGCGAGAATATTTCAATATATTCTGGTTATATTCTAGAAATATTTTAATATCAAAAATAAATATTCTAGGAATATTCTAGAAATATTTCATTGCTATGTGGGTGACCACCCGGAATTCTACATACTCTTCANTTCATTGCTATGTGGGTTAATACCCGGAATTCTACATACTCTTCATCTAGCTCAATATCATTTAATTTTTCTAAATCTATAACAACTAGTTCTTCTTCATCATGTAGTGCTTCTATGTATTCCTTCCATCTATTTACAAACTTTTACTGCACATAAATACTATTTCCTTCTTTAATTTCTATTGCTCGACATTTGGTTGTACGCACTCCAAAGAACTATTTTTACTGTTTTATATGATTTTTCTCTCTTTCCCATTTTCATCAAAATGTCTATTTCAACGTATTTTTTTTCTAGGTATTTTTCTCTTGCTGATTTTTATTACTCTGTAATCAAGTTTCTTAAAGATTTGAATTTCTTGATATTCATAAATATTTGAGTATTATATTTTCTTCTCTCTTCTATCATTTCAATAATTTCTTGCGTTATCTATTGTTTCTATAGTAGTGTGCGTTTTGTTTCAGTTATTGTTTCATTTGCTACAATTGTAGTTGCTTTTATCAGGGAAGTCCATCTGATGTGTAATGTTTTCTTTTATTTTAATTATATTTTTGTATTCTTTAAAATTTTATTTACTTTTTTATTGGGTTATCATCGATCAATATTTCCTCTTTTTTGAATATTTTTAAATTTGAGATTATATTTCATCATAACAAGATTGTGATCACTGTCTATATCCGCATTAGGGTACTACAATGACAGTGTCTTTGATTTAGTTTTTGAATCTTTTTTTACCAAAATGAAATCTATTTGGTACTTTCCCATATCTCCTGGCAGTTTTCATGTATACCTTCTCCTTGGAAGATGACAAGTATTTACTCGATATTATCACATCATGTTTTGCGCAAAATTCCACCAACTTATTTCCACGGTCATTAATTTTTCATAGTCTATATTTTACCAAGTTTTTTTCCTTTCCCTTTTGCTGCTATTGTTTCAATAGATTTCTTCATTTGTTCGAATACTTAATTTACTTGGCAATCATTACTGTTAGAAGTTGGTATATAAACTTGTAAAATAATTGTTCTTTTTGGTTATGTCTCTATTTTGACAAGAATAATTCTCTCAGTTTACTGCACGTAAGTTTTCACATCCTTTCCAATGTCTTTTCTAAGTATTGTGACTACCAGAATTATAAGCTTACTTCCAAACTCCTAGAATATTGATGTTCAACTTTGCCATTCACTTTTCGATTATTCAATTTATCGCATTGTAGTAGGGTTCTCCCATTCCAAGTCCTTATTCTTTAATCTCATCTATCTCCTTGACAATTTTTTACTTGAAAAAACGTCATGTTCATTAAGCTCCCCTTCCAATTCTCTTATTGGTTAGCTCAAGTATGGTCTTACGTGACATAATGAGTGGTTTTATAACTAATAATAGAATGCAAGTAGGTCAATGGAAAATAGCGATGATCACGTGTTCGGGAAGTGTAGGTTTGCCTAATTTTTTTTTAGCTCAAACCAAGTTATGAGCGACACTTAATATTTCCTGAAATTATTTACTAATTCACTTAACTACCCCAAAAACTTAAGACTTAACTCAACTTGGGCCTTTTAAAGATTAAGTCAATAGAAGCTTAAAGTTCCTTTACTTGAATTATAATAATTAAATAATTTTTTTAATATTAATAATATATATTATATTAATAATTTAATATTAATATAAATAATCACTTCAGGCTTAAAAAATTTAAGGTTCATTTATATTCTTTAATATTCAATTTTTAGTATGATAATGTATAAATTATCTGAGGAATAAAAATAACAAGGTACTGTAAAATCTCTTAAAATTTTTACATAAAATTATATTTTTTTAAACAAAATTCATTCGCATGAGATACAAGGAAGTAGGATATTAGAGCGTCAAAAATTAAGTTCTGTCACGTAATGTAATACTTAATATGTTATATTAGAATGACCCCTAAATTTGTTTATAAATGTCTTACTGCGAGTGATAACTAAAATTTAGATGTGAATGACATTAAATAGATCAAAAGAAATATGTATATAATATAAAATGACGACTTCTTCTTACACTTCTGAAAAATTTGAACAATAATTTTATAAAACTTATAATTTTATAATGACGGAAATTTTATGATTAGTACTTATGGAACAAGTAAAATAAATATTATCTCTTGTGTCATTAGTTAAAAAATATTATGCATGGTAGAATTTGTCCATGTTTGATCGTACATTTTATTATTTTTTTCTCAACTGGTTTATATTCATGTATTTTTAATTACGTACCACTTATTTATTGTTAATTACCCAATAAAACTGAATAAACTGAACAAAAATGATCATTTAGAGGCTGGATTTTTACTTAAACCAAACCACATAATAACAGATTTCAAGGCTAATAAAATAGGGTGCCATTATCATTTAGATAATTCTTGTAAGGGAACAATACAACAGTTTTATTATTATTGTTATGTATTTTAGTAATACATATTTTAAAAATGAGTACAAGTTAAGTTATTTCAATAAAAAACTTTATTTTAATAATAATCATGAGAGCTTCTGCTTATTACAACATTAATACATCTTAATAATAAAGAGGACCTAGACGCTGGCTGCCCAACAGTGCAGCCACCAATACACAACATCCTTCTCTTAACAATTTTTTTTTTTTTTAAATATTACAAAAACATCAACAAAGAAAAACATTAATTCAAATTTAATATTATTTTTTTTTCAATTAAAAAAAACATTAAATTAAGAACATATTTAATATACATAAATAAAAAAAATATAAACATTAAAATAATAATCCTACATAAATACAACTCAAACTTTGTATCTAGCTGGTAATCTTATTATTCTATTTGGTCTATTCCTCCTTTCCTTCTGCTTTTTGTTTTCTGTTTCTACACTAGTACTTTCCTCTTTTTTATCCTCAGGTTCAGATTTTCTTAAGTGAAAGGAATTTCTCCTATACTGACTACCTCTATCATCTCTTATAATATAAGATCTGGGTCCAGCTTCTTTTACTATAACTCCTTTCACCCACTCTTTGCCTTTTTGCATTGATACTTTTTGTCCTATCACAAAACTATCTCTTTCTTTAGTATTTCTATCATAATACATTTTATACTTCAATTTATTTTCACATAATTTATCATAGATATCACTTGGCACTTTAGGAACTAATTTATTTGTATGAATTGGTAATGCAGTCTTTAATAATCTACCCATTAGTAGTTGACAAGGTGCTAAACCTATTGACGGTATTGGTGTTACCCTATATTCTAATAATTGATTCTCAAGACTAGATTTATCCATTTTCTTAAGTAACATTTTACCTATTTGTACAGTTCTTTCAGCTAGTCCATTACTTCTAGGGTAATGTGGACTACTGTAGTGCATTTCTATATTGTTAAGTTTTGCAAACTGTCTAAACTCAAAAGATCCAAATGGTACATTATCACATATTATCACTTGAGGAATTCCATGAGTTGAAAAAATAATTTTTAAAATATTAATAATATGCAAAGCAGTTTTATTTTTTAATTGTTTAATCTCTATCCATTTGGAATAATAGTCCATTGAAGCAAGATAATCATTTCCTCCAAAAGTTAAAATATCTACCCCTACTTGTTCAAATGTTAAATCAGGTATATTTTGTCCTATTAATGGCTCTTTTATATTAGATACTCTATATTTTTCACATGTCTTACATTTTACTATAAAATTTTCAATTTCATTCGACATGGCTGGCCAATAAAATATTTCTTTGGCTCTTAATTTAGATTTTACTATTCCTTTATGATCAATGTGTAGTGTCTTTAACACTTTCCCTCTTAAGACAGAAGGAACCACTATACGTTCTTTATAAAATATTATACCTGAATCACTCAATATGTCATTTCTTAAATTCCAATAGTGCCTTATTTCTACAGGCACATGCTCCTTACTATTAGGCCACTCTTTACTAAGTTCAAGTACTTGTTTTAAAACTGAGTCTTTTGCTGTTTCCTCACATAACTCACTTTTAGTTAAACCATTTTCACTATTAACAAAATGTATAGTTCCTTTTATGTCAATCTCATTATATGTCTCGCTACTATGATTTCTAGATAATAAGTCTGCTACATACATATATTTACCAGGCAAATAAGTCAATTCTAAATCATACAACATTAACTTAAGTCTCATTTTTTGTATTCTATTTGATGCAATTTGACATAAATTTTTTTTACATATAGATACCAGAGGAGAATGATCTGTCTGTATAATTACCTTATAACCATAAATAAAATTGTGAAACTTTCTACAAGCAAAAACTATGCCTAACATTTCCTTTTCTATTTGAGGATAATTTTTTTCCGTATCATTAAGACTTTTTGAAGCAAATGCAACTGGTTTATTTTGTTGTAATAAACAACAACCTACCCCTGTACTTGAAGCATCTGTTTGTATAATAATAGGGAGATTAGGATTAAAATTTGATAAAACTGGTGCATTAGTAATTAGTGTCTTTAACTCATTTAATGCATTAGAATGATGTTGAGTCCACAACCATATTATATTTTTTTTTAACAACTCCCTTAAAGTTGATGTTACTTTAGACATGTTTGGTATGAATTCTCTTAGATAATTACACATACCTAGTATGCGTTGCAACTCTATTTTATTTTTTGGCTCCTTTAAATTTTTTATAGCTTCTATTTGACTTTCATCTGGCTTAACTCCCTCATTATTAAATTTCATTCCTAAATACTTTATTTCCTTTTGTCTATACTGTACTTTTTCTGGATTAAACTTAACATTCAATTCTTTTGCTTTGTTTATTACTTCTTCTAGAGCCTCATCATGTTCTTTTTCATTACTACCAACTATTAATATATCATCTATATATATAATTACATTTTTAATATGTCCAAAATATTTTGTTAAAGTCTTAAAAAATACTTCTGGGGCGCATGATATTCCAAAAGGTAATCTTTTAAATGCATAATACCCATAAGGTGAGCTAAAAGTACACAATTCACTTGACTCCTCACTTAACGGTATCTGATAAAAACTTTCTCTAAGATCTATAACTGTAAAAATTGTTTTATTTACCAATTTTGCTCTTATTTCATCTACTGTAGGAATTAAAAAATAATCTCTTTTAATATACTTATTTAAATCAGTTGGATCCAAACATATTCTTAAATTACCATTCGCTTTTTCTACAATAACAATATTACTGGCAAATGACTTAGGATATTCAACTGGTTTGATTATTCCCTTATCACACAATGATTTCAGAGTATCTTCTAACTTTTTAAGAATAGATTGAGGTACTCTACGTGGTGGCTTAATTGTACATTGGTAATCTGGCATTAACCTAATAGTATATTCCTCACCAAACTTACCCAAGCCCTGAAACACACTCTCATTTTCTTTTATAAATTGCTCTTTGTCTGAATATTTTTCTTTTAACTGAACGTCACTTACTCTTTTAATTAAATCTAATTCCATACAGTCACTTAACCCTAATAATGGTTCAACTTTACACTCAAGCTCTAAATCATTAATAACAACAAATTTTAATACACAATTTTTATTTTTAACTATACATTCTAACGTTATCTCGCCAACTGCTTCAATAATAAAGCCTCCATAAGCTTGTATTTTCACCTCATATTTTAGCATATTATAATTCTTATTTAACTTTTTTAAAATACTCAAAGGTAAAATATTTATATCAGAACCTGTATCAAGCTTAAACTTAATAACATTATTATCAACAATTATATTTTCTGACCAAGATTCTCTAACCAAACTCTGACATATATTAACTTTATTAATAAAAAATAATTGGTCACTACTATTATTATTTTCATTAGTAATAGCCCTAACCTGTCTATTATTATTTACATTATTACTTAAATTACTCTTATCTTTAACAATTCTTGACTTACATCCTACAGCAAAATGACCAAATTTTAAACATATCTTACATTTTTGATTGAAGGCTGGACAACTCCTAGGACCATGATGTCGACCACATTTCTTACAATCATACATTAAAACATTTATGTCATGATTTTTATATTTCATTGATTGACTGGACTGACCACCACTTTGTAACCCATTTGACTTATCATCAAACTTGTTGAAATCTTTAGAATGTTCTGTTTTAGTATTATAAATAACAGCATCAACCATTGGATTACTTGACAAATAATTAGAATCACCCTTTGACATTACTACTGACTGGTTCTGTTTAGCAGCTTCAGCAGCTCTACAACACTCAACAGTCTGTTCTAAAGTCAATTTTGGTTCTCTTAATAACCGTTCCTGAAGTCTCTTGTCATTAATACCAAGAACTATCCTCACTCTTAAAAGATTATTGTTCAATTCACCAAATTCACATTTTTTAGATTGCTTTCTTAGATCAATTAAGAAATGATCAAATGATTCACCTTCTTGCTGATTTCTTTGAAAAAACTTGAATTGTTCTATTATTAAATTTTTTTTAGGTTCAAAATATTGTTCTAAGCCACTTAATATAGTACAATATGGCTTATCAGTCAGCTCAAGCGTATCAATCAGCTCATTAGCATCATCCCCAATAAAAGAATGTAATATTGCTGTTTTAATTTTATTTGACTTATTTTCCAAGTCATTAGCTGATATGTATAGTTCATACTTTCTTTTAAAATTTTTAAAATTTTCCATTAAATTACCGTGTAACTCCAGCGGTCCTGGGGCTGGTACTATCAATCCTCTCGACTGCGCCATGTTATGTATTTTAGTAATACATATTTTAAAAATGAGTACAAGTTAAGTTATTTCAATAAAAAACTTTATTTTAATAATAATCATGAGAGCTTCTGCTTATTACAACATTAATACATCTTAATAATAAAGAGGACCTAGACGCTGGCTGCCCAACAGTGCAGCCACCAATACACAACAATCTTTACTATAAATTATTACAAAAAAACAATTTTAATACTATTACATTTTTATTGTATTAAATAAAGTTTTATTTGATCGTTTGGTTAAATATTTAAAACGTTTGACATTTGTTTAATACGATATTGTACGTTTTCAGAATTTTGTATCTAAATAAAAATTTTACTAATAAAAATTATAGAACAAATACTAAAATGTTTAAAAAGTGAGACGCTTATATACATTTATATTTTTTAAAGGTTTAAGTATTTTTTAAAATTAGGACAATTTACAACCAAAATCTAAGGTAGAAAAACAACTATGTAATTTACTACTGCCCGTAACAGATATGATGACAAGAATTGTCTATAATAATAAAAATTTATTCGTGAGATATCTTGAAGAAATACCATTCTTTTTTTTTTTTCACTGGAACTACCGTGTGGCATTACTTCGGGGCAAAATAATTATTGTTTACTAAACAACAAATCCATATTAAAAAAAAAAATTATAAAATATCGCTAAAATTTAACAAGCAAACACAGAAATACTGTTGATGGAATAAAAAATGTTATAAATACAGAATTGTTTAAACATTTTTTTATTATTGTATTATCAAACTAAAATTAGAGGTTTTATTAAAAAATCAAATTTTTTAATTACGAAGGGATGGAAAAAAATGATTAATTACCTAGTAATGTTGATTTTTTTAAATCAAAGAATTTTTAACTATATAATTTTGATAACAGATAATATATTTTTTTTAAGCGCCTCCCTTATTATAGATTATTTTATTAGTATTTAAGTAACCCTAGAAATCAGAGCCTCATTCTATTTCACCTTATTATTATTATTAAAATTAGTGAAAAAATATGATGACATGACTACGGCGTTGTTACCTGTGATACACCCAGCGGCTTCTTAGCCGATGTTACACATACGAATAAATAGATCTGAGAAATTATCCCAGTGTTCACGCCAGGCAGTAGTGCCGCTTCCGTGGTCAGCTGATACCACTGTCGGCCTTATCAGTGGAGCCGGTTCGGTGACCATCGGTCGGCGGCGGACCGAACACGTTTTTCAGTCTTGTGTGTGTTGTTCGGTTTATTATCTTTTTTAACCTCGGAGTTATAATTTCTCTCGGGTTTTGTTGCAACTGGAATTATCGGTGACCGAGAATGTTGTTTTTTTTGTTTTTTTTGTTCGGCGGTATAACATTGCGGTTTGTTTAAAATAACGGTTTTTTTTGGTTCACGTAATAGAGGATTACCGCGTAATTTGGCGAGGCTGAGGCGTATCGCATTGTGGCGACCTACAGAACATTTTGAAGGCGTATCGGGTCAGGCACGAGTGGAAGAAAACAACACCAGGTCGGATCGGTTAGGAATATTTATTGTATTTATAAGTTTATTTGTATGAAACATTGTATAAAGCAGGGGACGCCCAAACTGTTTATTATTATAAGTTGATGTTGAAATATAGTATAATTATTTATTTCCACTGCGTAATTGTGTGAAACACCCAGTGTTCGCTTTATAAAGCTCAAATTGAACGCTGATATTCCCAGTACAGAAAAATTAGATTAACGTTGATTCTGTAAAGATATTTTTTCTTCTTACGGTCATTTTTATCATGTTTATCTTGAAAATTACACTATTAAACTTCACTGTCCACGTACGATAAAGAAAATGAAGATACTATATGAATAATTATTCACGATTGATCATGTTATGTAGATAAATTTAATAATAAGCATGGGGAGTAGAAGGAGGAACTGATTTTTTTGATAAATTGTTAATAAAATAATGAATGACGGAGACGCTGAACAGTGACAAGAGATGATGAATTATCAAAATAACTCACTAACAAACTTCCATAAATTTCTTATATATTACTAAAATTTTAAAAATATTCAAAATTGTTGTTTAAAATTATCAATTTATGTATTATTATTTTAGCTTCGATGCGAAGCTGAGAAGGTATTAATTTTGCTATGATGTATGTGTTTTTTTTTTATTGTTATATTCATTATATTTAATTGCATAATAACTTGAATTTTATAACCCTTTATTTTGCAACACAATATTCTTTGCAATACGAATTATTTCAAATTAATTTGCAGCACATAAGACTAGATGGTTCACAAAGCGTTATACAAAAACAAAAAACAAAAAATTTAACACTCATATATGCTACTACGGTAAGATTCCATTATTTTACTTTTTAAAAGTACGATACCTTTTATTTTATGAGATAATTACATTAATATTATAAATATATAGTTAAGATACAATTTTAAGTTTAGTAAACAAAATTATTTATTTCTCTAGTTTCAGGCAGAAATTTTTATAAGAATAAAATTAGAAAAGCATTATCATTTCAAACATACGAGGCGTGCCCTTTAAATAACGAGATTTTTTCTATAAAAACTTAAAGTTTATAAAAATAATATTTTTCTATGTTTTAACACTTTTTCTCTTCTACGTTTGAAACAAACAACGCTCTATTCTCATTTTTCATTGGTTGAAATAGTGTTGAACATTTTTTTTTTACGATGTCAACCGTTATTTTTGTTTTTACATTTACAATTGACTCAAAATGTGTGCCGTTTTAAGTTCTAATCAATTTTGGAAGTATTGTCATTGAGCAAAATCTGGGTGAATGAGGGGTGTTGAAGCACCGGAATCGGATTTTTGGCTAAACATATATTGAAAGTGTGAGTACGGTGCATTGTCTTGGTGCAAGATTCAAGAGTTGTTTTCTCACAACTCCGGCCACTTTCATCTTACTTGTCTCTAAGTATTTTCAAGACTTAAAGGTAATAATTTTGATAAAAAGTTCGCCTCTCAGGTATTCATACTGTCATAATAACACTTTTTATATCAAAAATTACGATCAACATGACTGTTGTGTATTGAGTAGTGATAAGCTTTACGATTGTAATATAGCAGTAGTATCGGTTTATTTAGACCCGGCCCAGATATCATGTAACAAACGCGTGAGTGCCCAATAAAAATGTAATTTTCATCAATAAAGTTTTTTCGTAAAAGTAATTGCGGTGTTGATTAAGTAAACCCGTAAAACATTGGTCCTTCATCCGGATTGAATGAAAAAAAATTGACTTATGTTGGGTATCGCGTTTATCTAGTGAATGCCAACCTCGTGGCAAAGTGCGGTCTTGACTTAAAAGTATTAAGTCGAACTTGGAGTTTGAACGTGCGTATAAAGTTCCAATTAGAATTAAAAAAAAAAAAAAAGGATTAAGCAATACTAATTAAGGTAAAATATTAGTACATTTATATATATGTGCATATTCTGTATATAGTTATTTTAGATATTGGTATCGTAAATTATATTAGAGTTTAAAGAGCGATAGTGTAGAAGAAATAACAGGCAATTCCGTTTCGGGCGTATTATTAGCGTGTAATACAATGGCTGAGTTAACGAGTCTTATCTTGCAGAGAGGAAAATTTAAAGGGCGCATCACACGCCTTGCTACTTATATGCAAGATAATGCAGTCAATATGGATCTTGATCAGCTGGCACTTAGACTGGAAAAGGTGATGGAAACGTGGAATGATTTTGAGGAAGTGCAGTCGCAAGTAGAAGGATTAACGAATGATTCAGATATTACGATTAAATATAGAGAAGAGTTCAAGGATGTATACTTTATGAATGTTGCTCGTGCTAAGAAAATTTTGGCAACAGGTGGTAGCACTTTGGACACCTCTTTGGGGGGAGATAGTCTTCCCACGGATGGACGATGGGAGCCACTAGTAGGGCCTATTGAAACGGCGATAAAATTAGCGCTACTTTCTATACCGCAGTTTTCTGGCGAGTATACCGAGTGGTTCGCGTTTTAAGGAATATTTAAAGCAATTGTACATGAAAACACGGCCTTATCGGACATATAGCGGTTTTTTTACCTGCGATCATCTCTAATAGGTAAAGCGGACAAGGTAATACATAGTTTGGAAACCACTGCGGTGCAGTATAAAGTAGCATGGAGTAGGCTAACAGAGCGCTATAACAACCGCAAAGTGCTAATTCAAGTTCATGTGCGCGCCTTGTTTGATTTGGAGCCATTAAAAAGAGAATCGGGTTCTGCGTTACGTGCGTTAACTGACACAATTGTCAATCATATAAATGCGTTAGAAACATTAGGTCAAATGCTACAACAGTGTGGAGCGATTTTAATACATTTAATTTTATCGAAGCTAGACAAAACTACATTGAGGAAATGGGTAGTTTTTTCCGCGGAAGAAGAAGAACCAGAAGCACAGACTCTTTTTAAGTTTTTGAAATCTCGTTTTCGAATTTTAGAGGCTGTTAATATGAGAAAACAGGAAAAAGAATTTAAACAGCCTATAGCAAGAAACAAATTTGTTAGGTCTAACGGATTTGCAGTTACGAGTGAACTAAAATGTTTTCTTTGTAAATAAGCGCATAGAGTGTATAAATATCTGACACTTTTAAGTCTAAGTGTGAGAAAGAGAGAATTAAAAAGATAGCTGATTTAAATCTCTGTAAAATTTGTTTACGAGTGCATACACTCGTTAAAGTCGTTAAATTAAAGCAATTTAAGATAAAAAATAAATATAAAAGTAATAAAGATTAAAGTTGATGTCCGTTGAGTCGTTGATGGTTGATGTACACCAAAACCTCGTGACAGTTGTCACATAACCATATAGATTAGGAATGACCTTATACAAGGCCGTTGCCCGTACCTTATAAACTAGGCAGGTTGATTTTTGAAAGGACAAAAAAAATACACGAGTCCATTGAAGATGGAACTCGCAAAAAAAGAAAAATATGATCGTTAAGTTAATTTAAGGGGAATTAAGTTAACACGAGGCAAATGGTCAAAAAACTTCGTCTACAAATTAAAGAGGAACAGAGAGAAAGAAAAAAAATAGATATTAATAAAAAAAATAATTACACCTACATTTTTATTATTAGAGAATACGATAAACGTCTTCGGATACCCACCGACTATTAATCGCGGCATTGCCGCTAAGCACGACGGGTATACATCCCAAGTAAGCGACTGGTTGTAAACAGTTAAACTTAGCTTGCAAGACGTTGGAACATCCCGGAATAAAATGCACTACGTCACCACATCGTACCAATAATATATACATGTATCGCCCAATGTACCTAAATACCTATATATAAAAAAAATCTCAAAAAAATATATATAACATGACAGATGGTATTGTAACACGCCTTCCATGTTGAGGGACCAAAATAAAATATATAAAAAAAATAAATAGGGACACCTACAAAAAGTTTAATATAAAAAACTCGCCGCACGTGCTTATGGCACGGCGCACTAATAATAAAAAAAAACAAATTCTGGCTCAAAACATTAAAAACAAAAATATACATTACCAGCCCCGAAGGGCTAAAGAAACCGGAGGCAGGTTCAGCCGACGCCAATAAAAAAAATTACATATTGAAAGTATATTAGCGGACACTCACGAAAAATATATATAAATAAATTACAATGTTGCAGCGCACACAACAACAACAAAAAACTCATGCTACGGACGAAAATTAGCGAACTAGTTCCGACAAAACGTCCGGTGTTTGACCCGGCGGTCCGTTGGCGACAACACGGCTAGCCTTTAGAGTAGGGGTCAAAAAAAAACTAAATACCCAGTGCCGGAAATTACTAAAAACAATTTAAATCATAAGGCGACAATGTATGCGATGAGCAATGCAAATGACGTTCAAGATAGGAAAGGAGAGGGTATTCACAAATGCCGTCCATGAACCGGTCTGAAGTAGTACACAGCTGACTATCCTGCATGCGCACAAACTGATAAACGCCGTCACAGTACGCATTCGACTCAACACAAATATATATATATATATATACAAATAGACAAAAAAATAAATAGATACTTTTTGTCACGTTACAACGTGTCATGCGTGACCTTGGGCGTCTTCTTAGAATGTACTGCAATGAGCGACATAACACCTAGCCATAGTATGTTCCCTACATAGAATGGGTATTGAATAATGTTCGTCATGAATTACTTACTAAAGAACTTTTCTTAATAATGACATTCCTAATTTCATAATTTAACATCCTATTTCTCCACATATTGAATATCCTTCTAATGATGTCCCTGAACAATACCACAAAAAAGTAATCTTAGCTAATGAAGTCCAATTAACCTAAAGGTCAATCCCGCAAACTTAAACATGATCAGAAATTAAACCCCCATCCTTTCAAAATTAATGACCTCGTCCCAGAGATTGATTTACCAAATATATGGCCCAAGACAAAATTAAAAATTGGCCCTATAAATTATAATGTAAATAAAGAATAAATATACTCTAATACAATATGAATATCAAAATTATACTTTATTCTTTAAAGCATTTGTCAATAAATAAAATTAAAAAATTATAAATTACAATTATTTGTAATAAATTATTGAAAAATTATTTTTCTGGCCTTTTGTTTGGAAAGTACATCTATAATTTCATTAAAATCAATACTTGCCGTGACATCGCTTTCTATTGAAAGTATTCCTAAGGCATCCAATTTCTTGACCCATTGATGACCTTAATCTTTTTTTATTCTTTTCAGAAATGAAAATGATCTTTCACTTGAACAATTAGTTATTGGCATTGTTAAAAATATATGCAAACATGTTTCTACATTTGGAAACGTATTTGCTATTTGCATATTTCTTATAAACTTTAATTGATCAGTTGGCGTTATTGTTGTGCTATTGTTGGTAGATGAAATAAGACTTTGAAATTGAATAAATTCATCTACGAAGCTTTCGGCGTCAATATCAAGTTCATTTTCATATAACAATATTAATGCTTTAATTTTAGTCATAATTTCATTTCTGGTTAACTTTTCTTTATAAAAAATCCAAATCTTTTTTCCACATTAACATAAAATTCTCTTTTTTTTTGTATTTCTGCCAATTATATATCGTAAATTACATAATGTGTATCAGTAATGAAATTTTGTCTTAAACTTTGTTGTCTCTCTTCAACATTTTTTTTTATTCTTTTGCATTTGTGATCTATTTGTTTTTCTACTATTAAATAGGATTCATTTTCGTGTATTTCAACATTTTCTCGGACATTTTGTATAAAATCAAATAGAGAACTGTATAATGGTACTATTATCGATATATTTGTTGTTGAACTTTGTATAGTTTTTAAAGTTAAATTTATTCGCTGTAATATACAATTCCAAGTAACAATCATAATCGCCATTTCTCTTGTTCTTAGTTGATTTAAAATATGCTTTGCTTCATTACGAGTATTTGTATTTTCATTCATATCATTAAACATTTCAAAAAGAATTTTGGTAATTTCAGGATAGCCAAGGGTTAAGGCCTTAGTAGAATTAGCATTCGCTGACCAACGTGTCTGTGATGATTATTTTAAAGAAAGCATTCCCTATGATTTAATCTATCCCAACGATGAGTTGATATTGAAAAAAAATTATGTTTGAATAATACTAAAGTATTTAACTTTACAACTTTAGATAATGTAGAAAATATTACAACTTTCAACAGCACGAACACCTACCAAATTTGACGAATGTGCTGCGCACGGTAAATATTCAGCAGCTGGAGCTATCTTTTTTATCCGCGCTTGTAATCCCGTATACTTTCCAGCCATATTACTGTCATTATCGTACGACTGGCCAACACAGTTCTCAATATTTAAACCTAATTGTTTAATTGTTTCAATAACAGTTTATGTTAAGTATTCAGCATTATGACTATAAATATCTATAAATTTTATAAAACGTTCAATGGCTTAGCCATCAGATTTCACAGAACGTAAAACTATAGCTAGTTAATCTATATGAGTCACATCTGGCGTTGAGTCTAAAATAAGGCCAAAATATTTAGCATTTTTTATTTCTTCTACAATTACGTTTAAAACTTTATCTGCCATCAGTGATATAAGCTCACAAACTGTGTACGATGAAATATAATTACATTATCCACTACCTTTATTTCCATAATTATTTAAATTTTCCTTGAGGAATAGTCAAATGTTGCTAATAATTCCATAATACCTAAAAAGTTACCATTATGGGAATTACCTAATATTTCATTATCCCCAAAAAAAGCTAGACCTCTTTGGCTTATAAACTGAATTTCAGCTATAGTACGTTTTAAAGTATTTCTCCAATATTGAACTTCTGTTTTATATTCTTTTACTAGTTGGCAATCAATTCGTTTTAATTCTACAGAATGATTGGAATAATCACATATTGCATTTCTATGTGTAGTTGAGTTTTCATGTTCAATAAGCCGTTCAGTAATATGATGCCCATCACTATAGCCTTCCTTGCAAAGTAAATGTTTTGTATATAATATACAAATATAACAGAACACGCTGACACTCGAGGAAGAATATATTAACCAAGTTCTTGAAACTGAGATACCATTCTTTTTTAACACGCTTATATTAGTTTCACATGTATGTTTGTTGTTTGTTGTTTGTAAGTTTGTAACTCCACGCGGCACGTGTTATTATGTCGCGTATCCCGTCGTGTATGACCTTGAGACTAGACTGTCGTAACGCATTCGCCCCACCCCGCTCACTCCTCGAAGAATATTTTCCAACCCGTAGACGTGCGCGTGTCATTAATTATATATATATATATATCAAATTTTTATTGTAATTGACACGGCCCCGCGTCGTTTTGTTATACACGATGCCCCACGAGTCGTGTCACCTTTATCAGCTGTTGCTCTATTTTATGAGTATTTGACTGACCAACACCGCGCGTTATACACCGCGGTGCAAAATCCAGCAAGTGCCGCACAGCCGACGACGTCCCGCCGCTAATGATACCGTAATCTTCTTCCCATTGTCAAAGTGATGACGACAACATACCAATCCGCACTCGCGCACCGTCGTCATCTACGCTGCTAACATTTTGACGCCCGAGGATCACGCCTTACATCGCGTCGTCGACGCCAGCGAAAGTGCCGAGATATTATGCGTAGATTGTATATTCTTACCATCGCCGCTAATATTAATATATATATATGTATATATTTATTAATATTTATATGTTCGTATATGTTAATATTCATTTATATATCCCTACAGCAGCCGCCGTATATACCTCGTGTATAACGTTCCCCCCGCCACGCCCGTCCACAAAACACTGCTATACCTCGTACATGATACGTTTACGTACTTAAGTCGCTTTACATGTATATATATATATATATANATATATATATTTTAATTACTATTAAAACTTATATATTAATATGCTTTATTCTCATTAAGAGATATATAGTGTATTTATTCTGATTACGGGGAATGATTACCGTATTGTCATTTTTCGTCACTACCTCCACGTTGTGCGCTTGCTGCTTTCCTTGGATGTGGTAGCCGTTTCTCAGACTCCCACTCCGGAATCGAACCCTGATTCCCCTTTACCCGTTACAACCATGATATTGATAGTAACTACTATCATAACATGTAACTAAAAAGTAAAAAATAAATATAGTTTAAAAAAATTTATGTTTTTTTAATTTACGAGAAACGCCTCTAATTGATTTCTTGGACACGTCTATAGATTAAATATTTTGATTTGGAGGATGAAGTGTAAAGTATTCCCGAAAATTGTCCGTAATGAATGAGGGCCATAAAGCAATATCGTCAATAGACTTGATAATGGTAAACTTACCATAGATTGAGTCGTAGAAACTTCATTAGTCGTTAGTTCGTTTGATTTAACCTGGTTAATAAGATTTTCTGAATTTAAATTTTGTGAATTGATTAAAAAATAAAAAAAAATTCCTACATGGGAAGGAACCCACATGTATTTTATGTCTTCGTTTATATTTGCTATTATGGATTGGATGTTTTGAACTAGTTCGTTTTTAGTATTTGGATTTTTAATATCTGTAAGTACACTGAATGAATCACTCAAAATTAGTATCTTATTGTTTGCTATATATTTTGTGTATTTAGTTGCTTCAAGTATTGCGTATACCTCTGCACTAAAAGTGCTTGCTATTGTAGGAATTTTAAATTTGGAAGTAGTGTTTTGAGTGGTGAATGCTAAGCCTACTCCGTGATCTGATTTAGATGCATCTGTGTAGATGTGTGTGTAGTTAATATATTTTGTGTTGCAGGTGACTAAAAAATGAATTATTTCAGTATTAGTGCTTTTTTTGTCAAACTGGAGTAAATCTGTAATGAAGATGAAATTCCATTTCCAAAGTGGGGTTTTGTTAAAAGGTATTTTTTTATTTAATTAGCGTCATTTGAAGGTTGATATCTTTCATTGCGTTTTCATATGATTCCATCATATTAATTGGGTTTTTCTGGTTTTATTTATTTTGTGAGTATGAAGTGTGTATTTTTGTGTCGGGTGATTTTTCCGAAAGCCACATTGTTCTTTATTGATTATATTTGATCTTTCTAGATACCAAATGAGCCGTGTGTTTTTTCAAAGGTATTTTCCTTTCCAAGTCACGCATGCCCCCACGAATTACCTAATAAACGAACCCCTCCGCCGGTATATATTAAGGCTCCATAATCGATATTTGAGAATATCATTGATTTGTATATGTAAATCAATGTGTTTTTTTCTGCTCCCCGAGTATGATGTGAAAGGTTTTTTATAAGTGCCATTCTTTTTTTACATATATTTTTAATTGTTTTAATGTAAATAGCTAAATTTGCCTTATTTGACAATTTAAGTTGGTTAACTTCTGTTAATAATCGATTAATTAAATCTTTTAATTCTGGAATATCGCGTAATTCTTTTTCACACGACGGAAAAAAGTATTTTAAGGTGCGATTTTTTAAAGAAAAACATTTTTGCTCGCCAGTTGTAAGTTCAGAACATTTACTATGATATTGAAAATTACAACCATCACATTTTATTCGGAAATCAAAGTCAGCAAAATTAAGATTGCAAACAAAACACACACAATCTATACTGCAATTATTAACTAAACTTCAAGTAGATATAATAGTACATAAAAATAGATTAGAGAGGAAATAATGAGCACGCACAACATTACTCTATCACTGCACAATTTAAACTGCAAGTTATATTCTAGATGTTCAGTAAATGTATGTAATATGTAATGTACAATACGTCTGACCTGAATTCTATTACAGTTGGTTAGTAGGTATATTCTAGTGAAACAGAGTTGGTTGGCTATGATGAGAATTGGCGATAGACGAGTCATTGAATAAAACAAGTTAAGTTATAAATAATATAAATAAAACGAAAGTAATAGTATTGAAAACTATGTCTATAACGGCCACTCAAACACAACTGCCCTATGTTAGTTCGAAGTCAGTAG
The DNA here is from genome assembly GCF_025091365.1 of Daktulosphaira vitifoliae. Classification (NCBI taxonomy): domain Eukaryota; kingdom Metazoa; phylum Arthropoda; class Insecta; order Hemiptera; family Phylloxeridae; genus Daktulosphaira; species Daktulosphaira vitifoliae. The sequence goes on along the minus strand of NW_026099573.1, from coordinate 4,045,914 downwards.
CTCCGGGCTACAGACGAGTATAATTGTCACATCAGCATCTCCCTCTATGACAATTAATATGTATTGCAAATTAAATAAATGGAAATAAAACGTGTATAATATAAGTGGTGAGAACTTAGTATTAAATGTTCTTACAACTTGTAATTAATAAAACAAATATTTAAAAATAATTAATATTGAATTTTTTCTATAGTACCCTTATAACCGAAAAGGCTACTGTGATATAAGATTAACGTTTTTCAATTGTTTTGTCGAAAATATGGATTTGAACCAAAAAATTGTGTTTAACACTTATATGCAGTATAATGATTTTATTGAGTTACAACAAGGTGAGTTTAAAAATGTATATTTTATGTTGTAAAGTAAAAAAAAACTAGTAACGGTTAAATAGTGTGGGTTAGGGGTATAAATTTTAATTTTTTCAAATGGATAGAATGTGTAAATTAGCTTCAGTGTTTAATTTTCTCATTCTTTTTTTTTAATATCTTCTTTTTCTCGCCTTAATGCCAACTATTTGGGTTCGGCCACCCTTTTCCCAAACTTTCACTAGACACGACCACTTACATCATCTACGCATCAGCCGTCCTCATATCGCATATTCCTCCATCTCTTTTTTGGTCTTCCTCTACCTCTTCATCCTTCAACATTCATTTCTATAGCTATTCTTACAGCTTCCTATTTCTCCTCTCATCATAATATAACCAAACCATCTAAGTCTATTTGCTCTCATCTTATCCAATATTGACGCTACACCTATACTCCCTCTTAAACGCTCGTTCCTTATTCCATCTTTTCTAGCCACTCCACTCATTTATATCTGTTACACTCATTCTCTGCTCTACTTTCATATCAACCGCCCAACATAATAAACTATAAATCATAACTACAGTCTTTTAGAATTTATCTTTCAACCTCATTAGAATTCTTTTATCTCATAAGACGCCAGACGCTTCTCTCCATTTCACAAATTAATTAATGTTTTTGACGACGAGTTCCTACTAAAGGACGGTTAATTCCAAAAACTAGTCTTACTGACTAATTATTAAGATTGACTTAAGGACCAGCAGTTCAACCTCGACTCTAGCCGCACACACAAACACATACACAATTTTAACATCACGGTGGATATAAAATAGTTATTTTATTTAAGAAACGTAATAAATACAAAGTCATAATGTAATATAAAAGTGTTTTATAAAAATAAAACAAATTAAATCGCACAAAAAACAAAGTTACTCGCGTCAATTATCCTGACTCGCAACTCGACGTTTCTTTGCCAAAACGTCCAGTCCCACACTCCTTTTCATGTTTCCCACCGTTATTAATTTGCTTACCCTGTATTTCCCTCTTATATGACATAATCGTATAGCTTAAGAATTCAAAAATTACTTACTACTATTGTAAATTTTGTTGTATACTAAAATCGACGTTATTCAGCTATTTACTACAATTTTATGAATCCTTTAGTCCTTTAGTAGGAACTCGTCGTCAAAAACATTAATTAATTTGTGAAATGGAGAGAAGCGTCTGGCGTCTTATGAGATAAAAGAATTCTAATGAGGTTGAAAGATAAATTCTAAAAGACTGTAGCTATGATTTATAGTTTATTATGTTATGCATGGTTTTCACCGCTGCTGTTACTTGTATCATAATCGGTCTGTGTTGTGATTTTGGGATGTGTTCTAGCACACTCTTTTGAATCATGTTACTAATCTTTTCTGAAATGAAAATGTTATCGGGGTTGTAACCTTTTCTCCACCTCCCACTTTGAAATGAAGACTGTAACTTTGGATGATGCAGAAGCATTAAATTGGTAGCACTAGCCCATCTCTCTACACTCTCCCCACTTTCATCTGTGTCTATGTAGCCCCAGTTTATGATCCTGTTATTAATTATTTATTGCTATTTCAGGTCTTGCAAACACTGCGATCCCGTGTTTACTGTGTGATCTTTCCGCTACAAGACACATACCTTCTATTCTCGGTCTTTCATGGTGTCTATCTCTGTGTGTTTCTTGTATGCACACTTTGTGTATATTGCACTTGTATATCGCATTTATTTTCCTTGTATAGGTGTGCTAGAATTGTCTCCTTTTGTCTCGTTAAACCCTCAATGTTTATTGAGATCGTCATAATAGCTGGCCCTGAAAAGGGCATTTTAGAACTACACTTACGACCAGGTTTAGTAGAATTAGTCGACGAGATAAGATAAAAATCTTTGTAGAAAGACATTAAGTATTTCTTGAGCGTCTTCATTTTATCTCGTCGCTTCCAGGTGCACCATACGGAGGTTTCTACTCTGCCCCCGTTTATGTCTTGTTTCATCCCCCCACCTATGCTATTAGGTTTGTTTACGTTAAGTTTCATTGTACCCCTATCAAAAAACTTGTTGGAGTAGGAGTGGTTCCTCACATGCCTTAGGTTAGATTACGTTGGGCTGTATCGTCGTCGGTCGCCTCCTCGAACTCGAGGACCGGCTTGTCCTCTGTCGGATGACCATGCTCCGGTGGCGAACTCGCCTCTCGGAGGAGACGACCAGGTCCTTCATAGGACCCTACCGCCTGGAGAGATGGGTGGACCGGACAGACGGTGAGATGTTTTACCGTCTCACGCCAGTGATGTCCGTCCACGACTGCTTCAACGAATATGTTCACGGTCCACACCGACGTGCGACTACTGCCGGCATCGCCCGGGAGAGGCAGACAACGCTCTGCACACCGACTTCCGGTGCGAGGTAACGGCCAAGGAACGATACTATCTTGAGTCTCGTCTGGGGTCCACGATCCGAGTCGGGTTCTTGGAGAACCTGATGTTGGGAAGCCAGGAGGCATGGAGGCTCGTCCAGGCGTTCGCCGAATCCCTCTTGGAAAAGAAGGAGGAAGCTAACGCCTGAGACAGAGGCACCTATATATTATCGGTTGGTAGGTGGGTGAACCACATTTTTCATTTTTATACTACTTTCGTCTTCATCGACTATTGATAGGTAGGACAGTCGGAGGTGTTAATTACCGCGAGACACGTTGGCGACTATGTAAACCAGTTCACCTGTGACTTATATCTGCAGCAAGTGTAGTCGAATTATATATTAACGTCATAATATTGTTCACCAGAGCTTTTATGTATTTTGCAGTATTTTAAAATTATTGTTATATATAAAAGTTTAATGAACTGACTCCATAGCCATATTAATCACGGAGTTATGTTTATCATTAATAAATGACCCTAATACCGTATCAAATTTTTTTTCAAATTGGTAATATATTATTAAATATAATTGGTATATATATATATATAAATATCATTTATATTTGTATTGTGCTAACAAATCAGTAGCGCTAATAACCAATTTTAATTCCTTTCTCTACGAGTGATTTTGTTGCTATTAACTAATTGTAAAAATGTATAATAAGATCTGATAGATGTTGTCGACTTAGAAAAGTCGATTCACTTGTGTGAATCTTTTGACGAAGACCCATTTGACTTATGTAAACCAGTGAATTGTCATAGAAAATACCAAGGATCTAGAAGTCTTTACAACTACAATGAAAAAAAATGTGAACCTATACCATTATGTGAGAATAATATTCACAACAAAGATTTAAAAAAAGTAAAAACTTATTTTTATACTTAATTTTGATGATTTTATAATGCATTACGTCAGAATGTGGGTCATTGTATGTTTATGAAAGTCGATTCCATATAGGTTTTTGGTGCTAATTACAAATATGCTCTTTGATCATTTCTATTTTTAATAATATAACAAAAGTTTAAGTATTTATAAAATAACAGATTTTTCCATACAATTTTTTGTCTGATATATTTATAGTATAATGATATAGTGTCATAAACTACATTGTAATGTATATAGTATTACTTAATAAAATACTGTAATAAAATCAAATTAAAAAGAAAACATCACAGTTGGATCGTGGCACAGTAGTGATGAGGTATAGTTGGGTCCATTATAGGTAATATCTGACAGTGATTAAAATCACTATCATAAAAAAACGCTTCGATACAAATCTGTGGACAGTCTTTAATTTTAATAAATTGGTTGATTATTCTAAAAGCAAAATTAACTCCTATTTCTATCATTATTCCTATTTAGTAGTTAATTTATAAGAATAATTTATGAATAAATATCTATTAAAGCAATTCAACCTACTATGAAATTGATTTTTTATAAATTATTATTGTAATTATTTTGGAGAATTTATAAAAAAATTACTAAGTAGTTTTTACTTTTATGGCATACATAATTTAAGGGCTTGACACAGAACTTTTTAGATAATAATTTGTTGATAATTATTTAAAGTTATATAATTTCTAAGGGATTTAAAATGTTTTTAAGATATTGAGAATTATGTAATCTAGAAAAGAGAAAGTCAGATTGGCCCATTAGTAATTTCAGTAGTATATACCTGAATCACCTTTTTCTTATACTTAAAGAATACAGCAAAAATTATAATTAATGTACAAATGTAATACTATATATGATTACAATATGACAATGATTTAGTATAAAATATGATTATTTGGATTTGTATACAAATTTGTAGTATGTTTAACTAATTTACTAAGATCATTAAATAGATCGATATTTGTTATTTGTTGCGGAGTTACATTGAGAGGTGACGACTTGGGCCACGCAACGGATTGTGAAGTCGCCACCCTCATGGCTCCCTTGCAAAAAGAAAGTTGGGTCACCAACCATTTAGGCGAGGGTATTAATCATAAAAAAACAACACCTGGACCATAAGTGGATTAATAAAAAAAATTAAATAGGAAATAAACCAAATAATATTAAATGAAATAATATACACTATGATGAAACAAAGTGGATCGTCGAATATATATATATATAAAGTGTTGTTGTAGACTATAATATGCTGATACCTTGTTAATAAAACAAAATATGTGTTGATTGATGTCAACAGTGGTGGACATACTTTAGTATGTCGAAGACCGTTACATTAAAACTAGGGAGGATACACGTAAATATTGAAGATATTCACGCAATAAAAAGATTTTTGTTGATTAAGAAAATTAAGGGGACTTTATTAAATTATTACAGTTAAGTTAATAGTGGACAAAACCCGAAAGCAAAAACTTCTCTGAAGATGAAGGGACAAGAGAACAAAACAATTATTAAGACAAAAAAAAAATTTTAACCAACAACTTTTAGACAGTACACGTGAAGTATCTTTCACACTGGAACAAGCCCGTGTACTCCGGGCGCGGCGAATAATTTTTGTAATCGGGCCGGCCGGACCGTACTTGGGCACTGCGGGTATATTATATATATATGTATTAAGTATACATGACACATCACTGACCAATAACCTAATAAATATCAATACTAGCTCATAGTAAATAATGAGCAAAAAAATACATGTATAATATAAGCAATAAATTTTAACATAAAAAGTCTCAAAACATTAATGTACAAGAAAATAATATATATATATACGATACCCAGTCCCGAATGGGACTCATCCGAAAATCGGGATCTCGACCCCAGAAAATGGCCGACGCCTTACAAACGTTAATACATAATTAAAAAACAATGTCACACGCGGAAAATAACTAAATTATGTTGGCTGTACGTACACAGCCAAAATACCACGACGGTGGTTCAAAGGAAAGAGAGCGTCAATTTTGTTACACACCGGGCGAGACACAATGACGACGACGATCACGTTTGGGAGAGGGTATCGGCTTAACAATTTACAAAATATAAAAAAGATAAAAGTATGAACAATATTAAAATTATATAGGTATTGACAGTGATGGCCAGTTTGTGTTATATAGGGAACGATTATTAAACTGATAAAGAATAATGTCACGTTACAACATTAATAATAGAATCTGTGTTAAATAAGTTAAACATAGGATTCAAAGGGATTAATATCATTAGAATGATTGTAGAGTACAGTGATGCGGGTTTTTTTTATCCTGCCGCACTCGTGGGGTGTTGTAATATTAGGAAAATAACAAAAAGAAAACACAACACGTTGTTTTTGGTTCAGAATAATCTAATGTTTTATTTGTCACTGAACAGAACTTTATATCGAAAATAAAAAAGTAAAACAAATAACCACAGTAAGCAAGTGGACGATTGACGTACTTAAGTAGGTATCCAAAGAAAACAGTATATATCGTATCGGTGTGTCCGGTGCTGTACTGTCGGCGATGCGGTCAAAGCGGTGTCACGGAGATGACTTAACGTGTATTTGCGGCGGGTCGTAGATGGACGTGCGGCACTTGCTGGATTTTGTACCGTGGCGTATCGCACGCGGTGTTAGTCAGTCAAACTACCATATGCACGTAGTAGGGCGGCGGCTGATACAGGTGTCACGGGTCGCGGGGCTCCGTGTATAGAGAACGACGCGGTCCGTGTCAAATACCCCCCCGCCAAGCCACCGGTCTACTCAGTGAATCGAATACGCATGGCGCGATTATCAATTGGGATAAATAGCTAATTATACCGCCTATCACGGTGAAGGCCGCAAATACTTACGTTGTTTGTCCTGGCGAGCTGGTTGTTCGCGCGTGATCGCGCTTGGTGGTGGTCGATCGCATAACGCAAACGAAGGTGGTGGAGGGTGTTGTTTACTCTTCTTTTTCCTTAGCGTGGTCAGGAGATGGGGGACAGGAGAGGAATATGTCGATGACGTCCTCCAATAGGTCCTCCTCCAGCTCCATTGGCTCCTCTGCTGGACCAGGTTCTGCTGCTGGTGTCGTTGTTGTGGTTGTTGTTGTTGTGGTTGTTGTCGCGGTGGTTGTTGTCTCGCCGACGACCACCCCCCAACGTCTTAACATGTACTCCTTATACCGCTGCTCGCGGCGTCACTGTTCGGACGGGGAGTACCGTCTCGCCGAGGGGGGGGCCGACGACGGCGGACCCGCGCTTTTGGGGGCGCGCGGTCGTCGTGGGGGACGAGGGTTGAGGGCGGTGATGTCAGGTCGCGCAGCGCGAAATGACATCAGCGGTCGTGGACGGGTACTATCCGCTCGCATATCGCGATTGGATAGTAAGGTTGTTGGGGGCCGTACACCTGTCGAGCTGGGGGTGGGTTGCCGGGTCCCAAAATGTTGGGCCGCAACATTTATCACCCTCCTGGTCGAGGTGGCGGCCGGGGTGTTCGGGGCCCGTACCCCCAGTGTGGACTGGGTGGCACGGGGGACCGCAACGAGTGCACTGCGCGCATCGCGGAGTGCATCGTTGCGACCCATTCGGACACCCCGGTCGTAGTGGGCCCGTGCGACGGGGTCGCGAAGGACCTCAGGGAGTGGGGCTCGGGCAGCGTCCTCAGCTGACCGGAGAACCCGCGGGAGAGGTTGTATGGACCGGCCGATCTCATCCGCCAGATGGCGAACGAGCCGGTGTAGGTCCTGTAGGGAACTGTTGGATGGGTTGGGGTCGTTGTTGTTGTTGTTGTTCATGCTGAAACAGATATATAAAAAAAAACATAAATATCGTAGTCCGCCAGCCAGTCTGTGGTCTTACGTGTCTTAGTAACTTTTTTTTTAACCTTTTCATACATGAGACATGAATTTTCCGTGGGGGGTTCTGGTCTGTCAAAAACACCCCTTTCCCTAGGCGTTCCGCTAATTTGACGGGACCCCACCACTTTGGCGCAAAACCCGCGCAAAATTTTTCGCTTGCTTTTGATAGGTGATGCGCTTTATAGTACACAACATCGCCGACCGCGTATTTTGTTTTGTTGTGAACGGGCGGCGGTGTTATTTTTGTGCTAGTGATTTGTCGTTCGCGCTCTAACCGGTCGTTATTGATAGTAGCAAGTGCTACCGGTTGTACTCGCTGTAGTAGCCAATCAGCCGGTTTCTTACCTTCTCTACCTAATACGAGTACGGACGGTGCGTATCCGGTAGTCTCGTTGCGCCTGTTGCGTAGAGCGAACAACAAAGGTGGTAATTTTGTATCCCAAGATGTATGACTCGACTCTGTTAATAAAGCGCGAAGTCCTTTTTTTAACTCTTGGTTCTTTCGTTCTACTGGGTTAGCCCGTGGGTGGTATATCGGTGTAGTCCAGGCCTCTGCCCCCCACCGATTTATCGCGTCGATCATTTCTTTGGACACGAGCGCACGGCCGTTGTCGCTTAAAATTACTCGCGCGTAACCGTAGCGTGAAAAGAACTCCCTTTCTAGCGCGTCTACAATCGTTTTCGTTGTAGGTGCGCCTATGGGGTACGCTTCGGTCCACCTGCTGAAGCAGTCAGTTACTACTAATAGGTTCGTCTTGCCCCTTGGTGTTCTAGGGTACGGTCCCATCAGGTCGATACTGATTACTTCCCACGGCTGTCTGGGTTGGCGCTTGACCATCGGGTCTTCGGGGCGCCTGTTTAAGGGCTNAGGGTCTTCAGGGCGCATGTTTAAGGGCTTAGTACACGCGCAAATGTGACACGATTTTACGTACATGCGCGCGGCGTTTCTTAACCCTTTACAGTAGAACCGTTGTTTGACTGCTCGGTGTGTTTCTCTCCATCCGGGGTGACATGATAGGGGGTCGTCGTGGTACCGCCAAATTATATGTTGTACTTTGTCGGTGGGGACGACTACCGGTGTGTCAGCGCCTATACGAATACGTAAAATACCGTCCAACAAAAAAAATTCGTCCTTATTTTTCGCGGCTGGTTTTTCGTTCGCTATCGTAAGTTGCGCGTTTAAGTTTTTTATGACCGAAGAGAGAAACTGGTCGTTGTGTTGCCACTCTCGTATTTCCCCCCCCGTGAACGGTCGGTCGCAGATCGCGTCGTTTGCCTCGGTAATGGAGTAAATATTATCGAGAGTGGCGATACGTGGGGACGGGTGTAACGTGGGCGCCCCTATTAAATTGTCGTCGAGGGCGTCTTCGTCGACAGCGGGCCCCTCCGTCGGGTAGCGTGACAACATGTCCGGCGCTTCATTGTGTTTGCCCGGTACGTGTGTTGTGGTGAAATTCAGGTTACCTAAGTGTAGTGCCCACCTGGTTAATTTACTGTTGGTGCCCTTCGATTTGTGTAAATACGTTAACGCGGCGTTGTCCGTATACAATTCAAAAGGGGCATATTCTAAAAATGACCTGAATTTGTCTGTGGCCCATATGATCGCTAAACACTCGCGTTCAACGGCGGCGTAACGTTTTTGCACATCCCATAGCTTCCTACTAGCGTACGCGACAATATTTCTTTCGCCCGGGCCGATGCCGTGCTGAAACAATACCGCTCCCACGCCTAGTTCGCTAGCGTCGGTTTGTAGGCAAAACGTTTTTGTGTAGTTCGGGGGAGAGAGGCGTGGTGAATCGCATATCGCTGTTTTAATGTGTTCAAACGCGCTTTGCTGTGTGTGGGACCACGACCACTTTTCCCCTTTTTTGAGCAGTTTAGTAAGGGGGTCTGTGCTGTCCGCGTAGTTATCGACGAACTGGCTATACCAATTACATACCCCTAAAAATCTGCGTAAGTCCCTGACATTACGTGGGACTGGTATGGCGCGTATGGACTCAAGTTTTTCCGGTTCCTTATCGATGCCCTCCCCATGCACCAGGTGTCCCAAAAAAGAAATTTCAGAGAACCCGATTTTACACTTTTTTGTGTGGCACGTGAGACCATGTCGTTGTAGGCGCTCCAAAACTTTACTAAGGTGGTCTAAATGGTTTTCCACGTTGTCCGAAAATATCAAGATGTCGTCCAGATAGACCTGCACAAAGTCGTTTATATACCCCCTAAGTACTTCGTTCATAAGTCGTACGAAGGTCATGGGTGCATTTTTAAGTCCGAACGGACGTACACGAAATTGAAACAAGCCCCTCCTCGTTCTAAACGCTGTATATTTTCGCGCGTTTTGTTCAAGTGAGCATTGCCAATAACCTGATTTTAAATCTAGTGTCGTGAATACTTTCGCCCCCCGCATACTTCTAATCATATCTTTTAGATTGGGCATGGGGTACGCGTCTGAGACGGTCACTTCGTTGAGTCGCCTGTAGTCGATGCACAAACGAGAGGAGCCGTCTTTTTTCTTGGCCAGGACGACTGGTGCCGACCAAGGCGAGGTGCTGGGTTCTATAAGTCCCTGTGATTCCATATCATCTACCATTGAATGATACATAAATGACTTTGCGTGAATGGGATAAACGTTGTGGATTTTCTAACAATAAAATTTCACATAGTTTAAAAGATTTACGATAAACAGGATGATTATCTTTACACAATGTATATAATTTAAGTGATATACATGTTTCTATTTGCAATTGACTATAAGTTAAATAAAACTCGCTATCATCTCTAATAGGTATATAATCGTTGTCTAGTTTTACTAGAACATTATTGTTTTTGAAATAGAATATTAAAGCTATCGTGTGATAGAGATTATATTCATCGATTTTGACTGTTGGGCATTGCAATATAAAAATGAGAAAGTTATCTCTATAGATTATTTATGTAGAAGAGATTGAAAGGAATTCGGGAATATTTTGTCAATACTATACTCGTGGCGGTCAATTTGATCTTTGCAAAATTTATTATTTTTCCAAAGATGAGTTCAAAGTTTAACATGTAGCTTGAATCAAAATTGTTTTTGCTACGTTACGACGAACCCGGTAGTTTTCTTTATGGACGTCATGTCCGGGTGAACTATTTATTGTGTGTCAGTTTAATTCAATTACGAATAGATATGAAAGTGTAGCTCTATCAAAATGATTTCAAGCTTCTACTAATTCTATCGCACTAAATTTGTTTTTAAAATGTGTGCATATATTACGTGTTATATAGAAATGCAAGAGAATGTTGTATTTGAATACATACAGTGATGTGTCCATGAATGTCACTATTGTCCAGTCACTACTATGTAGTTTGACGTTAAATTTCTTTTCTTAATACATTCCAATGTGAGGAGATAGTATGTCCATGTGTGCTAGATTGTACGGTGGGTGAATTAGAATTTCCGCATTGATGTATGTTTTAGAAATACAAATAATTTTTTTTTTTATATTATGGATTTAGGAGAAATGTTTTTTTCAATAAATTTTTATAAACTATATGTATTTTACCCCCTCCTCTTAATCGCTATATTGATCTGGTTAGGGTGGATGTCGAAAACCTTAGATAGACCTATCCAGTTGGATGTACGTTTATTGTGAGTTGCCTTATTTTGTAAATAAACCATACCACTTTCCTTGATTTCTAAAGAATGTACATTATTATCGTACTGAATTTAACTTTATTTTTATACGCGATTAGCCGATTACATGAGACTTCATTCGTTTCTTGAAGTTTCCGTTTTAGTTCGAATTGATAATCAGAGAAATTATACTGGGGTACTAGAGGTTTCAATAACGAATTTGTAATATGAATCTGTCTACCATAGACTAGTTCATAGGGTTGACAACCTGTAGACGTGTGAATACTGGAATTGTGGGCAAACATTGCAAATGGAATATATTCATCCCAATTTGATTGATCTTTCGCAACAAAACTTCTGAGATATTCGCCTAAGGTTTGATGACTTCTTTCTAAACTGCTATTACTCTGAATATGATACGGAGTAGTTGATGCCTTTTTTATTTTTTTACAACCGACATACTTCTGTGAAGAAATTCTGTATCGCAATCAAAACTTTGATAACAATATTGGATTCTCTAAATATAAATCTTACATAGATTTCACTTGATTCCAATTGATTTGATCTAACCAACATACTATTTTTGGCATCGCCATTTTGGTTAAACTATTTTCTCGGCAAAAGATTTTTAGATTTATTAGAGACATGAAAAAGATTTCGTAACTAAGTTTCTCACAATAGTTAGATAGGTAATAAGATATAGGATGTTTTTTCTTAAAACTGGCATACATTTTTTAAAAACAAACAAATAATCTAAGCGTGTTTTATGATAGAGATTTTAATCGCTGTCTAATATCATTATACTTGATATCACCAACTATGCTATATCACCACTGTGATGGGTTTTTAATATTAAAATATATTACATAAACTTTAATTTAAACATATTCTGGAATACTTTCAAAAATTAAGTTGAAAAAGTTCTACTTTCTATATGATTTTTTTAGTATTGAACCCCCCTTGTATTAAGGGAAATGGTTCGATTTAAAAAAAAAGTATGTCAAAATTTTTGTGAAAAAATTGTCATTTTAAATATCCTCCTGTAGGTAGGTCAAGGTTCAGATTTTTAAAAAAAATATATCAAATGAAAGGTAAGAACATCAAGCATCTATAAAAAAAAATGTATTAATTTGTTCATTTTTAAGAACGTTATGGCAGTTTTAAGTAAAAAGAATTTCGAAAGTTAGCGATTTTTAAATTTGTAATTTTTTTGGAGGTTTCCCCCATTTATGGGGAACGTGGAAAATTTTTCAATTTTTGAGGGTAATGTCTTCAACTAGATATGATTGACGTATCGTTAAATAAAATAGGTTCGGTGAGAGCTGAAAAATATTGATAACAGACAAAAAAAACACATTATAGTAAAATTAATACCTTCTCAGATTCGCATCGAAGCTAACAAGTGAAATGGCTATTACTAGAAATGGACCACAAATTTTTAATAATGAAAGATGCTAGAGATGTTTTTAGTCAACATGTCACTCTGCTGATATAGACTTTTTAACTATAAAATCTAAGGGTGGCCAGTATAAAATTTAAACCTAAAGCAATTATTGAATATAATAAATATAAAACTGGAGTAGATTGCGATACTATACAATGTTCCAAAGTCCAATTCAGATATCTTGGCGGATAGATTAGCACACGATTCTATTCATATGTGTAATGTTATTAATTCCATTATTAGTGGGAATAATAGTATTAAACCATTGAAAGTTATGCGATTAGGTAATCGTAACCAGAGTAAAATCCGTCCTATTAAAGCAGTATTTGCTGATGTGTTTGATATTTTAAAATTTAAAAAAAAAACTATTATCATTGCAACCGCCTTCAGTCATTCGTATCTGTTCAGATCGTACGTTACATCAAAGAAATCATTTGAAAAAACTTCGTAATGATTTGGAGATTTTTAAAAATAATGGGGAAATTGATTTAGTTATTAAGTANTCATCATCAAAGAAATCATTTGAAAAAACTTCGTAATGATTTGGAGATTTTTAAAAATAATGGGGAAATTGATTTAGTTATTAAGTATGTGAGAGGGATACCGGTAATTATTTCTAAGAATAATCGTTCAGTTAATACGTGTTATCAAAATTTTTTATAATTAATGTTTTTTACCAAAATGTCCTTGATCTTTTAACTAAGATTCCATTTTTACGTAACGTTTTAATAACTGTAAACTATGATATAATTTGATTAAACGAAACGTGGCTAAATAACAATGTTTTTGATGCGGAATTTGGTTTTACTTACTATAATCTAATCTATACAGAGTTGATCGTACTCTGTCTAATGGCAAATTGCGTGGTGGAGGGGTTTTAATTGGTGTAAAAAAAAAAATTAGTTGTGAATTATTACATGTTCCAATTGTTGATAGAATTGAGCAAATATTTTTAAAAATTAATCTTAACAATATAAAAATAATTATAGGCTGTGTCTATATTCTACCATATGCAACTACGGAAATATATTCTAATCATTGTAATGTCATTGAGTCTATTTTCTTTAATAATCCTAACCATCATTTCATTATTTCTGATGATTTTAATTTAAATAGTTTTAATTTTAATTTTTAAAAAGACTACTGATCCTAATACTCAAGGTCACATAACAGGAAGCATGTTATTTAATTCTTATTTAAATTTATTAAACTTAAAACAAGTTAACTGCATTCAAAATAGTATTGGTCGTACTCTTGACTGTATGTGGCTTAGTGCTGATGCAGAACTTACTTCTATTACTCGTTCCTTTGAATACCTTGTTCCAAATGTTGATAAGTATCACCCTCCTTTAGAAATTATTATAATATTTAACGATTCATCGGAAACTGTTTTCATTTAGTCACCTCGGGTATATAATTTTAATAATTGATATTTCTTATTTTCTTTCTAATATTAATTTTGAACTTAACAACAATTTATCTTTCGAAGCATTTGTTAAAAAATTTTATGAAATTATTTATCACTCTTTTTTTGTATTTGTACCCAAAACTAAAATTTATGGTAATTACTCCCCTGTTTGGGCAAATTCTGACCTTAGAAGCTTATTGTTGATAAAAATTGTACACACACAAAATATAAACCTAATCCTTCTAATGAAAATTATCTTATTTTTTCTAACATTCGGAAAAAATGTAAATTTCTTATTTCAATTTGTCATTCCTAACATATTATTACTATTAAAAATAGTATTCAATCAAATATAAAACCTTTTTGGAAATATTTTAATTCCCTTAAAAAATCGAATAGTATTCGAAAATAGTATTAGAATGTACTCGATTGTGTTAAATATAATAACCTTGTAAGATTAACTAATATAAATTAGCCTCGCTTTACAAGGACCCCAAGGAGGCATCCTGGGCCGAGCAAAGCCGGAGCACCAGGGATTTTGTACCTTATCCTATGGGAAAAGGTTATGAAGAATAGTAAAAATTTAAGATAAAATGATTAACATTTATTACTTATTACAATTTTTTTTTTTTTGATCAAAACAAATAAAATTTAATAGACAATTAACTTTTACTAATAAACAAAATATATATATATACTTGAATTAACAGAAGTATGTTAAATAAAATACTATTAACAAATAAACGATGGTCAAGGATCAAATAAAGAATAATAGAAATAAAAACAGGTACATTATAGATCCAGCTACTATGATTTAGACCCAATAAATGATCTTTGATTTATTGCAATTGTATAACATTAAATTTCTACAGACATACTAGCATCCAAACAGCCTTTGTATTTTGTGAAACGTACAACTACATATGGTTGACGTCATTGAAACATAATGCTCACATAGGCAGTATTTAAGAGTTCATTTTAGAACAAATTCACTTATCAAATAGTAACAGGATCCAATCAGTTAAATAAAATAAATGAGATTTATACATACTATTAAATAATTAATTTAATAATGAGCCAACAAGAGAAAAAAAGTAATACAGTAAAAGTATCGTGGGCATGACAAATCCAACGCATGGGTCAGGGTAAAATGGACATGTCACCAACGTCAATGGGTATCCTCTACATAAATGTAGGGGATCGATTTTGTTGCTCACCATGTTCACCCTGACCACACCCGAGGACCTGTCAGCTCACGAATGGTAAAAGAAGAAAAACTAAGGAACAGAAAGAATTGACCATACAACCTAATTTCATCATTCCATGGTGACAATTTATATAGTCATTGACTAAATAAAAAAAATATGATGAAATAGTCAGCTGATTCATAAAAAAAAAACAATAAATTAATTTTAAAAAAGTTTAACAATAAAAAACAAAATATACCACATTACAATAAGATGTTGAGATGTCCAAGATGCAGGTGTATGTTGTTGATTCCATTTTGATGGTCTAGCCAAATTATAAACTACTCTTCTATAACGGGTTCGTAAAAAAATGATTAGATGGTGATTCCAGTCGAAGAAGAAACAGCGAATGATGATGATTGAGAGATAATTTTTTTTATTGAACATAACCGTACTTTCCTAGGCCGGCTGGATAACACATGGGAAAAGGTATGTACCAGTGTGACCATTATAATGTGGTATAATATGATATGTACGAGGATCACAGGTGGTAAGGAATATTACTTGTATAGTGAATAATCATGTGTGTATATGTAACACTGAACCTACAGATGTACGCCACGCACTGTTTGAATACAGTTACCTGTGACCTGATACTCATGATAATTTTATTATGTTACAACCTCTCATCTACTAATACTTCTGAAACTGTCCAACTATTTTCTAATAATTTTACAAGTGTTTATGTTGCTGATTCGATGAATCATAACTTACAGTCACAAATTTTAAATGTAGCTTCAATGAATAATTGTAATATTAATCTTAGTTCTTGGAATATTGATCAGAATGAAAAATTTGATTTATTAAATAGTTTAGATACTCATGCAGGTACCAAACCTGATGGTATTCCATCAGTGTTTCTAAAATTATGTAGTTCAGTACTAGTTAAACCTTTGTATCTTATTTTTAATAAATCTTTAAGTCTTGCCTATTTCCCTGATATATGGAAAAAATCTTTTATTACACCAGTTGATAAGTCAGACAGGGGATAGACATAATGTTTAAAATTATAGGCCTATTTGCAAAATGTCCCTTATTCCAAAAAATTTTGAAGTAATTATAACTAAGAAATTATCCAAAATTGTCTCCCCTTAAATTTGTAATAACCATCATGGATTTAGGCCCAAAATGTCCGTTTCTACTAATGTATTGCTTTATCAGTCTAGATTACTTGCTGCTCTCAATGATCACGATCAAATAGATTCAATTTGTACTGATTTTCAAAAGGCTTTTAATAAAGTTAATCATACACTTGACACGGCACCGCTTTTTGCTCTAAGCTGGCGCTCACCCGTGTCTCTCTCGATATCAGCCGTCCAGCTATTAATATGACAATCGGTTGTCATCGGTCGTCACCCCGCCCTTGACACTGAGATAAGGCCGCCGCCGAATATGGATTACCGATATTGCGGTCTGTTCCGTTTTCGACGTACACCTAACTGGTTGCTCGACTCCGTTTTTGCGCCCTCTGTTTACCCTTCTGCCTTTTTTTTTTGGTCTGTTTATTGTACAACGTTTAGCGTCGGTTATACCGGGACCTTGACTTATCTTACACCATTAGGTTACTACCGTGCGGTGTAACTAGTGTTGGCGTTATATCGGGACCGCCAGTGCGATCTATATCAATATATATAGATATATTTATAATAAATATAATATATTTATTCGTCAGTGCGGCTTTGGCATTAGTTTACCTTCTGGTTTAATTTTTTTTCACCAGTGCGACTTTATCGTAGTCTTATTTTGTGTTTGACTACGAATCGACTGTGCGGTCAACCTTTTCTTTTTGGATTACGTATTACACTTCTCCTAAATAAATTAGATTTATTTGGTTTTCATGGTAAATTTTTAGAGTGGATTAAATCCTATATTAGTTATCGTACTCAAGCTGTAAAGATATCCTCTTTTGTATCTAATGAGCTTTTAGTGAGTTCGGGTGTACCCCAAGTTTCGCACTTTATTTATATTGTTTATGAATGATTTACCTTCTCTTTTTGATAGTTCGTTGGACATTCTCCTGTTTGCTGATGGTGCTAAACTATTTTCTACTATTAAATGTCCAGCTGACGCCTTAAAATTACAGTTAAATTTAGATAGATTTGTTACTTGGAGTCAACTTAATTGTCTACCTATTAATATAAGTAAATGCAGTTTTATAACTTTTTATCGCTCAAATAATGCAATTACTTTTAATTATAAAATTGATGATTACACCATTATGAGGGTTACTTCAGTTAAAGATCTAAGGAGTAATATTGATTTCAAAACGTGTTTTTCATTACATATGGATAATATTATAAAAATGGCTTTTCAGATGTTGGGTTTCGTAAATAAGCATACAAAAGATTTAAATAATATTAATACATTTAAACAATTATGTTTTTCACTAATTAGATCTCATCTTGAATTTAGTTCAGTTGTGTGGTCACCGAGTTATTTTTCTTACAGGAATTCAATTGAGAAGGTTCAGTTAAAATTCTTTAAGTTATTGAGTGTCGTACGTCGGTAGTGCCCCAACGTAGACACAAAGGTTTATTAAAGTTTTATATATATATATTGACGACGAGTTCGTCGTCCGAGCTCTTCTCGAGTCCTCCCGTTGGATAAACTGATCAACCCCAAACTCTCTAATTAGTGGACTACTAAAGGGGTAGAGTTAACACCCGTCAGCACAGTCTAGCTCAAAAGTAGCAGACTGAAGGGTGGCTCCTTGTCAGCCACCAGCACAACTACCTTTTTACTATACCCACTAAAGGACGGTTAAGCCCAAACACTAGCCAGCTCGTTCACTAATTATCAAGATTGACTAAAGGACCAGCAGTCCAACCTAGACTCTAGCCGCACACACACACACAATTTCGAGATCACCGTGAATATAAAATATTTGCGCTAAGTCCAGATTTTTAAATAGTTATTTTATTTACGAAAAGTATTAAACACAAAGTCAAATATAATATAATAATTTAACACAAAAATTAATTAAATCTTACATAGTTAAATATAAGTTTTATTATTATTAATTTATATTAAATATAAGAGTTGAATTAAATATATCTAATAACTTGCAAATATCCCAACTGGGATTCACGTCTTGTGAATTAAGGAGAAATATTGCAGATATTATGTTCTTATATAATTTGTTAAATGGATTTATTGATTTTTCTAAACTGTTATCTATGATTGGTTTTATAACACCAAATCATAGTATAAGAAAATCTAATTTGTTCTAAGTTCCATTTTTAAAAACAATTATAGTTTTGCATCTTTTTTTTCCATGGACTTTATCTTTAGCCAATTTTATTGCCGAAAATTTAGATTTTTTTTTCATGTCATGTTATAGCTCTTCATAAATTATTTGTTTGATTTACATTTTTAATGATTTTATTAAATGGTATACTATTTAATATGCATAATATAATTTTATAATTTAAATTATAGAATTAATATTACTATTAATTTTTGCTATTTGTTATTGTTATTTATTGTCATATACATATTACAATATTTTTTCTACTGTCTATTGTTATATTTGAACTGTAAGATGTAATAAAGTAATAAGTACTTAAAAAAGTAATAAGTTTATAAAAAAAATTGAACTCTGGGTACTTAATAGATTAAACATTGTAAAATTTAGGTTTTGTGGTATTATATCGTGAAGTTTTATTTTTAATTTATTAATATTATTTAATTATATAAAACTAAATTTAATAGGGTTTTTTATATAAAAACAGTAACTCATTCATTGGTAAATGTGGGGAAGTTTATAGTTCTTAATAGAAATTCAATTTAAAATATAGAATGTAAACTGTACATTAGATAATTCTAGCCACCTTGAAAACTTTTTCACGTTAGATTTTAGTAGATTAGTAGGTTTAGTAGATTTTAGGAAAATATAATATCGAAAAAAGACTAATCAACATAAAAGTTTTATATCTTAATTCAGAATTTTTGTTGTTTTCAATATTGTACTGAATCATTCCATGATAATTCAAATTTTGTTGTTTTTTTTTATTGACTTTAAAGTTATACAACCCATATGAGAATGAATGTATTACTGTGAACAAAGATATTTCAATAACAGATATTAGTGATATTCTTCACCAACAAAATTCAAATAAACCAATAGCTGAAAGCCAAACCAAAAGTATTTGGTCTTCTAACATGAGGTGTCATCACGGCACACTTGATCCCATTACTGAATCATGTATTTGTAACGAGGGCTGGAAAAATCAAATGATTTCAAACTCAACAATGATGAATGAGCTATCCACTATGCCCGTACATAAATGTACCATTAAGATCAAGTCAAAATATTTGTGGAGAAATATACCAATATATTTTAACTCATTGGAAACAAAAGAATTAGTATCCTTTGATAATGATAAACATAAATATTACAGAATAAAAATTTAGTGTTGGTTATTTTATGTAAAAACTATTATCAACGAAGGAGTTCTGGCGAATGGTGGAAAAAATTCCCAACCAAATTTTTTTTTTTTTTAAGTTGAATTAAGATATGTATAATAACATACAAAAAGTCCTCATCGATAGGACTTGGGCTTTTTTTTTACAGCCTCGCAAAAGTTAAAAAATATGAGCTTTTTTTAATTTTCTCAAAAAATATTTAACTTACAAAAAAAAGTTTCGTACAAAAGTTGTTTAAAAGACAACTTTATAGTGGAGAAATCCTCTATCGATTACATACTTTGCACTAGTAATGCATATAACTTGTATTTAGGATATAAATAAGGAAATAGGAGATCATGTAGATTTTGTAATAATCCATTAAAATTTTAAAATTAAACACTATCTACAGATTTGCATCGAGGCGTTGTTTTTTGATAATGATTTTAATCACTGTAACATATCTATTCTGCACCCAATTATACCCACTGTGCCGGGATATTGCTGGTTTTTTTTTTTTTATAGCGATTAGTTGAAATAGTAGCAATGGTTTTACTTTAATTATTTAATTATTAATTTTAACAATAGAAGTTATTAAAGATAGAATTATAACTTTATTTGACTTTTTAAGTTTTATATCATGAATGTTATTATCCACCATTGAGTTTAAGCTCTAACAAGACCAATTTTATACATTTTATGACAATTAATTTTATCATTACCAGAAATTCTGGCTGGGTTGACAAAAGAGAACATGAGGTAGATGAAATGAAGAGATCAGTGACAATAGGTGAGAGTGTGAATGGGGAGGTAGAAAGTTTTAAGTATTTAGGATCAGTAGTGCAAAAGATCGGTGGTATTGACGAGATTGTAAGACACAAGATTAAGTGCGGGTGGTTGAAGTAGAGAGAAGCGTCTGGTGTCTTATGCGATAAAAGAATTCCAATGAAGCTAAAAGGTAAATTCTACAACAATGTTGTCATATTAGCTATGATGTATGGTTCAGAGTGTTGAGCGGTTGATAAGAAAGTAGAGCAGAGAATGAGTGTAGTAGAGAGGAGAATGCTTAGATGGATAAGTGGAGTAACTTGAAAAGATAGAATAAGGAACGAGCAGATAAGAGGGAGTATAGGTGTAGCGTCAATCTTGGATAAGATGAGAGAATATAGACTTAGATGGTTTGGTCATGTTATGGTAAGAGAAGAATCGGAAGCCGCAAAAACAGTTGTAGAAATGAATGTTGAAGGAAAAAGAGGTAGAGGAATACAAAAAAAGGGATGAATGCGATATGAGGACATCTAATGTGAGCGTAGAGGATGTGGGAGATCATGTCAAGTAGAAGTTTAGGATAAAGGAGTCCGACCCCCCGTAGTTGGGATTAAGGTGGGGAAGAAGAAGAAAAAGATTAAGGCTTCGACATCTGTGGCCATTAGCCAGAATTATATTTATATGTATATTTAATTTATAAAATTTGTACAATCAATTTATGATAATATAAAAGTAACTTGAAAAGATAGAATAAGGAACGAGCATATAAGAGGGAGTATAAGTGTAGCGTGAATCGTGGATAAGATGAGAGAAAATAGACTTGGATGATTTAATCATGTTATGAGAAAAGAAGAATTGGAATCTGTAAGGACAATTATAGAAATGAATGTTGAAAAAAGAAGAGATAGAGGAAGGCCAAAAAAGAGATTGAGGGATGTTATTGAATGCGATATGAGGACAGCTGATGTGAGCGTAAAAGATGTGGGAGATCGTGTCAAGTGGAAGTTTAGGATGAGGTGGGGTCGGCCCCAAGTAGTTGGGATTAAGGCAAAGAAAAAGATAAAGATTAGTAGAAATTCCGGGGCAATTGACATAATATAATTTTTTGTTTGGGAATGTACAATTTAACGTTTAGCTGGGTTTAAACAATATAGCGCCAAATCAATTACCTACTCTATCGGTTGTATCCTAATATACACTACACTTTAATGATACTATAAATAAATAAATTCACACATGCATTTATAACATTGTGTCTAATGTAAGTATAACATGATAAAAAGTTACCGTAAAATGACAAAAATTGGAAAATAAATTTTAGTACTCATATTAAATGTAATGTAACTCGAAAAATATTTGTTTAAACGAAAAAATATAAAATACTTTTTTTTTAAAAATTGTCTTTTAAACAACTTTTGTACGAAACTTTTTTTTGTAAGTTAAATAGTTTTTGAGAAAATTAAAAAAAGCTCATATTTTTTAACTTTTGCGAGGCTGTAAAAAAAAGCTCAAGTCCAATTGTTGAGGAGTTTGTCATTAAACATATCTTAATTCAACTTTAAAAAAAAAAAATTTGGTTTGGATTTTTTTCCGCCATTTTTTCTTCGTTGACTGACCTATATATCAATTTAACAGTTACCTATGTATAATATAAATATTATAAATATTAAGGTGGTCCTTAGCAATAGAAGAAACACAAATTAAGAAATTCATAATTACGGGCTGAAAATTTCATAAGATTCGGTAAAAAAAATGAAACTGGTAAAATTTCAGTATAATAAACCAACCTATTCATGTGCCTCAAATGGGTTAAAGTTCTTAAAAAATTGGGTGTATTTTTTTTGTATATACGCCCCTTATATTTTAAGTTTCGTCAAAAACAGAAAACAATTTTTATAGTACATAATGTGAACAAAAAAAAGGTTATACATTATTTTTTGTAAAATTAATATTTTTTCGCAAAATTAAAGAAATCAGATTCACCCAATTTTTTTTTTTAACAACATGGTTTTTAGTTATACTCTTCTAGTGTTTTAAATTTTAATGTTTAATGCAGAAATTGTACAGAAGTAATACTAATCAATGTGATGTCTTCTATAAAAATTGTTATTTAAGTTTTATTCGAATTATCTATCCTTTCCTATTAAAAATTTAAAACAACTATGAAAATGTGTTTTTTTAAAACTTTTTTTGTTCATGTATGTTTTTTTTTTGTATAAATTTATTTTATTTATTTAAACCATTTTTTTTATTAATTAAAAAAACTTATTAGTTAATTTTAAGTTGCAAATGAGAAATATTTAACTTTGGCTATATACAGCTTACATCATTTTACATGGTAACTCTTATACAAATATTAGAAAAGTAAAAATAAAGATAAAGTTTCTATTCATTTTTTAAACCATATAGATATCGGAGAAAGATAGCGTGATAATATTATGAAATTATGTTTGAAATAGATATAGTTAGTTTAGTTTAATTGCACAATCAGTTTGTAAATAATCCGTGTTTATTCTAAATTCAAATTTCGATTTTTTTTTAAGAATAAGAATAATTATCCTTAATAATTATTCAATCATTCAATTATTCAATAATTATTAAATAATAACAAAATATCAAGGCAAAAATTATTTTTAGTTGGAATAATAAAAAATCAAATAACGGGCTCTAAATTGTCATCTAATAGGGATTGTTTATGTGTCTTATTTTATAACAAGCGGTTTATTAAATTAAATTTACGCGGTATTGCACAATTAGTAATAGATGGGTGTAATAAAAAAATCGCGTATTCCTACACAGTATTCTTCAGACTGTGTTATTAAATTTAAAAAATTGTATTAGAATTGAAGAAAGTTAGACAAAAATAAATCTAAAAAAACAGAAACACAAGAAAAACATAATAACAATTTTTCTGAAGAATTAGACAACCAATTTGACATTTCTCATATTAAAGCTCTGAATATTTTTATTAAATACACGGAATAAACCGATTGAACATATATACACATTCTACATATAAGTTATACATTAATTGTACAAATATGATAAATAATAAATTAACAGCTATTAAGTTAATTATTAGCAAAGAAGAAATGAAGGGTTAACGTTGGTATTTGACATCATACGTGTAATAGGCTCATTTTTAAGGTAATTAGTGAGGGCGAAAGGAACATAAAAAGGAGAAACAGATCAGAAATGACGTTGAGGAACTCTAAAACAGATTAAGGGAAGCAAATAGGGAGGGTCAATATTATCTTGTAATAAACTATTTAGAAACTTAATACCCAAGATCCGTCTACGCTCATCAGGCCCTAGTTGAGATGCAACTGGTCCATTGTTGTGGGGTTCACAAGGGATATTCATTCTAAAACTAGTATATCTCATAAATTTACGCTGAACCCTTTAAGTCTAAGAGAGTCATTGAGGTCATACGGATCACAAACCAAACCAAACTATACTCAATAATAGAGCGAACCAGTGCACAATAAAGCACTTTCTATGATAGACCTAACCGAAAATCCCTACATAATCTGAACACAAACCCCAGAGTTTTAAAGGCCATAGTATAGTCATTCATAGTGATTAGACGTGTGTTGTTGCAGCTGCAACATAATAGTGTGTTGTACGCACGCGCGCCCAGTGTACTCGGACCGGTCTAACTATTATCACCACACCTACTCACTACTACGCAAGTAGTAGTGGATATCGCTACTACCGGGCGATCAGCTGTTCACACACTACACACCAAACACAACACATAACCACACAATATTATTACTATCGTATCGTAGAAAAAGTTACATTTTTTTGTTTTTCACTCATAAAACTCAAATAGTTTGTTCATACTAAGTTAAACTTAAATAGTTTTTGTTCTTTTTTTTTAATAAAATGAATTGTTCATAGAACATTTTTGGGAATGAATAGAAAAAACTCTAATAGTTTTATTTTGTCTTTTTGGTTTATACAAATTATAAGACTCTAATAGTTTTATTTTGTAATTATATCTACAATTGAAAACTCTAATAGTTTTTCCCTTTTGTTGTCAAATCAAAAGTCTTTCTGTCCTATTTTAGTCAACCCTGATACAACCATTTTGCTGTGATATAAACTTTGAAATTGTTACCACCCTTTGTAAATATTATTGTTGTCAGATATT
This sequence comes from Daktulosphaira vitifoliae, assembly GCF_025091365.1. NCBI lineage: Eukaryota > Metazoa > Arthropoda > Insecta > Hemiptera > Phylloxeridae > Daktulosphaira > Daktulosphaira vitifoliae. Next base: position 4,021,366 of record NW_026099573.1, on the reverse strand, counting down.
TTTGTGTTACATGTAAAATTATTTTTGAATTAAGTTAGGATCTCTGCAATTGTGTGAGTATTAAAATCATCATTTATTAATTATTGTTTAGTATTATTGAAGTTATCATTTATTATTATTGTTTATTCTTATTGAAATTAACATTCATTAATCATTGAAAATATTATTATTAATTATTATAAAGTTTTTTTTTAAGATATTTATTTATTTAATTAATTAAGTACACACAAAACAATTACACACTAACACATCTATCACTACATAGATCACTGGTTGCTGCACAGGCGACCCCTCCCACCTCCAGTGATTCTATTTACATACACCACACTACGCAGCCTGCGGTATTGGTGCAATTAGCCGGTTCGGGTACGCACTATAATATTTAGTGCCCCTGGCCCCAACATGTGTTTTTGGATCATCTTTTATTTATGTCTTATTTAGTGTGTCTTACTAATGAGTACGTTAGACAGGACCCGATCGATTATGTTTATCTTTTTACATTTATAATCTGTTTCATAATAACTTATTACATATTATAAATATATACACTTTCTTATAGTTATTATTTTAAAAAGCTATACAATAAACAAAATATGAAAAAATCACCTACGTCGTCTTCGATTACTATTAATGGTAGAACTACTGAAAAACTTAATCAACTAATTGAAATGTTTAATGAACTTAAACACTCAAAATCAAATTAAAAAATCTGTAAATGCATGTCAGGAAACTATTAAATCTCAAGGCACTAATTTTCTTTCTTTAGAAACTAAAATTGACTTGTTAAGCAATAAAATAATTTCTTTAACAGAAGAAAATAATATATTAAAAGAAAGAGTTCAGTTACCTGAAACAAAACTTTCTACTTCTGAATGTACTCAGACCTCTTCAAATCAAGAAAACTTGTTTTTTCAGTTCATGGATCGACAGTATAGGGCTCGAAACATTATATTATTTAATGTACCTGAAGTTTCTACATCTGTCTCCGATCAACAAATTCATAATGACTACATTGAGGAAATGTTTGTCAATATGAATGTCTCAATTAAACCTATATCTGCTCACCGCTTGGGAAAGATCTCGAATAAGCCTCGTCCTATAAGATTAATTTTACCTTCACCTTCCGATGTTTTTCAAATTTTGAAAACTAAACGTAAGCTGAGTAATCTAGAAAAATTCAAAAATATTCGGATTTCATCAGATCAAACTCTCCAACAACATAAACAGTATTCTTCAGTAAACGTTGAATTAAAATTACGTAAAGCAGCTGGTGAGACTGATTTGTTTATAAAATTTGTTAAAAATTGTCCGACTATTTCAAAAAACGGTCAGGCAAATCGACAACTTTAGCGGAATTATCTATCTACTACCAGAACATTCGTGGTATTAATACTAAATTAAAATTGTTTTTCCGCAATGTTGTTCTCTGTGGTTATGATGTTATCGTGTTAACAAAACCTGGCTTTGTAATGATGTTGCTGATGCCAAACTTGGACTTTGTACACGATATTCTATTTTTTGATGTGACCGCTGTAGTACCCGTGATGCTATGATAAGAGGTGGTGGCGTTCTAAAAGCAGTCAAAAATCAGTATTCATGTCATAGAGTATCTCTCTTGAATAACTCTATTGAGCAATTTTATGTAAATATTAATTTTAAGTAATTTTCTTTGATTCTTGGAGGAGTTTATATACCTCCCACATCTGATATTAATGTTTATAATATTCATACTAGTACTCTTTTATTAACTAACAATAATAATTGTATATTTTTAATTTTGGGAGACTACAATCTTTCTAGAATAAATTTGCAGTCTATTAATGGCACCATTGTTACCAGCTTATCACACTTGAGTGGTCTTGAATCTAATATCTTAGCTAGCTTAACTTATCTAAACTTAATGCAATATAATTTAATTTATAACCGTTCTGGATCACTACTTGATCTTGTTTTTTCTAATATTTATAATGTTAATGTAAATTTATAATAATTTATAATTTGTAATATTTATAATGTAAAATACAAAGTATGTCCACTTCTACCACTTGATTCCATGTACCACCCTACTATGAAAATTGAATTAGCTATTTCTCCTGTAGAATGTTTATCTTACTCTGAACAGTTTTATGATATTTTTAATTGCAACTATGATAATATCAGGTCCAGTATTGCTCCGTTAGACTGGAATGGCATATTTAATGGTCTTAATATAAATGAAGCAGTCAAAGTTTTTTATGATAATATATTCATAATAATTAATAATTTCTGTCCACTTAAAACTATACATGTGTAAGGTTTCAGCCAAAACAGAGGGCCTACTAATTACCCACTGCCCAGGGGAACACTGGACAGTGACCTAGTAGCCGCGCCAAACAAGATAGTACTTGTTGACAAAGCTACTAGGTTTTGATAAAAAAAAAAACAAATATTAAAAAGAGAAAGGGTATAGAGAGAAAAAAAACATAGGCCATGTATAATATAATATTTTAATTTAATTATTTAAAATTTATATGCTGTGACGTTCACCGATAACTAACCGTGAGACTTTCACCGATGAAGCACATAAACCCAAACGAAGTTGGATCCACCACTAGCCGAGCCTCTACCAGACCGGAGCATAGTGGAATTTTAAATATAACTGACACATTTGTTGTTTTAATTTACTAAGTTTTTACCTTAACTCTAGGGGAAAAGGACTTAAAAACTGGTAGACAAGTAGTATAGGCGATGATGTTCTATATTATATAATGAGTTTAAATAAAAAAATAATGCCCGAAGTACAATAAAATAATCTCAGTTATAATTTTTACAAATGTATAATATAATACTTTTTCTTTTTAATTATTGAACATTTTTAATTATTATTTTAAATATATATATATTTATAAGGAAAGAATAATAAAGAGGAAGCACAAAGAGGTGCTATATATACAACATTAATAAAGGGGTAGAACAGGGGGAGTTTATTAATAAAATAATCTAAGTTATAATTTACAAATGCTCAAAATAAAATAAAATTACAAATTCTTTGATATAGCATATTTCAAGTCATAGATAAAATTATTACAAATTATTAAATGAGTTAAAGGACAAATAAAATAAAAGGGACATGAGGGAGAAAATAATCTCTGTCACTGCTACATTGACTGTTCGACTTTATTAGCTAAGATTTAATTTTTCGGGGACATCATTAGGAGGATATACAATATGTAGAGAAACAGGATTAGGAATGTCATTATTGAGGAAAAGTTCTGAGGGGGAATAAAAGGTTGATTCATGACGAACATTATTCAATACCCATTCTATGTAGAGAACATACTGAGGCTAGGTGTTATGTCGCTCATTGCAGTAGGTTCTAAAAAGACGCCCAAGCTCACGCATGACACGTTCAGCAGGGTTTGATTGTGGATGGTAGACACTAGTATGCCCGACTTGAAATGTATACTTTTTTAGAGTTTGTTGACAATGTTTACTAATGATCTGTCTACCATGCATAAAGGAATGCCATATTGAGGGAAATAATATTGAGTTAATTTGTTTGTACAGGCTTTACGAAAAGGGAATAATTTAACGAAACGGGAAAAGTTATCCAGTACTACAAAAATTTATTGTAGACCATAAATACCTACGGGAAGGGGACCATAAAAATCTACTAATAATTTATCTAAAGGTTTTTGGGAAATGATATGTTGCATAGGACCAGCCATTAAAGAAGTATTAATTTTGCATTTTTGACAAATGTCACAGGATTGAACAATAGAACGGATAATTTTATGAAAGGAAGGAAAATAACAAATTTGTTTAAGGGAGTGGATAGTTTTTAAAGGACCTATATGACCAAAATAGTCATAAAAAGCAATGAAAACTTCATGAATTAAATGTTTAGGGAGAAAAAGAGACCAAGTATTAATAAATTTTGATTTACGAATAAATAAAAGGTTATTGTGGATTTTATAAAAAGAATGCCAAGATTGAATAGAGTTGAAAATTTTACAAATGTGAGGATCTAGAGATTGTTCATTAAACATATTTTTAAAAAGAAACTGGATTTTAAGAGGAAGGGCTGGGGGAATGTCAAGCTTAAAAATATTTTCAGGAAGTATAGATGGGTCGGGGGGAATAGGGTCTTTAAAATCAAAATGCATTATAGCTGGAAGATCTAAAGGAGTTTGGTCATTACGACTTATGGGATGACAGAAGAGAGTATCAAGGGCATTTTCTTTTCCAGGACAATCTTGAAAACTATGTGAATATTTATTAATTAATGAGTCTATTGAATATTGTTGTTTATTGTCAAGGGTCATATCATCAAGAGGTTATCACATACACAATTATTAAAATACTTTACACCTACTGCACACACATCTAATTGATAAGATTTATTAAACAAAAACTTGTATAAATTCTGCAACATTACACATTCAAGTAAACACCTTCTGTGGTTTAGTAATAACTTAAAAAAATTAATATATAACAAAAAAATTGCTCATACAATTTATAAACAATTCCCAACTCAGAAAAATTATAATAAATTTTCTAATTTGCGTGCTCAATGTAAATTACAAAACAAAACTGATTATACAAATTATATAATAAAAACACAAAACTCAGTTACTAGTAACCCTGAACTATTTTGAAATTTATTTTAAAATAAACGATCTAACCACTCACTTCCCAGCTCTATGTTGTATAATGGTAAAATTATTTCTGGTGGTGAAGATTTAACAAATTGTTTCGCTAAATATTTTTTGATAATTTTAATCGTTCATCAAACTCACATATTATATTAGAAACTCATAGTACATCCTCTATTGATCTAAATACATATACTAACACTTAGTGATGTTTATACTGCACTTTGTAAAATCAATAAAAAAACTTGTTCCGGTCCTGATAACATTTCAAATATATTTTTTACGCAATGCAAATTTGTTTTGTTCGTTCCTTTATTGTATCTATACAATAAATTCTTAGCTGATGGCATTTTTCTTAACTACTGGAAAACTTCTTATATTTTACCTGTTTTTAAAAATGGGGATTCAAACATTGTAAATAACTATCGTCCCATTTCAATTATATCTATCATACCAAAAATCTTTGAAAGCATTGTATATAAAAAAGTATTTCCAATATTAAAATGTGCAATAATTGAGGAACAACATGGATTTATGCTAGGTAGGACTCTTACTACCAATCTCCTGATTTTTCAACAGATATAATGGATAACAAAAAGCTTTTGACAATGTTGATCATAGCATACTTGCTACCAAATTATACTATTAAGGGCTACTTAATCCTTTTTACTATTGGCTTATATCTTTTCTATCCGATAGAAAACAGTATGTAAAATTTCAAAATTTCAATTCTTTTTTATATGATGTTACTTCTGGTGTGCCTTAAGGTTCTCACTTAACTCCCCTTCTTTTTAATATCTTTGTTAATGATTTTCGCCCTATCAATTCAAACGTTCTACTTTTTGCTGATGATATTAAATTGTTTCGTATTATTCGGTCTTCAGAAGATGCTAATCTTCTTCAGGATGATCTTAATAATCTTAATAATTGGTGCAACTTAAACAAATTACCTTTAAATGTGTCAAAATGTAAAATTATTACTTTCTCTAGAAAGCGATCTTCATTACTTCATAAATATTACCTTAACGGTATTGAGTTAGTCCGTGTTGATCATGTCAAAGATCTAGGAGTTAATTTTGATCCCACTCTCTCTTTTCTTGAACATTATGTTTATATGCAAAATAAAGCTTCCTCAATGTTAGGATTTATAATGCGTAGCTGTAAAGATTTTGATTACCCACTTGCTCTTAAATCCCTGTACTGTGCATTTGTTCGGCCTGAGTTTAATTACAACTCTAGTATGGTCTCCTTATACTATTGGCCATATTAAATCTATTGAATCTATCCAAAATCGTTTTTTAAGAATACTATGCCATAAATGCAATATTCTACGTCCTACCCATTCATCATATCAACCAATACTATTACAATATAAGCTCGACTCCTTAAAAGATAGAAGGGTTAAATTTAATATAAACTTTATTTTTAAATTAATAAATGGTTTTATTGACTGTCCAACTTTATTGCCTAGATTAATGTTTGTAGTCTCCAGCCATACTACCAGGTAAACGGATTCTTTTTATAATCCATTTTGGCGTACTATACATAATAATAATTCCCCCTTAATAAGATGCATGCGACTTGTAAATACTCAAAATGTTGATATTTTTATTTGTCATTCTGTTATCCCTTTTAATGTATTTTTAAATAATTTATTGTACTATACTCATAATACCAAATCATTGTGTTTTTTTGTAGGCTATGTAAAATTGTTATTGGGCATCGCCCGTTTGAAATTATAATAAATAAATAAATACAACAAATATGCTCAATGTGGGGTCTAGGATCAAGATCACTACTAAGAATAAATCCTAGATCAGATACAAAACCATTAGAACATAAAATCTCAGTACATCCGAGATGATAGACATATTTGACAGGTGACTGAATCCTGGCAAAAGTCATTGTTTTACATTTAGATGCATTAAGTAAATTTAGTAAATTAAACCACTCCGTGAACCGATCAAAATCACTCTGTAATAAAATACAGCCATCCAAAGAGGATATACGAGAGTAGACCTTAATTCATCTGCAATACATAAAATCTAGCTATTGGAAAGTACACTTGATAAACATTGGACAGTTCACCGGACTTGTATATAGGGGTAACTGAGCTGAATTTTAATATAGAAGGAAAGATTACTTCTTCAAGTGAACGCTTAAAAAGAGTGCAAAGGGACTCTTTATTGACGAGACAATAAAACCGCAGTATGCAATATATGACAAAAGACACTCAAAACATCAGGTAGATTACCTATTTTCAGTATTTTATTTTATAGTTTACACAAAAAAAAAATTACGTTTATGTTATACTATTTATTTTAAACCATATATACATAGTGACACCATGTGCTGTCAGTAGACCAGTCAATATGCTTATTTGATGTCTAGTCATGCTATTAAGATCACCTAGCAAAAAATGATAAACATTTTGGATTGTCTAGGTACTACTAAGGACTTTCAGATTGTTCTCTGCACCAATTTTTGGGTAGTGCTTTGAGCGATTGCTCAGTAAGTCCTACTTCTGGTAATAGTCCAACAGTGGTCCAACATAGGTGTTCTCTGCTCCTTTGTGTCCTGGTACCCACGCTAGTGTAACTTTGTTAAACCTCGATAGTTGTACGGTCATTAATGGACTGTATAAGGTATTGAAAAGGAAAACAATAAAATAAAGTTGAAAATAAATAAATAATCAACCAATGTTCACGTAGTTACAATAAATTAATTATTAACCAAAGAAAATTTCATACATGCATTAACCCTGGCCAGGAACTTAAAACTAAGGGGAATCAATTAATGGGGGGATCAGAATACAAACAATTAATTAAAAAACAAAACAAAATAATTAAGTAAATATAATGCTTGCCTTTGCTGTTTGGATACGACTGCTACGGCGGCGACGACGAATTGTTAATGCACACGCGTACGATATTCGTAAATGATTTTCAAAGTTAACGGTCGGATGTTCTTTTCCGGAGGTTTCGGTGATGGTCGAATTCGGTTGGTATCGATAAACGGTCGGTGTCGGTTGACGGTCGGTGTCGGTGTGTTTAGGTAGGCGGTAGTTAAGAAAAACAAAACAAGATTAATTATTTACAGTGATTCCCAAACAATAGTGATTATAAAGTTTTCCTGCATTCGAAAAACAATGAATTCATCTGGTCATTATATTGTGCTTTCAAAGCCGCTTGACTGTCACTTAAAATAGTTATCTACCTATTCTTGTATACCAGCAGGTTCTGAGCTCCTACGAGTATCGCCATCACCTCTGCTTGGAAAACAGAGGATGTTGTGTTAAATGTCATGCTGACATTTATTCGTGAACTTTCCTGATTTTTTGGATCCATCTGTATATATTACAAATCCTACTTTTTTAGTCAAGTGATTAATATTCCATAATCTACGTGTAGTGATTTCCACTTTGTAGAGAATGTTATTCATAAGAACCGGTTTGATATAGTCCAAGGGTATTCCAAAAAGCCCTGGTTTATTATTTTACCGTGTTCTGCTGTGTCACTCTCCAAATTCCAAGTACCTAAGTTGTGGAATCTTAGTGCTGTGGCTTTGGCGTGAGCTGTAGCCTCTAGATGCACATGAGTGAATCCGAGTAGTACCTTTAGAGGCGATCGTTGGTGTAGTTCTTAATGCTACAGTGATAGCTATGGCGGCTATTCTTAAGAAGAAATGAAGTAAGACTTATTGGCCTATAGCAATTTGCATCATAATAGTTAGATCGGTTAGGTTTGGGTATAAACATCACCCTGATCTTTCGCCAGCTTTCCGGTTGATAATCATAGGCAAGGCATGCTCTAAATACTTCCTGTATATCCCTGGGTTTTGTTTTGCCAAAATTTCCAACATTTTTGTGGACTCTTTTGGCAGCTCTGGTATATGAGTGACCATCTGTTTATATTTGATCGTGTAATAGGCTTCCAATTTGAATTTTGCACCGTCCAAAGGTTTTATCAAGTTGACATGATTAGTGAGCCACTTAAGAGAGCTCTCTTGGGCTGCACTGATCACAAGTGCTTCATCAATGAGTCTTTTTTTTTTTTTTTTTTACACGACCGGCCTGCATGCGGACCGCCCCGGAACTACCGTTAGGTATTGCCTCAGGGCGGCCCACGCCGTCTCTAAAACTCACACCACCACGTTGTGAATCAGCCCGAAATTAATCAAGAGCTGATTCACAACGTGGTGTGGCCTCCCCCGTTAGCCGGATCCCAAAAGTCGGGATCCGTTGCCCGGGTTGCACCACGTGGAGGTGGGGGCAGGACTTTGCGAAGGGGGCATAATATCTCACAAACGTATAAACATAGACGCACTTATACCTAAGGCGCCGGCCTAAACCAGCGCCTTAGGTCCTCCTGTACCGGGCGGCGCGGCTGCCGCTGCCTCAGGCGTTCGGCTTCCTCCTTCCTTTTCAGGACGGATTCCGCGAACGCCTGGACGAGCCTCCACGCCTCCCGGCTTCCCAACATCAGGTCCACCAAGGACCCGACGCGGATCGTGGACCCTAGACGGGACTCCAGCGAGTCCCGTTCCTGGGCCCACGCCTCGCACCGGAAGAGGGTGTGCAGAGCGTTGTCTGCCTCTCCCGGGCGATCCTGGCAGTGGTCGCACGTCGGCGCGGCTGCCCTCCGAATACCGTGAAGGTATTCGTTGAAGCAGCCGTGGCCGGACAACACTTGCGTGAGACGGTAAGACATCTCACCGTGTGTCCGGGCCACCCACCTCTCCAGGCGGTCGGGTCCTATGAGGGACCTGGTCCACTCGCCTCTCTTCGTTTCCTCCGAGAGGCGAGCCCGCCACCGGAGCATGGTGGTCCGCCGGAGCGCCAACCGGTCCTCGGGTTCGAGGGGTCGGTCGCGCTCTCGGCGGAGCTCATGTCCGGCGGCCCGTTCCGCGGCTAGCAGGTCGGCGGGCGGCAGTGACGACAGTATTCCCGCCGCCACTCCGGAGACCGTTCGGTAAGCCGACACGGTCCGGATCGCCGCCCGCCTCTGCACCCGAAGCAGGGCTTCGCGGTTCCTGGCCGAATACTCGAGGGTATCCGCCCAGACCGGGGACCCGTACAGGAGGACCGAGTGAACGACGCTGACGAGCAGTCTGCGCCGCATTTCCCTCGGTCCTCCCAGATTGGGCATGAGCCCCGCCAGGCTGTCCATGACTTTCTGGGCCCGTTGGGCCGCACGAGTGATGTGCGGCCCGAACATCAGACGTTTGTCGAAGACCAGGCCCAGATACGTCATGGAATCCCTGAGCGGGACGTCCACCCCCAGCACGGTGAGCCGCGGAGGGGCGAACTTGTACCTGCCCGTGAACAGGACCGCTTCGGTCTTGTCCAGGGCGAGGCTCAGTCCGCTCCCCTCCTGCTGGATCCAGGCGGTGACTGCGCTAAGAGCGCAGTTCGCCCGGGATCCAGCTTCCTCGGACGAGGCGCCTTCCGCCACCACCAGCGTGTCGTCCGCATAGCAGACGATGCGCACGCCCGGTGGTAGCGGAACGCGGAACACCGCGTTGTACGCGATGTTCCACAGCAGAGGCCCGAGAACCGACCCTTGCGGGACGCCTCCCGTCACAGGTCTGGTTCTCGGGCCCGCGGCGCTCTCGTATGTGATGACCCGGTCGCCGAAGTACGACCGGATCATCCGCCCGAGGTACGGAGGCACCCGAAACGCGTCCAGCGCTCCGAGGATGTGTGACCATCGCACGGAGTTGAACGCGTTCCGGATGTCCAGGCTCACCGCCACCCCAAAGCCCGGTCCGTTCTCGGCCCTGAGGGCCAGGTCCCTAAAGAGGGAGGCCGCGTCGTCCGTCGACCTCCCTCTCCTAAAACCGAACTGGCCCTCGGCCAGTCCCCCTACTGAGGCCAGGTGGGCTTCGATCCGGGTGACGAGCAGCCGCTCGAGGATCTTCCCCAGGTCGTCCAACATGCATAGCGGTCGGTACGACGAGGGGAGACCCTCGGGCTTGTCACCCTTCCTCAGAAGCACCAGCCTGGCCTTCTTCCACCTCGTGGGGAATTCACCCTCCGCGAGGCAGCGGTTAGCGACGGCGCGTATCCATTCCGGGGCGAGGTCGTGGACCAACCCCCACACCCGGTTTGGAATCGCGTCGGTCATCAATGAGTCTGGTGACTTCAAACCTTCGATTCCATCAGTACCCGTCAGTATCAAGTCTCCAACACAAGACTCAATAAGTAGCCCCTGCTCTGTGGTCAACTTGATAGTGGGGTAGCCTGCGAATACCAGAGCCACTTTTTTATCATCGGCTACCACGTTCCTTGGTGAACTTGGTGGAACTCAATGAGTTTTCTTACATGGAAGTTCTAGCCCCTTGTCTTCAGGTTTTTGAGCTTCGGTTCCCTTTGACTTTTTCAAATCGTCGGTTCCCTTGTCTCTCTCCTTTGGTAGGTTCATCTGTCCCTTCATGATTGCCCGGCTTCTCTTCATTTTCAGCTCCTGGTCTGCATTTGTTGACGTTGCTGTCTCTTTGCTAGTAGACGGTTCACCAAATGTCCCGTTGTTCGCATTGAGACCTTCAACTTCGGCGATTCTTCTGCGAAGAGTCGCCTGTTAACGATCCTGTTCCGACAGATAGTCCGTAGGATCCCTAATTCATTGTTTTGTGTCGTTTCTATGTTTATATTCATATAGTTCCCACGAGTAGTGGAGAAATAAAGGTCCATCACAGCAGAGCTCGATACTGGGATAAGATTGTATTCTCTATGGTACCATAGCTACATTGTGACGAGTTAGTAACCCTTTCACCTGGTATGGCTGGGTTAGGGGGGTCTATTCGCTGTTAGCAAGCAGGTGTGCCCAGGCCTATCGGTCCGAACTAACCAAAGTCATGACCTGCTAAGAGCAGTGGTACGTGTTGCCACCCCCACTGATTTAATTAGAGTCCATGAGATTGTTAGGCCCGTGATCTTTTGCGATTAAACAAATATTTAAAGTACACAGTTAATAAATTATAGCTCTAAAAAAAAATGTACATTTTATCGATCATTTAACTTAATTTATTTATTTTTAGGTAATACTACTAATTTGAATGGTCATTTAAAAAATGTGCATGGCAGTGTTTTATCCGGAAAAGTGAACCTAAAAGTATGTTCAATGGAACGTATTGTATCACAAGAACAACATAAAACCCATCCAGACGACCCAGGATCGGCTTCTAAGACTAATATTGATGAATCAATTGAAAACAGTGATAAGGATAGTATAATAAATATGACACAAAATAAATTAATAAGTTAATTTAAAAGGCAAAAAATAATAAATTAAATATTTGCATTTTAAATTCTTTTAAAGACGGCGGTCGTAAATCTGAAAAAATTACCCATGCAGTAATGTACATGATGTGCTAAGATAATCAACCACTTAGCATTGTAGAAGATAAAGACTTTGTTCATTTGATGAACGTAGTCGCACCAAATTTTAAAATTCCAAATCGGAGGTAAATCTTTCGTAGAATATATTTATTGTATGATTCAATGAAAAATGGTTTTTGACAAATTAAAAAATGTTCAACACTTTGCGTTTACTACCAATATATGGTTTAGATATTTAGATAAGAAGTCATATTGGCATTACAACACAATTTGAGAACAATTATATAATAAATTCAGGTCTTTTAGGCGTTTATGAATTGGACGATAGGCATACATCTGAATATATTGCTTTCATGTTAGTTGAAGTGTGTGATAAATGGAGTATATCAACTACAAGTATAGTTGTTGTTACCACAGATGGAGCAGCGAATATGATAAAAGCTATTGATTTAACATTTGACAAAAAACGTCAGATTATATGTTTTGCTCATACATTAAATCTTGTAGTCCAGCAAGCAGCCTGATGGAAAACTGCTTCAAGAAGTTCCTACACGTTAGAACATTACGTTTTATATGTTTAAGAGGTTGATTTTGTTTAAAACAAAATGTAAATGATATTGTTCATAGGCATATTTATTCTCCAGATATGGTGTCGGCAAAAGAAGTACAAGATATCTCAGGTGCTACCAAGGAACTTTGTGCCCAAAAATACATAACTACAAGTATGGTGTCTATACTGCAGAAAAATATTAAAGAATTCCAACTAAAACAAAAATTGGGACTTCAGCTAGAATCTGCCATTATTGTACAATGTGATATACGTTTCTGTTCAGTAGACGGTTTAGACTCACGTTTTAAAGACCCGTTGAATTATCCAAGATGCTGAAGTATAGATCTAATGAGATCAAACAAACTGACACGGCACCGCTTTACACTCTAGGCTGGCGCTCACCCGTGTCTCTCTCTATATCAGCCGTCCAGCTGATATGATAATCGGTTGTCATCGGGTGTCTCCCCGCCCTTGCCACTGTGACAAGGTTGGGTAATATGTATATAATATGCTTTCTGTTCCGTTTCCATCGTGCGCCATAACTGGTCGATCCATTTGTTTTTGGTTTGGTTCGTTGCCTTACGATTTATACATTTTATATATTTATGTTTACTATTTGTATGTGGATATAGTATACATTTATTGTATCCCTGTGCGGCCTATTATTTGGATTATGCGATAAAACACAGACCATGAGATCCGCTGAAAGTTCATCTGATACAGACAACACAAGTATGAATATACAATTTATCATATACAAAATAAATCTGTGTTTAACATGTATGTATATTATTTATTTTTATATTTTTCAATAGTAGATGAACCTCAAGCGATCAATTTGTGGCAAGATCATGCAAAATATGTTCAACAATCTACCAGCCGTAAATCCCATGGATGACAGTTATAGGATAGTGGATTTCCCTCCGAATTAAATTTATTAAATTCCCAATTTCCCGATAAGCCAATCCATAACTGTAATTAAAAGACTATAAATTGGTGTGCAAGACACTAAATGAATAAAAAAAAGGATAGAAACTTGACCTTTAAAGTCTTTTTTGTTTAATTAAATTTTACCATGCTCTGAAAAATTTTTATGTTAAAACATCGAAAAAACATAGATGTTTTTAGTTTCGATATATCGAAACATCGATGTTAGAAAAATTTTGCTCATATCTAACTTGAAGTCATATGTTGTTTTGTCGTTGAATGTTTTATTTAAATGTGGATTTCAGCTGCTAATATTATTTTAGCTCCCATAAGTGATATAATGTTTTTAAAAAAGTTATTAAGTTGTAATAATAATAAAATAGGAGAAGTGGCTATAAAATAATTTATAAATCATTTATGGTATTTGAACAAAAAGTGTGCTGTGTTTTCATTATTTAATGACAAATAAACAAACTTTACAAGGTTATGAATAGAGTAAAAATGAAGAACAAGAAGAAGATGAAAGTTCGAATAAAAAATTAATTTTTAATCATGAAGACTAATCAGATTTTCTCAAAAAAGATCTTTCTTTATCGCTTATAATAATAACATCTGGGAATTATTCGGGCGAATTAAATTAAAATTTAAGTTTTTACATGAATATCCTAGCACATCATTAGCATTAATGTTGAATATAAAAACGCAAAAGAAATATTATTCTCGATAAAAATTGTAAACGATATAGCAGAATGTGGCGTAAAACTTATGGAAGAATTTAACAATAAATTTATCAGAGATGAAAATCAAAATCAATTTTTATTACAAGTATGCAATTTTATAATAATACTTCAAAATTTTAAATTAGAAATTACTATATTTGTATTATAATAATTTTTTAGGTAGTACAACAATATCCAGAGTATAGCAGGGAGATTTTGAATAAAAAATATTCAAATTAGAAAATTATACTTATGATAAAAAATTTTTATTTTTTATTTTTTTTGTGACATTTAATGTGCCAAACAATTTTTTTTTAATTCATGAAAAAAATGGTTTAAACAAATAAAAAATAATTTATAAAAACAAAAAACATACATGAACAAAAAAAATTTTGAAAAAACAAATTTTTGTAGTTGTTTTCAATTGACACGGCCACGGCGTTGTCACACGTTGACACTCCGCGGTCGTGTCAGCTCCTTCTCAGCCACCGCTTCACTGTAAACCGGACCGTTACACACACGCGTTATCGTCGTGGTGTAAAGTCCAACAAATGCCTAGCGTCAAATACCCCGCCGCAATAATACGTGAAGTTAGTCATCTTCGTGACACCGATACCGTACCACTTTGTTTTACCATTCGCAAGGACCGGCATTATTTTTCATCGCAGTGACGAACGCCACACGTCTAGAGAACTATATAGTTGTTTTTTTGTTTCTTTTCCTTTTTGATATAAAACTTATAACTGTATTATAGTGATTAACAATATACGGCTTCATATACACATATACCGATTTAGTTGTATTTTCCCATTTTAACCTACCTCACGCGAGTTGGTTTATCAGCCCTCTACACAATATTAATAGGAAAGGATTGATAATTTGAATAAAACTTAAATAACACTTTATAAAAGACATCATATTTATTAATATTAATTCTGTACAATTTCTGCCTAATATTAAAGTTTAAGACACTAGAAGAGTATAACAAAAAACCATGTTATTTTTAAAAAAATTAGGTAAATCTGATTTTTCTTAATTTTACGAAAAACAATATGTTACTTTCTCTTTGTTCACATTAAGTACTATAAAAATTGTTCTCTGTGTTTTTGACTAAACTTAAAAATTAAAGGGCGTATACACAAAAAAAGAAAAACACCCAATTTTTGAAGAACTTTGAGGCTTATTGTTTCATTTTTTCAGTGAACTTGTAGAAATTTTTAGCCCAAAAATTTATGTTGAAAAATAAGGACCACCCTAATTTATATAGAGTAGAATAGCACTCGCTGACAACTAAATTAACTCTTGATCCAGTTAATATTTTTTTTTAATATTTAATATACTCGAGGGCTATAAAAATAGTGTAATAAATATTTTTATAATTATATAAAAAAATGATAATTTTTCAAATTTACGAGATATGTTTAAAAAAAATTGAAAATAGCCATTGTTTAGAATAAATTTTAAAAAATAATTTGGTAAAAAAAATTCTCATTAATGTTTTGTAGTTAATTTTACGTTACATTTTAAATGTTGAAAAACTTAATTTTTCTGTATTTATTCTACGGTATCAAACTATTTTTTTTATAAAAAAGGAAGAAGTAGACACAATTTTTTTACATTAAATATGTTATGGATATGGATTTTTCCATGAAAATTATTACGTTTCAATGACTGGCTTTAATTCAATTAAAACACGAACAATACCTATTATTTAATAAGTAGTTTTATATCCTTAGAGATAAAGCTATTTATTCCAACTAAAATTAGAATTTAATTATCATGAGTCAAGATTTATATTATGCTAACAAGTATAAGATCTATTATATTTACAAACTTGATAAGAAATATGATGAT
This sequence comes from Daktulosphaira vitifoliae, assembly GCF_025091365.1. NCBI lineage: Eukaryota > Metazoa > Arthropoda > Insecta > Hemiptera > Phylloxeridae > Daktulosphaira > Daktulosphaira vitifoliae. The sequence goes on along the minus strand of NW_026099573.1, from coordinate 4,005,343 downwards.
AATAATTTGATAAGGCATTTATCAAATAATTCGTGATACAATACATTGTAATTGACAAACTTTAAATATTTCCATACTCTCATACCTTATGAAACTTATGGCCCAAGTCTTAATTATTAAGCCAATTAAATAATTTATCTTGTATTAGTTATTACAAAATAATTATTATTACTAATCACTAGTGATGGGTCGTTCACGAACGAACGGGTCTTTTTGAACGGGTCATATCAGTGAACGAGTTGATCCGGATCGCAAAAAGATAGATATCGTTCATTCGTTCATACGTTCATTCGTTCGTTCGTTTCACGCAATATATCGGACACACTGTTTCATGATTCGTTCATTTACTGAACGTTTACCTGCACTTCGGTTAAAACCTATGCCTAACCTTATATTCTTATAATATAAAAATTTAAAAAAAAGCGAAGAATATATTCTTTATAAGTATATACTTATAATGTTTTTTTAAAAAATTAAATAAAAAAATACTTATTGCCAATGAGAGTTTAAAAGCAACACTATTTGGTTTGTGATAAAAACATTTTTATTGCAGGTCTGCAGACTAAATTTTCAAAGTTGTGACATGTGTTCTACTAACATAATCATGAAGGTTTAATACAGTTAGATTATTTCAAGTATCCTACTATATTTTCATTTGAAGAACAATTTTGATTATCAATATATAGCTATTTATTTCATAAATATTACATTCATATAATTATTTATAAGCGAAAATAGGTCTATGAATTATTGAATTTAGCAACTAGGACAAAAATTGACTATTAGACTAATATAATTGTTGTGAGAAGTATTAAACCACCTCACTCTTTTATAATCTGGTCATAGCTGCTGTAAATTGTAATATCTGATTTAGGTGAATTAATTTCTCTATAAAACTCCTTTTATGAAAACAAATAATTTAAATGATTTCGCTTATTATAGAAACAAATTCTATGGATTTATGTACCGCAACTCATCCGCTAGTATAAATTATTTGTTTTTATTCTATACAAAAATATTCGTGTATAACAGCATATTATGTTATTTCAAGTAATTTGTATTTGAAAAAATAATATATAACCCGATTATACAAGTGTATTATCAGTAAAAATTCTGATATCATGGTAATGTTACATGGTGAAAATGCGAATTTGAACGACTCGTTCAGGAAAACCATAGTAAGGAGTAATTGATAAGAACCGTGACCGATCGTAAGAAATGAACGAAAGAACGAGTTATATGAACGGGTCATTTGAACGATCCGGATCGTTCGATTGACCCGAAATTCCCATCACTACTAATCACTCTCATTAAAAAGCATAAGTATTTTTCATGGAAAGTTACACGCCTCCAAATTATAGTAATCATGAAAAGATAGTGCTTTTTTTGTCCTTTTCTCAATACGTATTTTAATTCATAACACCGAACAATAATACATGAAAATTCTAATTTTCACAAACTTTAAAATTCTACAGAATATTAACTATTTAATATTAATAAAATATTTTTTTACCAACATTTTTCTTAAAATCTACTTTACAATATAGCTTAAATTTTTTTTTTACATTTTATTTAAAATTTAAAAATAATTCATATTTTTAATAAAATGTAAAAAAATGAATTAATGAGATATAATTATAGTCCTAATGTATAACTATTATTATAAAAAAAATCAGCTAAAAATATTAACTGGATCAAAAGTTATTTAGGTTGTCAATGAATGCTAAGCTATTCTGTATATATTATATACATTGTATATAATAAAAATATATACCCTTTTCCCTGATATTTAAATGTAGTTATAATGGTTATAACTTATAATATACATTAATTGTACATTTCAATATCTTTTATTAGTGAAATCATAAAAGGTATGTTTTTTATGTTCAATGAGATGTTGAAGGGATAAACCCCTTTGCGTCTACTATCTTTCCAAGTTGTAAACATGAATACTCCATTTCGAAACTAGATCACCTAACTTGACATTGCACAACAGGCATTACTTACCAATAGATAATCTAAATAATTAAATAAATATATAATACAATTTTTTTAAATTAAAATTGTATAAAAAATTTTAAGTGTTAAAAAGGCTAAAAAAATCGCATATACATATTTTAGTAACAATTGTAAGTTTGCAATTAATTATAATTATCATAGTTATTTAGTCTAAAATAAATTGACTTATAAAAATGTCATTCTTAACCATTATATTATCAGTTTTTGTTGATTGTAATATTTAGTATATTGTATGTGGTTTTATCAATCATATACTTTTCTGGATTTTTAATCATTCGAAGGGGTTTAAAAAAATCCATTGTGTTTAGAGGAAAAAAATAGTACCAAAATCAATGTAGCTTAAGGACTGAGTAATTTATTTTACATTTAATTTTATGCAAAATATCTATAAATATTAACACATTGTTATGATCTTTTATGTAAATATATTGTCAAGCCAAATTTGAAAATGTATTAAATATATATTAAATAAACTATTACATGTATACATAAATGCATTTTATCAATTATTTTTAATTGTAATTGTTGGTATCACTTACATTTTATACTGTGTAATTTTAGTAATCTTATTAGTAAAATAAATAGATAATAAATAATTTTAGCTTTGAACATAAATAAATATATATTATATTAATATTCAAAATTTTATACTTTCTACTGAAAAACAACAAACATATGTGTTACACTGGTACCCGCAGTTAAAAAATTAAAAACTTGAAGAAAAAAATGCATTATTATCTACTTTTTTAAACAACCTTCATTACCCACAAATATAATTTTTCTCTCTGGGTGCCAGCATAACGTTACCCCAGTATTCACAATTGTAAATTTTAGACGTTACCTAAATTAAATCTGTTGAAAATTTGCATAGTTTAACTAGACATCGCCTAGCTGGGGCTCTATCCCAGATCTGGGGACCTTTTAACCTTACGTGCATTCGTCCCGTAAGCCTCTTTTGGCCATCTTTGTAAGTGGGTCACTAATTCTGGTAAGAGTATTAGGCTACAATAAGTGCAGGAAAAATATTACTTTAGAATCAGTGTAACAAAAATATAATAAAAAATTGAACTAATTAAAATCAGTAATATTTAAAAAGAGAATATAGTAAAATGTATTGGGTATAAGTTTGACGTTTGTTAATGAAATATTCCACTTGGACGTATTTTACGAGAGTATTCAATTTTTTTTCTTCTAAAAATCAAAGTGATGATTAACAAAACGCAGTAAATCAACTATGATTTATCACACAAATACAAATTAGTCTTTGTCAAATTTTCCTTTATAATAATTAATCAATGTGCAAAATTAGGACACCAATATCGTCCATTTAAAATAATTAATAAAATAAATGACGTAAACTATGAAGTAGAACTAATCCTAAATAAAAATATCGCGTAAGACACTATACACATTAAACGACAAAAACCGTGCTACGACAGAGACAATGATGACAAAAACCACAGCGTTGAGACTATTGTGCGTGGGCATAACAGCGATAGCATTCACACAACTACTTCAAGCGAAAGAAATAAAAAGTCCGACGATTATATTTACAAAGTTACGTCAAATAAGATTTGTCAGAAGTCATTGGACAATCATTTTGAATCGCAATAACCAGTAACATAAAAGAACTCCAGCCCTGCAAAATTTCCTACCATCTAACAAGCCTTATTCCAAGCAAATCACCCCTAAAAACAAAGCAAGATCAAAAACAATCTATATAGCCTGACCATTGATCAAAACTACAAAAGAAAATCAGAATGAATAATATCGTTCCACCCCAAATCATACACTAAATGTAGGTGAGCCAGAAAATCAAAAAAACAAGAAGTAGTAAAAAAAAATTTTAATGTTAAAAAACCCAGCACAGTTGGGTCGTGGCATAGTTGGGTCCAGTATAGATGATATCTGACAGTGATTAAAATCACTATCATAAAAAACGATTCAATGTAAATCTGTAGTGTTTAATTTAAAAAAAAAAATTATCAAAAAAGTAAGTCAAATGAGAGCTGAGAAAATAAATGATAGCTACAAAAAAAAAACCAAATAGTAAAATAATATTAATACGAATTTCTTCTCACGAGAGGAGACTACAGTAATGGAATCCTTGATATTTATTGAAGTTATTGAATCTAAATGAGATAAATATCAAATGATTTAAAAATTTTATTCTAACTCAAAAAAAATGCAAAATTTTATTGGCCTCAGACGGATTTGAACCTCGTATCCTAGGCATTAAAGACACAAATGTTACCGACTATGCAACTGTTCGTTGCTCTCATCGCACGAAAAAAATGACTATTTAAGCCAACTCAAATTTAAAAATTTACTTTTTTGACTTTAAAAAAGTAAAAAAATTTAATTTCTTATGTCTTATGAACTTTATTCTAAGTCAATTAAATTATATAATATTCTTGAAAGTCAATATATTCTTCTAATAAGATATTTTAAAACAAAATAAAACACAAAACGTAGAATTTTAATAGAAAAATAGCATTTTTTTTAATACGGTAGCCATTTGCGCATAGAAGATAGGTCATAGTTAGGTTTATAGTACATAAAATAAGCTTTAATTTGATATATGTTTAAAGGACGCAGTATTTCCGGAACATTTTCAAAAATTAAGTAGAAAAAGTTAATTTTTGTAAAAAAGTTGCTATTTTAAATCGCCCTCAATGAGCAGGTTAAGTGTTAGATTTTCAAAAAAATGATATCAAATGAAAGGGAAATATCTAAGGTTTTAGTATAAAAAAAAATTATGTTTTAAAAGTTATATGATCTCCTATTTCCTTATTTCTATCCTAAATACAAGTTATATGCATTACTAGTGCAAAGTATGTAATCGATAGAGGATTTCTTCACTATAGTTACTTGACAAATGTATCAAAAAATTTTTTTTTCCATTTTCTTATTTATTTTCCCATTCTAAATTTTGATAGCATATATCTTCAACAAAAGTACATTCTTCTTAATCGTCAATATTTATTTCTACTGAATTTGTACTCAATTGACCTTTACAATGTTCACATATTATAGAACATTTAAGCGCTGTTTTTCGGCAGCCACAATTTTTACCAGCTCCAGCACCTGACTAAAAGCCGTTTTATGACAATTATCTTTATTATTAGCAGAAATTCCGGTGGCAATAGACATAATATAATTGTTGTTTGGAAATGTACAATTTAGCGTTTAGTTGGGTTTAAACAATATAGCGTCAAATCAATTACCTACTCTATCGATTGTATCTTAATATACACTACACTTTAATGATACTATAAATAAATAAATTCACACATGCATTTATAACATTGTGTCTAATGTAAGTATAACATGATAAAAAGTAACCGTAAAATGAAAAAAATGGAATATAAATTTTATTACTCATATTAAATGTAATGTAACTCGAAAAATATTTGTTTAAATGAAAAAATATAANAGTTACCGTAAAATGACAAAATTTGGAAAATAAATTTTAGTACTCATATTAAATGTAATGTAACTCGAAAAATATTTGTTTAAACGAAAAAATATAAAATACTTTTTTTTTAAAAATTGTCTTTTAAACAACTTTTGTACGAAACTTTTTTTTGTAAGTTAAATAGTTTTTGAGAAAATTAAAAAAGCTCATATTTTTGAACTTTTGTAATGCTGTATACATAACTTAATTCAACTTTTAAAAAAAAAAATTGGTTGGGAATTTTTTCCGCCATTCGCCAAAATTACTCCTTTGTTGACTGGCCTATAATAGAAATTCGTTAGTATAATTCTGATGGCTGCTATTTTTTTGGAAAGATTCTGAAAATTTTTCTACTATAAATTCTAATGACATTTGTTCCTGATTTCTGTTTAAAATTCTAGGAATTTGGGTGTATTTATTTCTTTTTATTACATTTATTTTGTTCCATATTACTGTTGGAGACGATTGTATTTATATAATTGGTTGAAGTAAAGTTTTTCCAATTTTTTTTTACTATTGTTTATAATATGGACTGTGCTATTGATTTTTTGGGAATTATGTAGTCAGCTAATTTTTTGGTTTTCTTATATTTGTTTAAGGCTTTTTTGTATTTTCGGATAGCTTCTTTGCATTTATTGTTCTACAAGGGTACTTTTTTGTATTTTTTTATTAAAGATGTTTTTCTATAGTTATATTAGTTGATTGAATATTGGCGTTTGTTATAAGTTCTACGGCTGTATCTATGTCGTTATTGTCTACTTTGTTTATTATTTCTTCATTGATTTCATTACTACAGTGATCAGTTATTTCTCTAAATAGTTGCCAGTCTGCTTTTTTAGTTTTCCATTTTACTGCGTTTTGATTTTGTTAGTTATTGTTTGGGATGTTGATTTTAATAGGCCAGTGGTCGCTTCCGTTGTAGTCGTTTAGAAACTGTCATTCTATGCATGGTGCAATAGTGGAACTCGAGAAAGAAAAGTCAAAGGCTGAGAATGTACCATTGATTGTTTCCATGGATTGTTTACTATGTGATGTTGAATTGATGATAGGTGTGGAGTGGGTAGCTTGCGCGGAGGTCGGTAAGGTTTTGGATGTGTCTGATGAGGTGAAGCGGTTAATTGTGTGTAAGAGTTGGTTTGATTAGCGCTCTGCGTGCAAGCTGTTGAATAGGCGGATTTGTGTTTGACGGATGCATTTGTTTTTGTTTGTTCGTTGGTTGATTTGAAAATCATATTTTCTCTATTTATCGAATTTAAAGATGATTTTCTGTTAGAGAACATTGTTTGGAATTATTTTGGTATTATGTTTAAATAAAAATCATATTACCTGATAGATTCTGTGTGACAATAGTGTTATCGAGAGTTTAAAGACGAAATAAGAAACACACGTGCTACACTGTAGTGTGTTGAATACGTACTGGATATAAATATTATTTCTCATAAAAAAATAATCCATACAATTTTCAAATAGTTATAGCATTATAAAGTTAACAATGTAAAAAATAAAATCGGGAATTAGCAAAAAATAGCATTCGGTAACTATATTTTCACCGTGAAGACAAAATAAAGTCTGAAATTTTTTTTTCCATAATAAAGTATATTACATTACCTTTAATTTAAGATTTATATAAAAGTGTTAGACTTTTCGGAACACTTTCAAAAGTTAAATTGAAAAAAATAATTTTTTTGAGAAAGTTGTAATTTTAAATCCTCTCCAATGGGCAGGTAAAGAGTCAAATTTATAAAAAGAATATACCAAATGATATGTAAAGACATCATGCATCTATAAAAAAAAATCATATTGATCTGGTTATTTTAAAAAAGTTACGGCAGTTATAAGTAAAAAAACTGTAGCACAGTGGGGTCGCGGCATAGTGGAGACATTGCATAGTAGGGTCCAGTATAGATTTAATCTGACAGTGATTAAAATCACTATCATAAGAAACGCTTCGATGCAAATCTGTAGATAGTGTTTAATTTTAAAAAATTGATGGATAATTGCAAAAGCAACATCAACTTCTATTAAAATAAAATACAAAACCCATAATTATCATACAAAAATAGTATATTTTTCAATATGGTAGCCATTTGCGTATAGAAGATAGATCGTCGGGACAAATTTTTTTTTTTCATTTTGTAGTACATAAAATAAGCTTTAATTTTATATATGTTTAAAGGACGCAGTATTTCCGGAACATTTTCAAAAATTAAGTTGAAAAAGTTATTTTTTGTAAAAAAGTTACTATTTTAAATCCTCCCAGTGAGCAGAATAAGTGTTAGATTTTCAAAAAAAATTATATCAAATGAAAGGGAAATATCTAAGGTTTCAATACAAAAAAATATTATTTTTATTTGTTCATTTTTGAAAAAGTTATGGCAGTTTTAAGTACAAAAAACATCCCGATAAAATGTAATTTTTATCGCAAACATTACATTTTTTTTTAAATTTTCGACAGCCATTTGCACATAGAAGATAAGATGTCGGGACAAATTTTTTTTTTTCATTTGATAGTATATAACATAACCTTTGATTTGATATATGTTTAAAGGACGCAGTATTTCCGGAACATTTTCAAAAGTTCAGTTGAAAAAGATCTATGTTTTTTACAATATTTTAAGTTTTGAACGCCCCCTATATAAGGGGAAATTGTCCAATTTTAATAAAAAGTATGTCAAATGAAAGATGTACTTATAATGTATTTAGAAAAAAAAAATTTGTGCTGATATATACATTTTTCAAAAAGTTATAGCATTTTTAAGTTGAAAATTTAAAATCGAAAATCGAAAATTTTAACACAAAAATAGTGTTTTTTTAACTACGGCAGCCGTTTAAATGTAGAAAAAAAAGTGTCGGGACAAATTTTTTTTTTTCATTTTGTAGTACATAAAATAAGCTTTAATTTGATATATGTTTAAAGGACGCAGTCTTTCCGGAACATTTTCAAAAATTAAGTTGAAAAAATTAATTTTTGTAAAAAAGTTGCCATTTTAAATCCCCCCCAATGAGCAGGTTAAGTGATAGATTTTCAAAAAAATGATATCAAATGAAAGGTAAATATCTAAGGTTTTAGTATAAAAAAAAATTATGTTGATTTGTTGATTTTTCAAAAAGTTATGGAAGTTTTAAGAAAAAAAAGTGAAAAAATTTCGAAAATTAGCGATTTTTAAATTTGTAATTTTTTTGGATATTTCCCCCATTTGCGGGGAACGAGGGAATTTTTTTCAATTTTTAAGGGTAATGTCTTCAACTAGATACGATTTGTGATCTTTTGACGTATTTTTGAAAGAAATCGGTCCAGTGAGAGCTGAGAAAAAGTGGCAACAGACATAAAAAAAAAAAAAAAAAAATCATAGTAAAATTAATACCTTCTCCGCTTCGCATCGAAGCTAAAATTGAAAAAATGTCGAAAATTAGCAATTTTAAAATTTGTAATTTTTTTGGATATTTTCCCCATTTACGGAGAACGAGGGATATTTTTTAAATTATTGAGGGTTATGTCTTCTACTAGATACGATTTGTATTCTTTTGACGTTTTATTGAAAGAAATCGGTTGGGTAAAAGCTGAGAAAAAGTAGTAACAGACTTCATAGTTAACACTTCATAGTAAAATTAATACCTTCTCAGCTTCTCATCGAAGATAAATATTAATAATGAATTAAGTGATTTGAATAGAACTTAAGTATAAGTCTTATTTTTTTCTGGATTTGGAATGGTTACTACAGTACTATATACTTAATGATAATTTCTTATTATTTATTTTGTTAGGGACTAGTTTAATAGTTGAGGATCTTGGTCAAAACCAAGAATCGGAAGCTACCCGACGTCTGCCCAAATATCGTCCCTATCTCCTTAAATAAGTTTTAATTACCTGAAATAGACACAGGCAATCGTGTATCTTAGTTACAGGGTATAGATTATTAATTAAAATTAGACAATTGTGTTATGTTAACGACAAAGTAAAGTTATTTTATTTTATTTTAAATTATAAACGGTTAAAAAAAACCCTTTAACATAATGCGATAGAATAAATACAATAATTTCTTAGTTAATATAAATTAAATGAAAAAATACAATTTTAACTAAATACTACTTAGATTTATAATAAATAAATTAAATAAATAAACAAATTACAATACACAATTAGAGAATGCATTATAAATATTCGACTTGAAGACATCATGTGACATAAACAAAAAATCAACAAAGTTTAAAATTTTATTAGCTAATAATAGGGGACTCAAGAAAATTATGATACTGAGCTATAACTAGTGGTAAAGAAAGGAACATGAAACAGTTTAATAACTCTGAGGTTTATTTGACTAATTCTAAAGCCAACCATTGAAAGTAACTCTGGACAATCTACACAACCAGTTAGTAAGTCATATAAAAACATAAGATCACTAATTCTTCTTCTAAGTTCACAAGATGTAACACCTAACTGAGTAGAATGTAAATAATATGAATCCTTAGAAAGACTAATATTCAATATAAAACAGATAGATTTCGTATACTTGTATTAGACGTTTTCTAATAAATTCATGTAAACAGCATAATTAGGGAACCAAACTCAAGCTTTGATCTGACAAGAGAAAAATGTAACAATTTTAAGATATTTATGTTTTTAAAATATTTAGTATTTCTATTAAAAACATTACTTACTGACAAATGTATATGTCTAGTAAAGGAAAGATTATCCTCAAAAATGATTCCCAAATCACTTATGAAATCAACACTAGTTAAACTGAAATTACATAAACTATAGTTAAAGAAAATGGGATCTTTTTACGGGAAAATGATATAACTCTACATTTACTTAAGTTCAGAGGTAACTCATTTGTAACACTCCAATTATATAGTTTTTCAATGTTTAACTGTAATTTAATACAATCACTCATTGAGTTAATAACCGTAAATATTTTGGCATCATCAGCAAACAATAAAATATTTATAGGGGTATCAAAAATACTAGGCAAGTCATTTATATATAAAATAAATAATAAAGGACCTAAATGAGAGCCTTGTGGTACCCCAGAGTGTACTTTAATATAATTTGAAACAACTGAGAGCACTTTTATGACTTGAGTTCGATTAACTAAATACGATATAATCCAATTTAAAAATGAGCCTTTTAATCTAAAAGATTCTAATTTTACCGATAAGAGTTTATGGTTTACTTTGTCAAATGCTTTTTGAAAATCTGTATATATTGAATCAATTTGCTGCCTCTCATTAAAAGAAGAAATAATTTTTGATTAATATAAAAGAAGATTAGTAAGCGTTGATTTTTTTTGTCTAAAACCATGTTGATTGCTAACTAGTTGTTGTGACATTAAAACTGATAACTTTTTAGTGATAATGGCTTCAAAGATTTTAGGAATAGCTGATAATTTCGATATAGGTCTATAGTTACAAACGTTTGATTTATCACCTGACTTATGTATTGGAGTTACGTATGACTTTTTCCAAATTTCCGGAAACAAATCCATTTTTAAAGATTTGTTAAAAATATAATACAATGGTTCAGTGAACCTAATATAGTTAAGTATTTATAAATCTCATTTTCGCTAATCGACCATTCGTGTAAGTTAAGAATATTTTTTGATGCATGGTAGGAAATTGTAACATTTAATGAATTAACATGTTCAACGTGTACAATAGAAAAATGATTGTTAAAAAACTGATTTTTTCTTCATTGTTTGAATATAGAATTTGATTATAAGATACAAAATCAGGAATATTTGAATTTTTATTCACTTTTAAAGAGTTAATATATTTCCAAAAAAACTTTATATTTACTTTAATGTTATCGTCACCATTAGACATAAATTTTGAATGAGTTAGAGATATTAAATGCTTACATTGTTTTCGAAGAACTGAAAAAACTAAATAATCTGAATAAAAACCACTAATCTTATATTTCTTGTGAGCATATTTTTTACTAATAATTAAATTTCTAAGGTTTTTATTAATCCATATTGTAGAATAATTTTCACTAATTATAATTTTAGGCACAAAGATAGAGGAAGAGTGATTAATTATTTCATAAAACTTAATTATTGAGCCTTCTAGTGAAATGTATTCTAAGTTTAGATAGAAGTTAATATTAGAGATGCCACAGCCACGTCGTTGTCACTCGTTTGACATCCCGCGCTCGTGTCAGCTCCTTCTTAGACACCGCTCTACTGTAAACCGGACCGTTACACATACGCGTTGTCGTGGTATAAAGTTCAATAAATGCCTAGTGTCGAATATCCGCCGCAATAATACGTCGAGTAGTCAGTCATCTTCGTGACACCAAAATTGTTGGTTTCGACCGAACGCCATTGCACATCCGTCGAACATTTCTGACATCTGTCGACTAATCATTTTTCAGTATTATTTATTCAGTAATCAGTATTATTGTTATTTGTGGTTCGTCCATTATTCTTGTGTATTACTATTTTCTTTCATTAAACGGCTTGACGGCGTTTAATTAAGTGCCACCTGGAGAAATAACACTGTGTCGACTACATTTTTACGACGTTAGTTGCATCAGAGAGAAAATTTGAAATATCATCATAATTACATTTGTTAAAATTATAGATTGATAGATTTTTGGACTGATAAATAACACTTGATACATCAAATTTTATAATTTAATCAAAAGAAGGATGGTATACATCAGCCTTTTGAACTATAGAGTCACTAGGGTAGTATGACATAACATTACCGTTTGTAAACAAACAATCAAGATGTCTATAATTTCTATCTAACATCAATGAATTTTAAGGCTATAGATTCAAGTAAATCTCAATACTCTGAGTAGTTCTCAATGGACACAGAAGGAGGTATATAAACACACCCAATAATGACGGCAACATCATTTGATTTTTTGATTTTTTGACTGAATATTAAAGTTTTAAGGGTAATGTCTTCAACTAGATACGATTTGTGATCTTTTGACGTATTGTTGAAAGAAATCGGTCCAGTGAGAGTTGAGAAAAATTGGCAACAGACATAAAAAAAAAAACACATAATGGTAAAAATAATACCTTCTTAGCTTCGCATCAAAGCTAAAACAATTCAAAGAAACACAAAAGTTAACATAAAAAAAAAAATAGAATAAAAATTGTCACGATACAATTCGGTATTGGATTTATTTTATTATTTTAAAATTTAAAAGATATATAAATGTATTTAAATAAAAAAAGTTCATAATTGTAAAAATCTACATACTAGTTCATAATTTTTTATTTGCGCGTGGAAAATATTAAAATTTATTAAAAAAATAAATTTTAGTTTTCAAAAAGACAATTTTATGTTAACGTCAAATAAACACGTATGTGACAGGATACAGAACGTTGATAAGGTTATATAGTAAAAAATAAAATGCGTAGGTGTGAAAAACGTCAGACGTTGTCATATTTCTCATAAAATGCATAATACAGTGATCATTACTGTAAAATTCTTAGAAAAAGATAGCTGTACATTTGATGTAAATAATACATAGACAGCGTTGCCATTATTCTCAATAAATGTAAATGCTTATGAGCATTATAGTATGGTGATATCGTATGATGTTAAGAGTATACTTACTTAAGCGCCTGGTAACCAATGATGAAATTCTTAGAAAATTATTTATTACATACTTATAATCTATAGGTATACGATAAGTTGTGTTAGTTTACGTAGGGTTTCGTCCTCACCCCACCTATTTCATTAGGTTAGTTTATGTAAAGTTTCATTCCCTCTCCCTTTTTAACACTTGGTGACGGAAGAGATCCCTTCCATTGCATTATGTTAGTTTACGTATGAATGTTAGATCAGTCAACGAAGGAGTAATTTTGGCGAATGGCGGAAAAAATTCCCAACCAAATTTTTTTTTTTAAAAAGTTGAATTAAGATATGTATACAGCATTACAAAAGTTCAAAAATATGAGCTTTTTTAATTTTCTCAAAAACTATTTAACTTACAAAAAAAAGTTTCGTACAAAAGTTGTTTAAAAGACAATTTTTAAAAAAAAAGTATTTTATATTTTTTCGTTTAAACAAATATTTTTCGAGTTACATTACATTTAATATGAGTACTAAAATTTATTTTCCAAATTTTGTCATTTTACGGTAACTTTTTATCATGTTATACTTACATTAGACACAATGTTATAAATGCATGTGTGAATTTATTTATTTATAGTATCTTTAAAGTGTAGTGTATATTAAGATACAACCGATAGAGTAGGTAATTGATTTGACGCTATATTGTTTAAACCCAACTAAACGCTAAATTGTACATTTCCAAACAACAATTATATTATGCCAATTGCCATCGGAAATTCTGGTAATGATAAAGATAGTTGCCATAAAGCATATTGGCCTTTGGTCAGGTGCTGGAGCTGGTAAAAATTGTTGCTACCGAAAAACAGGGCTTAATAGAACATCTATTAAAGGTGAAAATTGCAAAGGTCAATTGAGTACAAATTCAGTAGAAATAAATATTGGCGATTTAGAAGATTATACTTTTGTTGAAGATATATTCTATCAAAATTTAGAATAGGAAAATGAATAAGAAAATGGAAAAAAATTTTGTTTGATACTTTTGTCAAATATCTTTATAGAAGAGAAATCTATCGATTACATACTTTGCACTAATAATGTATATAACTTGTAATTAGGATATAAATAAGGAAATAGGAGATTATTTAGCTTTTGTAATAATCCATTTATACTTTAAAATCAAACACTATCTACAGATTTGCATCAAGGCGTTTTTTTATGATAATGATTTTAGTCACTGTCACGTATCATCTATACTGAACCAATTATACCCACTGTACCGGGATATTGCTGGTTTTTTTTTTTTATAGCGATTAGTTGAAATAGTAGCAATGGTTTTACTTTAATTATTTAATTATTAATTTTAACAATGGAAGTTATTGGAGATAGAATTATAACTTTATTTGACTTTTTAAGTTTTATATCATGAATGTTATTATCCACCATTGAGTTTAAACTCTAACAAGACCAATTTTATACATTTAATGACAATTAATTTTATCATTACCAAAAATTCCAGCTGGGTTGACAAAAAAAAACATTAGGTAGGTGAAATGAGGAGATCAGTGACAATAGGCGAGAAAGTGATTGGGGAGGTTGAAAGTTTTAAGTATTTAGGATCCAATACCTCTTTCAGATTCGTAAGAATGTGATGTAGTACAGGGCTCTCTTGCACACAGACGAGGAGTCCGACGAGCACGTGGCTTCTTGATCGTAGTGTGATATATCATTGAGCGGCTTGTTCATAAATATTATTCTGATGAGTTCTTCTACGGATCATCAAAAATAATTTTTTTTTTTCGAGTCGGGGTGACAGGTTATTTTACAGGTAATTAAATGTATAAACATCATTACAAATAAACTATAAATAATAGAACATAATATAATATCAATTAGTCAAAAAGTCAACTGGTATATATAAAATAAAATAAAATGTGATATAATGTACTAAATAAATAATAGTAGTAACGATGAATGATACTAAAAGGTAACGTATGAATTGTGTTTCTAAATGTCGCTCCAAAATTCTGCCAACTTTATAGCCTTGTTATTTGCGTTTTGTAAGTCTGTTACGTCACATTTGATTGGACACTTGTTGCAATTTAGCAGGTGCGACATTGTCTGGAATTCTCCGCATACACAGTTCGTGTCTTCATTTCCATCGCTTATTCCCCATTTTTTTAGGTTTTCCCTCGAACATCCAACTCCTGTACGAAAGCGGTTTAGTGTCCTCCAGACCATCCACTTATTGTTATGTCCTAGGGGTAACTTCTCTTCGACTTTTTGCTTGCTCTCTACCTCCCATAGCTTTAATCTTGCTGTCTGTGGGTTACCTTCTACTTTCTTCGTGCATTTAAGGAAGCTTTTTCTTGATTTTAGTCGGAAACCTTCAACTTGTGTGTTATACATTGGGTGCCTTTCATCCGTGATCTGTTTCATCCGTTCTATGTCACTAGCAATTTGTCTGCGTATATGTGGTGGCGCTATTCCTGCTAGAGGATATAGTTTGTCTACTGGTGTTGGCTTTAAGCAGCCTGTTATAATGTGTACCGTTTCATTTAATGCACTATCAATTTGTTTAGTGTGTGTTGATCTTCCCCACACCGTGCATGCATATTCAGCTACCGAGAAACATAGAGCTAGTGCAGAGATTCTGACTGTTTCGGGATGAGCTCCCCACTTTGACCTAACTAGTTTTCGCAATAGTGTTTCTAGCACATATTTTCCTTTTTAAGGGAACACAATGTTCTTTAAAAGGAAGTGATCTATTAAGGGTAACGCCTAAATATTTAGGATTAAGTGTATGTTCTAACTTAACTCCTCAGGTGATGTCCAGCTTTCTAGACGCTAATCTGTTTATCAGATGGAACGTACATATTTGAGTCTTCCTTAGGTTAGGTTTTAGTTTCATGTTTTTGTAGTATGTTGTCATGGTTTTAAGTGTGGCCTCTAGTTTAGCTTCTACTCCTTCAAAGTTGTGTTATCTTGAACTGCTGTATCGTCGGCGTAGATGAATTGTCTTGCTCCTGGAGTGATCGGTTGATCGTTCGTATAGATATTGTAAGGTTTCAGCCAAACAGAGGGCCTACTAATTACCCACTGCCCAGGGGGAACACTGGACAGTGACCTAGTAGCCGCGCCAAACAAGATAGTACTTGTCGACGGAGCTACTAGGTTTTGATAAAAACAAATATNTGTCGACGGAGATACTAGGTTTTGAGAAAAACAAATATTAATAAAAGAGAAAGGCCATGTATAATATAACAACATTTTTTTTAATTATTTAATTAAAAAATTTATAATTACTATTAAAGATATAAATATATTCAT
This sequence comes from Daktulosphaira vitifoliae, assembly GCF_025091365.1. NCBI lineage: Eukaryota > Metazoa > Arthropoda > Insecta > Hemiptera > Phylloxeridae > Daktulosphaira > Daktulosphaira vitifoliae. The sequence goes on along the minus strand of NW_026099573.1, from coordinate 3,989,004 downwards.
ATAAAAGAAGAAAGAAAAAAGAAAAGGAGGTGCTTGATACACAAATTAAAAAGGGGGTAAAAGGGGGTTTTATTGATGTTGTACTTGTTGTTGATAGTTTTGAGAAGTGATGGCCCACCACCGGCCATAGTTGCGCTTCACATCATCATCTCGACGTTTTGTTTAAAATAAAAAAAACGGAGGACAAAAAAAAATACAACCTGGTTGACACCACAGTAGACGGCAGGTCGACTCGACGTTTATTTTAATAAAAAAAACGGAGGACAAAAAAAATACAAAAACGTGGTTTTCAGAAAAAAGACCAACGGACAACTTGTCGCCTCGGCAGTATAGGTGGAAAAAAAAAATCATTGTTGCGGCATTTGAATAGTGGCCGGTGATCATGATGTCGCCGGGTGGTGGGGGTGCCAACTTTGAACTGGTTCATAGGGAAAATACAAAGGTGTAGGGATGCACTGTGTGCGGTCAACTGTCACAACAAACCGGGTACTGACCATTGGATCGGTTGTTTGGTATATAAACTAATTTAATAATTGGGGACATACATAATACCTAATGCACACACTATTAACTGATAAGATTTATATATTAAAAAAAACTTGTATAAATTCTGCAACATTACAATATTAAAAAGGATTGGGGTCAGCACACTGTCTTCTGGGCATAAATCTGGGTTATACCCCCTTTTCCACCTTGCACTACTAAACGATGGAGGTAGCTTGGAATCGTGTATGATCGATAATTGGTTTCCATCTGCCCATTGTTCAAACCGTTTTACATCGTCATTTGTATTTTCATATCCCCATTCTGTGTGATGGCTGTTGAAATCACCGATTATTATTTTTGTTCTTGAATTGTTAAAATTATCAGGATTGTGGAAAGTAAATTGAACATTTGGTGGGATGGTTTTGGCTTAGCTAATTCTATCGTTAGATTTCTATTCCTTCAAAATTTGTTACATCTGATGACTTTATTTCCAACATAGGTTTAATGAAAATAGCACTTCCGTGTTTATCATGTGGTATTTCCGCTACCAATTTCATCCCTCGGATTTTTGATTTATTCCGGTCGATTCCTCTATGTGTTTCCTGGATACATATAATATCACATAGTGTTTCCTTACATATATTTGCTAGGAGTATTTCCTTGTCACTAGTCAAACCCTAGATATTTATCGAGATTATCGTCAATTGACTTTAAAATGATATTTATCATGTTTGGTCTATAAGACCCGAGCCCCGTAGTGGAAAGATTAGCCGATTAGTGACAGAATCACTGAATCGTTACCTAGGTGTACCGCATAGAGGTTCTTTCCTTACACCCATCGAAAATAATTGCATTGTGAAAATAGTTTTCAGATCAGTAACGATTCAAATGCAAAGGCTAGAGATGTGGAGATCAGCTCTTGAAAAATAGGGTTTAAGAATGATACGAGTATATACTCAAGTGCCGTGCACACGAAACTAAAATAACGTAGACGACACCAGTTCGAGGTTATTTTGAAAGGCGTCGAGCCGTTTATTAGAATAATATTGTAAAGATGTACGAAACCAAAATACAAATTAAATTAAAAATTAATTAAATTATATTAAATTAAAAATAATTAAATTAAAAAATTAATACAAAAGATTTCACAATATGAAGCAAAGGTTGATGTTTTAACAAGTGGATATCACTAGCTGTTCGGAATTCGGACGACGGTACGATTTGTGGTGTCACAAAGATAACTAACTTCACGTATTATTGCGGCGGGGTATTCGACGCTAGGCATTTGTTGGACTTTACACCACGACGATAACGCGTGTGTGTAACGGTCCGGTTTACAGTGAAGCGGTGGCTGAGAAGGAGCTGATACGACCGCGGGGTGTCAACGTGTGACAACGTCGTGGCCGTGTCAAGAATAAGTAGGAGTAAGACAGAGTATATAGAGTACGAGTTTGATAAAGGAGATCACGATGTAGATGAAATAAGGAGACCAGTGAAAATAGGCGAGGGCGTCATTGGAGAGATGCTAAGTTTTAAGTATTTAAGGTCAATTGTGTAAAAGAGCGTTGGTGTTGACGAGAATTTAAGACACAGGATTATGTGCGGGTGGTTAAAGTGGAGAGAAGCGTCTTATGCGATAAAAGAAATCCAATGAGGCTGAAAGGTAAATTCTATAATACTATAGTGAGGCCAGCTATGATGTATGGTTCAGAGTGTTGAGCGGTTGATAAGAAAGTAGAGCAGAGAATGAGTATATAACAAATGGAAAAAATGGAATATAAATTTTAGTACTCATAATAAATGTAATGCAACTCGAAAAATATTTGTTTAAATGAAAAAATAAAAGACCTTTTTTGTTTAAAATTGTCTTTTAAATAACTTTTGTACGAAACTTTTTTTTGTAAGTTTAATATTTTTTGAGAAAATTAAAAAAGCTCATATTTTTTAACTTTTGCAAGGCTGTAAAAAAAAAAAGCTCAATTCCAATAAATGAGGACTTTTGTATGTCATTATACATATCTTAATTCAACTTTTTTAAGAAAAAAAATTTGGTTGGGAATTTTTTTCGCCATTTTTCCTTTGTTGACTGGCCTACGTACCTCTTATACTCTACCCAGATGGGGATGGGGTGCGGTAGGGTTGTGTAACAATGATTATATGTAGCACTTTCATAACGGTTACGGTGACAATTACTTAATTCTAAATCCTATTACAATAAATTACGATAATATCATACAGTTTGTTAACAAGATTGTTGAGTTGTTCTAGGATAGTCAAGCACACGCGCGTTATTACGACGTGTAATAACTCAGTTATTATACTACAATCTCCCTATTTACCTTTGTCACTAATCGGAGGTACGGTTCTCCATCATACCTTCATCATAGCCTTATTACTCCTCTACAGATATGTAGACGTAGGGTTACATTACTCTACACTAGACTATAGATCAGTTTAAATGGGGTTTTCGTTAATTAATCATCGAGTAAAGGGTTCTATAGGAGGAGAACAGCTTAGCAATTTTGAATGGCCCTCTAAGCCACGCCATTTACCACCACCATTATCCCAGACTTAGCCTCTTTCCGCCTCTGATCATGACCGTTACCGCTGTGTGATGGTGAGGTGTGGGGTTCCAGCTATCCCTTTTTTATCCTACTCATATAGTCTGTATTATTATTGCCGAGCTCTTTCTTTTAAAAACAAATATGAAAACTTTAGGTAATACTAACTTAATTGGAAATTTTTATGTTTTATTATATAATATTGTTTCCTAATAAAAAAAAATGTCAAAAATATTTTAATAGTGTTTCATAGTTTTTTTTCAATTTCTTAGTAACGGTTAAATATTATACTTAACATTAACATTCAATTTTACGTACTTTTATATCTGTTATATTACTATAACTGAATAGATGTATTTTTAAATGTTATATGGCTTGTTACGCAGTAATTAATAAAAATGTCTGAGGAAGAATTGGACGATACTTATAGCGAAAATTACAATGAAGATGAATACGAAATAGAAACAGATACACATGAGCGATCATACTCTGGAATTTCAAAAATAGGCGTAATTTTCCTAATCTTCAAAAAAAGTTCTTTTTAAATTACAAAATAAATTATAATTTTTAATGAGTCTAAATAAATATTTTGAAACTTTCAAATATTTGAAACTAATACGGCCGCTGGGGATTGACGGCCGGTTATAGAAAGTGTACCGGAAATCATGTGAAAAAAAGAGGCACAGTACGGGATTAAAACCCGCGACCCAAGGCGTCGTATAGACAAACCTTACCACTAGGCCACTGTGCACTTATGATTCAGATCCCGATACACTTTCATTTTGGTTGATAACGTGATGTGCGGCTGAGGGAAACACGGTACCGTGTCAAAACAATAATTAAATAACCTTTATTTTTAAACTTTTCAAACAATGTTTATTTAGGGATATGTAGCGAGGTGTAATATATATAGAAGTAATAAACACTTTTACGCTTTAATAACAACTATACTATATTACAACGAACTAACAAATAACAGCGAGAGACGAAGCGCGTTTAAGACAGAGTGCATAAGTGATTGACTGGAGCGACGATCTTGCCCTTAAATAGTCAGAGGAATCTTCTAGAGGCGGCGGCGGAACTCTCTAGAACATTCGACCGCCACATATATAATACAAGTCCAGAGAAATTAATTATTAAAATGTTTGTAATAATCCAATTCAATAGAAAGCCAAATCTTCCATAACTAAGTTATAAAACACTGTGTTTTAGAACACCTTTATGCACAGCAGTGTTTTTTAATTAACTGTTAACTTGTCTTCTCATAAATTAAAGATAAAAATAATTATAATTGAATCATAATGATCAGTTTTACATCCATCTATTTCCGCAACTTAACATGCTACAGAGGGTGGTGGTGGCCCTTATCCACATGTTAGGGAGTCAAAGATGATTGTTGGGTAAGCTAATAATGGACAAGGGTATTATGTCACTATAGACAAGACACCATCAATGAGAAAATCATGATTTAAATCTCTTTGACTTTCTGGGAATCGAATTCATAGTTTACTACCAATAGGTCAGGCCGACCAAATATAAATAGAGTAAAATTAATTAAATAATTTTTTAAGAAATTGATAATTGTGATGTTAAACTTAAAATATTTTCTTTTTTAAATTAAAACAATTTTTAAGATTTACAATGGCGATAGAAATAATAACAATGAAAGACATGGTTATGGCAAAGCTTTACTACCAAATGGGGACAATTATGAAGGACATTATGAAAATGGCCTAAGACATGGTTATGGGATTTATAAATTTCGTGATGGAGCAATGTATAAAGGATTTTATAAAAAGGGAAAAAGACATGGTGATGGTATAATGATTTACATGGATAGCTCTAAATATGAAGGTATAGCCGTTTTTATATCATTTTAATATTAACTAATTGATCAATGACATTGTAAATGGAAAAATCATGTATTTTATTTTGTGTACTTGTGGGCAGAATGAGAAAAGAAGTATATGTATTAGTAGAATACAAAAATTAAATAAATAATAATTTGTATACATATATAAAAAAAACTCATTTATCTAACGTTACACTATGAAATGACGAAAAATAAAAAATGAAATTTTGTTTATTTCCTAAATAAAGTGTATCAGAGATTTCAATATTGACACGGCACCGCCTTTTGCTCTAGGCTGGCGCTCACCCGTGTCTCTCTCGATATCAGCCGTCCAGCTATTAATATGACAATCGGTTGTCATCGGTCGTCACCCCGCCCTTGACACTGAGATAAGGCCACCGCCGAATATGGATTACCGATATTGCGGTCTGTTCCGTTTTCGACGTACACCTCGACTGGTGGGTTATTTTTGGTGCTGTGTCTTTTTTTTTTGTTTTCGACGTACACCTCAACTGGTCGTTCTTATTTTGGTTTTGTTTTTCAGGGATCCTCTGTGTTCTTTTAATTGGAATATATTAAGTTATATTTAACTACTAATCGTTTTATATATATATATATAATCGTGTACACTAGTGCGGTTGTACCATTTTGTGGATTACGCAATAACTCGCTGACGATAGTAATCTAAATTGAAGTATATTAATTAAGATTTAACTATTACTCATTATATATATATATATCTATATATATATATAATCGCGTACATTTGTGCGGTTGTACTATTTGTGGATTACGCATTAATAGTTATTTTAATAAAAATAAATATAAATATGACATTTACCTCAATATTTTTTTACAAATTAATGGGTTTTTGAATATTATAATTTTCAATTATAATTTCATTACATAATAATTTTTATACAATATTCGGCACTTAATAGCGGAATATATATGTTGTTTGTTTAACGAATGAATCGCAACTCTATTATTAATTATAATAGGTTATTGTATCTATAATTACAAAAAAAAACCAAAAAATTTAATTTTTTTAAATATTTTTCAATACCATTACTATGGGTTATTTCATATGAAATCACTTAGTGTATGCTATAGTATATTTTAAATTTCTGTACTGTAGTAGTTCAAATGAAGATAATAGTATTAATAATAGTTGAATAAAAATGATAAATCCACTTTACTTGTTATTTTATCAGCTCTTAGGTATATAAAAATATCTTACGAGTGAACTTGGTAAGTTAGAAAGTAACCAATGTATGTTTAAAAATAATAACAATTTTTATAAAAAGAATAAATGAATCGTAGCTTAAAACGTCAACAGACACAAATAGCGAAAACAATAAATTGAAGAGCTTTAAAGCATTGAATAAGAATTAATGAGCTTTATTAGAGCATTGACATATTTGTTCTTATTTTGGAAATTCTCTAAGAATTTCCATGATAATAATAGTATAACATAAGAATATACTTGAGCAGTAAGCCACGAAGTGGTACAGTATTATGATCTCTATTATAGAAGAATCCATTAAGATTTATGAGTTAGAAACGTATTCAACAGTACATTTACAAGCCAAAAATATTTGTATCATTTATGAAAATAATAATTTCGTAGTTAAAAAATGTGTGCGAAAGACTTCAATAAATTCAATGAGTTTTTCCTAACATTAGGCAATTATATTATCGTTAGCGGTGACAATAAGGCTCATTATCATTGAGGATCAAGATTAATCACTCCTAATGGACGTGCATAATTAAAATCGGTTGCTAATTATAATAACTAAATTGGTTTCGAGACACATAAGAAGACTTATTTAAAAATTTTTTAAATATACAGAATATTACAGATCTAACTGATGTACCTTAATACGAAACAACTTTATTTCTTCTAACTTATAATAATAAAAGTTCAATAATCACGCAAATATATTTATAAAAGATATATTTAAATAATATAAAAAGTACAAAACAAAGATACACTTCAAACAGTGCAATAATACAATTTTAAGGATAAAACTTATCGTCATTAAAGTATCACGCGAAAAGTGATTATCTTCGGTGCTCCCGAGGTTCTCTCTCTCCTCCCTACAATTCATTCCATTTCGTCTTATATACTAAAATATTTTGGTATTCTTCATTTTACGAATACGACATTAATAATACAATCAAAAAATGTTTATAAATATTTATTTCCTGGTCTAGTAACAATAATTCAGGAAATGACAATTGTTCAAAACATTACAAAAATGTTTTACTTTCAGCTTTACAAAATAATGACTTATATTACGCTGACAACTCTTTCATTTTTTAGTACATTTAAAATTTTCCTATAATATTTAACAATTTTTGCAAAAATTGTAAAACAAAAAGTTTTAAAAAACTTTATGGTTTAATTTAGTTATCTATCTATATAATATATTTTTGCATAATTAATTATTACTAAGCATCACTCTTATAACCTTTAGGGATGTCAAATTTATTTGATATAAACACAATTTATATATTTTAATAGTTTATAAAATAGAAAATAATGTAATTAGAAAAACTATACTGACAGCTTACCTTGTGTAATGTTGCAGACATTTAAATTCTTTCACCATTCCTTTGAAATAGATCACCCTATTTTCAATAGTTTAATCTATTTGTAATGTTGCAGAATTTATACACGTTTTTGTTTAATAAATATTATCAATTAGATGTGTGTGCAGTAGGTGTAAAGTATTTTAATAATTGTGTATGTGATAACTTCCACTAGTCAACCGGTCCGATATTTGTCATCGTATCGTCATCAGCTGACCGTACACTATGCACCTTAGGGTGGCCGCTATTTACATATGAAGGAAAATTTTTGTACGAAACTTCAGGAGCGCCGGGCGTAAATTTGTTCCTTTATGTTTAAAGATAATCTCTAAAAAATTTGAGCTTTATACTACTTGATTAACTGGGCGCACATAAAGCTCAAAGTTTTGGAAAAATATGGAAAATTTCAGTGTTTTACATTTTTAGACTACAGACTTTGTTTTACGAAAAATATTATAATATATAATATTTTAGCTATTGTAATTTTCTATAAAAAAGATCTTCTTACAATTTCGCGTTTATTTAATACTTTTTGGTTAAAATAATAAAACTCGACAATACTCGTGATTTATGAAAACTTCCAACTATTTGGTTTTTTGTAATTATCTGGTTTAATTTTCGCATTACAAAAAAAATTTTAAACATAAAATTTGTTTAAAATGATATTTTAAATAAAAAATGTTATTAGATAATTTCCCTTAAAACTGATAGTTTTTGAAGTATTGATAAATATAATAAAAATATTTTATCGATATGTTCTAATTTTTATAACGTGAACTATTTTGTGCTATTTATATCATACTGTGCCATGATTTCTGGATTCCGTTTAATAAACCTGTTTACTGATAATTTTTCTAAGTACAATAACAAAAAAAAAATATCTTAGAATGACAAAGTACTATCATTAACAGAGTTATAGGACGTGATAACACAATATTTTTGTAGTTTCTGAACTTTTTATCTCTACTAGCGATTGTCTTTTTTTTATATTATAATAAGTATCAATTTTTTAATTGTGTTAAGTATGTCGTCACTTCGCCAAAAAATTTTTCTTGTTGGATTTTTTAAACACCAAATAACCGGAAGTAAATTACCTTCAAATGGTGACTGTTTACGTGTTTTATTTTATAATATGCGAATTGCCAAGCTTAACTTTAATGTCAGTGCATCATTGGTTATTGAAGAATGTGTTATATACTGGAAAAAAGCAAAAATTCCTACACAAGAACTACATAAATGTAAATTAAAACTACAAAAACTTTATGAAGTGTGGCAATCACTCTCCAAAACTATTAATAGAACAAGTGAAAGTTTGAATAAACAGCGAACTGAATTTAGCGATTCTTTAAATGATTTGTTCGATATAGCACATAGAGATGCATTAATACTTATTAAGTACGATGAGGATAAGCAATTTTTAATCAAACAGCGCGAAAAAGGACGAACAGGCTGTATGGTAGGTATTGATAAAAAAGAAGAACTATTGGAAAAAACACGACAGCTAAGGATAGAAAAAGAAAACGAAAGAAAACGCAAATCTGCAGATATTGGCATTCCTTCTACTTCAGGTATGGCCATCAAAAGTATTAATATTAAAAAAAAACCATTTATTTTTAAGAGTATTGAACCGTGAACAGTGAGGGTATGATGTATCATTTTATCCAATCGATTACAGTTCTTGACTTACAAATTTTATATTTAAGTCATATTAATAAAAATATAAGCTTTTATAAAAGGACAAAAATTATTATACTATTGTATTGTAATATTTTAGCGGAGTTTGATGTTGCCGATTCTGAGAATTGTTCATCTGATTCGCAAATTGATTGCATCGAAGAAGAAATAGTTCAAGAACAAGAAATAAAAATCTATGAAAATCTCACAAAAAGGCCCCGCAAAGAATTATTAACCTCTCGACTATCTGCAGCTTTAGATAGATGTAACGTTAGTGGGCGAGATTGTATACATTTAATTATGGCTTTTTTGGATGCTGTATCTCTAGATCCATCGTCTTATGTTTTAAATCGGACATCAATTTCAAAACAACGGGAACAATTTCGAAAAAAAAATTACATAAGAATTAAAGAAAAATTTTCTCAGCTTAATGACAAAATAGTAACAATCCATTGGGACACTAAATTACTACATGATATAAGTGGCAAATCAGTCGAAAGATTGGCTGTAATTGCTACAGGTGCTGGTACTGAACAACTTTTAGGTGTTCCAGAAATACCTGCTGCTACCGGACTTGAAATGGCATCAGCTGTATATGATACGTTGGAAAGTTGGAACTTAATAAAAAATGTCCAAGCAATTGGATTTGATACTACAGCGTCAAATACTGGCAGGATAAAAGGAGCATGCATGTTATTGGAACAAAAATTAGAAAGGGATTTATTATATTTTGGCTGCCGACATCACGTTTCAGAAATAGTATTAGCAGCTGTATTTGGGAAATCTAAATTTTCAATTTCTGGGCCTGATATCCCACTATTTAAAAGGTTCCAAGCTAATTGGTCCCAAGTAAATACAAATAATTTTGTTCCAGGCATAAATAGTTCTGAAATAAGAAGTGTTGTTGGTGATGACTTGGATAATATTTTGAAAAATTATAATATTGCTATTTATAAAAAATATCCTCGTGAAGACTATCGTGAGCTTATTGATCTTGCAATCATTTTTTTGGGTGGAATACCCCCCGGAGGTATACAATTTAAGAAACCAGGAGCCTATCACATGGCAAGGTGGATGGCTAAAGCCATATATGCATTAAAAATTTATTTATTTCGTACTGAGTTCAATTTAACTAAAAATGAAGAAAAATCATTAACTCTATTTACATGTTTTATTGTAAAATGCTACATTATATATTGGATTTATGCACCAGAGGCAATATGTGCACCATTAAAAGATATTCAGTTTTTACGAAAATTGTATCAATATAAAGATATTGATCAAAATATCTCTGAGATAGCTATTGGAAAGTTAGTCAATCATTTATACTATTTAACAAACGAATGTGTAGCTTTTTCATTGTTTGATGATAGTATAAGTGTTGATACTAAAATCAAAATGGTAGAACAAATGACAACACTTGCTGAAATTGACGAAGACAACAAAGACTACCAAATAAAAAAGCTGTCTTTAAATTTAAATCAAGTACCTTTATTTTTAGAAAAATGTGATGATGTATTAATATCCCTGTTTAATGGACATTCAAAAAATATTTTTCAACGATACAAAATTAAAAAATTTTTACATATACACCCATCTCAGTGGTCAAGCTCTCGCGAATACCAACAAGGTAAACAAATTATTAAGGAGCTAAAAGTAGTAAACGATTCAGCTGAAAGGGGCATAAAACTTATACAAGATTTCAATAAAAGTATAACAAGAAACGAATCACAAAAACAATTCTTGTTACAAGTAAATATATACTTTTTTTAAAAGGTTACATATAATTATTTTTAACAATATTTTTTTTAGGTGGTACAAGATTACAGAACTCAATATCCTCAGGCGACAAAAAAAGTTTTGAATCAGGCGTATAATAAATAAATTCTTTGATTTCAATAGTAAATCATATAGAATATATACATATGAATATAACTGCATTTTTATTATAATTATTTTTTTTTTAAGTGTTGCTTTGTAAAAGTATTGGGCAATTATTTTAAATATTTTTATAAATTTTTCAAAAACTATCAGTTTTAAAGGAAATTATCTAATAACATTTTTTATTTAAAATATCATTTTAAACAAATTTTATGTTTAAAATTTTTTTTGTAATGCGAAAATTAAACCAGATAATTACAAAAAACCAAATAGTTGGAAGTTTTCATAAATCACGAGTATTGTCGAGTTTTATTATTTTAACCAAAAAGTATTAAATAAACGCGAAATTGTAAGAAGATCTTTTTTATAGAAAATTACAATAGCTAAAATATTATATATTATAATATTTTTCGTAAAACAAAGTCTGTAGTCTAAAAATGTAAAACACTGAAATTTTTCATATTTTTCCAAAACTTTGAGCTTTATGTGCGCCCAGTTAATCAAGTAGTATAAAGCTCAAATTTTTTAGAGATTATCATTAGACATAAAGGAACAAATTTATACCCGGCGCTTCTCAAATTTTAAAACTTAAAAAATAGCGACCACCCTAATATACTTTCATAATAAAACGAATAATAAACTGCACTAAGTNGCACCTATACCCATATTGTTGTATTTCCCCCCAATGGACGTGTCAAAGTTGGTACCACCACCACCAGGCGTCACAATCACCGGTCACTACAAATGTCGCGACAACGGATATTCTTTTTTTTTTCTCAACAATACTACTGAGGCGACAAGTCGTATTTTGTCTATATTTTTTTGTTGTGAAAACCACGTTTTTTTTTGTATGCGTATTTTTTTTGTCCTCCGTTTTTTTTTTTAAATAAAACGTTGAGATGCCAATGATGATGATGTGAGGCACAACTATGGCCGGTGGTGGGCCGTCACTCCTTAACTCAACCAATGACAAGTATCAATAAACTCCCCCTGTTCTACCCCTTTATTAATGTTGTATATATAGCACCTCTTTGTGCTTTCTCTTTATTATTCTTTCCTTATAAATATATATATATATATATATATATTTAAAATAATAATTAAAAATGTTCAATAATTAAAAAGAAAAAGTATTATATTATACATTTGTAAAAATTATAACTGAGATTATTTTATTGTACTTCGGGCATTATTTTTTTATTTAAACTCATTATATAATATAGAACATCATCGCCTATACTACTTGTCTACCAGTTTTTAAGTCCTTTTCCCCTAGAGTTAAGGTAAAAACTTAGTAAATTAAAACAACAAATGTGTCAGTTATATTTAAAATTCCACTATGCTCCGGTCTGGTAGAGGCTCGGCTAGTGGTGGATCCAACTTCGTTTGGGTTTATGTGCTTCATCGGTGAAAGTCTCACGGTTAGTTATCGGTGAACGTCACAGCATATAAATTTTAAATAATTAAATTAAAATATTATATTATACATGGCCTATGTTTTTTTCTCTCTATACCCTTTCTCTTTTTAATATTTGTTTTTTTTTTATCAAAACCTAGTAGCTCCGTCAACAAGTACTATCTTGTTTGGCGCGGCTACTAGGCCACTGTTCAGTGTTCCCCTGGGCAGTGGGTAATTAGTAGGCCCTCTGTTTTGGCTGAAACCTTACACATGTATATTTTTAAGTGGACAGAAATTATTAATTATTATGAATATATTATCATAAAAAACTTTGACTGCTTCATTTATATTAAGACCATTAAATATGCCATTCCAGTCTAACGGAGCAATACTGGACCTGATATTATCATAGTTTCAATTAAAAATATCATAAAACTGTTCAGAGTAAGATAAACATTCTACAGGAGAAATAGCTAATTCAATTTTCAAAGCAGGGTGGTACATGGAATCAAGTGGTAGAAGTGGACATACTTTGGATTTTACATTAAATTAAATTAAAATATTATATTATACATGGCCTATGTTTTTTTTTCTCTATACCCTTTCTCTTTTTAATAATATTTGTTTTTTTTTTTTATCAAAACCTAGTAGCTCCGTCAACAAATACTATATTGCTTGGCGCGGCTACTAGGTCACTGTCCAGTGTTTCTCCTGGACAGTGGGTAATTGGTAGGCCCTTTGTTTTGGCTGTAACCTTACACTTGTTTACGGTTTGTTTTTATATCCGTCAGTAATTGATATCATCGATGTTGTTTCTGTTGTTAATATCAACTGTCAGTTTATTGTTTACATCCGGTTTTTTGTTTTTATTGTTATTTACGGTCTTCTTGGCATTTAGCTCTTTCTTTTCTACACTAGAAAATTGTTTGTATGTCAATTGAAGTTTTTCCACACATTAAGTTATTTTTTTTGTTGTTTGTTGATATTATTTTTGCGTGGTGTATAATAGGAAACCAAATTTTGTTAATAGTACATCAATATTCTCTATTTTAATTTTCTGGATATTTTTAAATTTCTATTGCTTCTTTGTAAACCGTTTACCATAAATTTCTTCTAAATTCAATATTTGGACTTTGTTAAATTAGATCTCGTGTCTACTGTTTTTAACGTGTTCAGCTACTGCGGAATTTTCTGTTCTTTGATAATCTACATTTTTTTCGTATTCTTTTATTCTTGTCGCAAAAAAGCTCTTCCACTTTGTTCAGTTTATGATTTACCACATGAACACAGTACTTCATTAATTACGGGTGATCATCTAACTGTTCGGTTTGAAGATGGTTCATATTTTGAATTTTTTTGCGATTCTTGAAATGTGGTTTTGTAATTCCATTTATGTGCGGCCGTTTAGTGTCCCACTCTCTTGTCATCATTATTGTTGCACGTTGTACTTTTCTTTTTTTTTCGTTTCCTAAGTGCCTTGTTTATGCTTTTGATTGTATATCCGTTATTTTGTAGTTCTTGCCATAAGAACGTTTTTTATTTTTTATATGTTCTTCATCAGCTATTCTAACACACTTGTTGCCATTAGATGTAGTAATCCCATTTTTTGCGAGAGTCAGTGGTGTGAATCAGCATGTGAATATCAGTCAATGTGTATACTTTTTCTGTACATTTCCGTACTTAATTATCCATTGAGCTGTTTTTTAACCAGCAAGTCCGGGAATGGAATTTTTTTTTCTCGGTTTACATTGTAATTAACCATGTCATAATAATATTAAATAAATAAGAAAATAACTGTAGAATATATATATATATATATATATAATGAAAACCGTAACCAAAACCTCGTGACAAGTCATTATATAACCATGATGAAATGTGATTATCTTAGACAAGGTTGGAGTACATGAATTAATTGAAGAATGTAACACAATGAAAAAAGGTTTGTGGTTATAAATAAAAAACTAAGTAAATGCAATGCCAAAAAACCGAACGGTCAAAAAACCTCGTCTATAAATTAAATCACACAAAAAAAATTATAAACATGCTAAGTATTATAACGTGCCTTCCATTTAAGCTACCTAAAAAAAATATATAAAAAAAATTTACAATACTTACTTATTGCACGGCGTACAATTAAAAAAAAAATAAGGCACAAACCATAAAAACAATAATATACAAAGGCCTAAGAAAAGGCGGGTAAATTTGGTCGACGCCCGAAAAAAATTAAATTACATATTTAAAAATGTTGCAGCGTACAGAGCGAAAAATTCACTCGCCATAGCCAGATCCTAACACACACGACCATCTGAATTCGTGATGCAAATCTGACAACCCGTCAATGCTTGATCTGCGATTCGATGACGACATTTCGACTTTAGCCTTTAAAAATAGGGGTTTACGAATTCGATTCAATCCAATGCCGTAAGTTAATATTCCATATTCCAAAATATGGACTGCGCTTCAATTCCTCCAATTTGACTATGCTCTTCTCGTCCACACTTCGGAACAAAGTTTGTCCGTTCAGGCCAACCTCTGTCTCATGGCGGACTTTCCAGATCGCCGTGTTCAGCCTTGGGTTTTGTTTTGCCAAAATTTCCAAGATCTTTTTGGACTCTTTTGACTGCTCTAGTATATGAGAGACCATCCGTTTGTACTTGATCGGATTGTAGGCTTTCAATTGGAATTCTGCACCGTCCTAAGGTTTTATCAGGTTGACATGATGGGTGAGCCACTTAAGAGAGCTCTCTAGGGCTGCACGATCACAAGTGCTCCAATGAGTTTTTTTTTTTCACACGGTCGACCGCCCTGAAACTACCGTGAGGTATTGTTTCAGGGCGACCGACGTCACTATAAAACTCACACCGCCGTGTTGTGACTCAGTACGATATTAATTAAGAGTCACAACATGACGTGGCCTCCTCCGTTGGCCAGATCCCAGAGTGGGATCCGTTGCCCAGGTCGCACCACGTGGAAGTGGGGGTAGGATTTCGCTGTGGGTTGGCATATAATTCACAATAACACAAACACAAAAACACGAAGAGGACAGGACCCCTAAGCGGGCTTTTACAATCCTCCCAACTTTCTGGGACAGGTGGCCTTCTTCCTTACACGTGAAGCACGCACCGGTCCGGTCGGGACCGCTATAGGCCGTCTGCACGTGCCCTCTCTCGAGGCACCTGTAGCAGTGCAGTCCCTTGTCCTTTAGAACACAGATCCGGCACGTGCTCCATCTTACCCGGAGCTGTGTCAGCCCGACAAGCGGTTGCGCAGCCATGATGGCCACTTCGCACCACGCGAAGCGGCCCTTGCCACTCCCGTGTAGTCAGACTGATACCGAACCTGCCGGTGCAACGACCTCCAATCAATGAGTCTGGTGACTTCAAATCTTGGTATGTCAGTTCCATCAGTACCCGACAATATCAAGTATTAAAGTTCCTTTTGACTTTTTTAAATCGTCGGTTTCCTTGTCTCCCTCCTTTGGCTGGGTTAGGGGGATCTATTCGCTGTTAGCAAGCAGGTGTGCTCATGCCTACCGGTCCCAACTAATCAAAGACTTGTTAAGAGCAGTGGTACGTGTTGCCACTCCCACTGAATTAACTATGGTCTGCACGGTTTTTAGGCCCGTGATCCTTGCGGATTCCACTGCGGGATTATTAGTAATAAATAATAAATAAAATATATATCAGAAAGGCACCCCAACGGCCCGCATATCTCATAGCTATGCGGGTCGCCTTGGATGGGGCGGCTTCTACCCCGTGGAAAGCCGTAGGAAAATGGAGGTAGGCCGAGGCTACTCATCATGTAATAGCCTAGACCCGGACAAGCAGGAAGATGGAATAGATGAAAGGAATGTGGACTGGGCCTAAGGGACCCATTCCGGGGAGACGAGGAGGCTCCCGTGTTGCGGGGGGACGGCGATATTCACCCGACACCCACCCGCCCGAAAACCCTATTCGACCTGTTGAACGTGTGCCAGTTCAGCAGGGTACCGCGGAGGACTGACCTTACAAGTCCACCCAAGAGGTAGCGGCTTAGCCCAAGAGCCTTAAGGCTCTCTAACGAGCTAGGTAGCCACACCCCTCGCCAAGTAATGGTCGCGGCGACTGTATGCACATCAGTCGATTGGTGTCTCGCCATGATTTCGGACTTCAAATCAAGGCGGCTGGCGTACTTTCGTACTTCTCTTCGTGCCAGTCTTTGATGTTGGTGGCCGAAACAACCTGTACATCCAGGATAACGGATCTCGTACCTCTTGTCTCATCCGCAATAGTTGCGACGAGGTCCGGCTTGAGATTACCATCCCTTAAGACGTAGAGGTGCTCACGCTCTACTTGAAACCCTTTTTCGGTAAGCGCTCCAGCTATGCGCTTCACGACATGGTCGTGTCGGAGAATTCTCCCCCCATGAGTTCTTGGGCACACTTGTACGATGTGCGCAAGGGTCTCCGAAGGCGCAGCACAACCCCGGCA
>NW_026099573.1:3956810-3968993 GCF_025091365.1 Daktulosphaira vitifoliae | reverse complement strand
TAAGTCGTCATCCATGTTGATGTAGTCATCAAAATTAATATTTACACCTTGCCTCACATCGTCCCATACATTTATTGTAATCGTTTGTTGAATTTCTTCATTGCCGACATTTTCTGAATTTCCGCTTAAAAAACCAGCTTTACGGAAACAGTTTGCAATGGTTTCTGATGTTACTTGTTCCCAAGCATTTTTGGACATTCGATTTGCTTGTAAAATATCAATTTTACCACCATCCTGTAGCAAGTTCAGTACTAGTAGAGTACGGTAATGGTGCTTGAAATTTTTAATAATTCCTTGGTCCATTGGCTGAACCACAGATGTCATATTGGGAGGAAAAAACAAAACTTCGAGATTACCCATTGTAGGAATGTACATGTAGTTATGCGCAGTGCAATTGTCAATAAACAACATCACTTTTCTGTTTTGTTTACAAAATATTTTATCGATTTTCAGTAGCCAATTTTTAAAAATTTCGCCTGTCATCCAAGCTTTTTTATTCGCTTGATATTCAACTGGTTTCGATTTTACATTTTTAAAGCACCTAGGATTTGATGATTTTCCTATCATCAACAATGGCAATTTTTCTGACCCGTCTATGTTAGCTCCGACTAACAGTGTTACGCGTTCTTTACTTTGTTTGCCACCACTGCACCTTTAAAAGCTAGTGTTTTGTCTGGGGTACACCTGTAAAATAAGCCTGTTTCGTCTGCATTGAAAATGTCTTTGGGATTTTTGCTTTTTATCATTTGTAACAATTTTATTTTCCAATCATCAGCTTCTTGAACATTTACATCACCACTTTCACCACTTACGGTTTTAACATGCGTTTTGATGATGACATTACGAACGATCACGTTGAAACTGAGACGGTATTAATTTTACTTTGATGTATTTTTTTTAATAAAAATTAAAAAAAATTGTAGGTTTTGAATAGTAAATAATAGAAAAAATGTCGAATTAAAAATGTATAGAAAATTCAATTTAAAACAACGGTTAAATGAATTTTTTTTATGTTTTTATAATGAACGATTTATAAATTAACAGTTTTAACGGTAAGAATAAAACATATACGTTTTTATTTTTTTAGGGCTAAATAAGAACTTTTCGAAAATTTTTGTATATATACTTTTTATAGAAAAATTGTATACCTACAAAAAAGATCGAATAAACTTTTTCGCAAAAGCTGAAGTTTTTGAGATAGACATAAAAAACTAAAAAATCACCCTTGGGGGGTTATTTTTAACCCTCTTGGGGCACGTCTTAGAGTTAACCAATCGTCTCCAAATTTTGTGCAATTTATTTTTTCATGTATTCGAATAATTCTAGGGGGTGGCACTAACAAATATTAAAAAAAAAAAAAAACTCTCATGTAGCTAAGGGTCACTCTAATATATAATCCATATTCGGCGGCGGCCTTATCTCAGTGTCAAGGGCAGGGAGACAACCGATGACAACCGATTGTCATATTAATAGCTGGACGGCTGATATCGAGAGAGACACGGGCGAGCGCCAGCCTAGAGCAAAAGGCGGTGCCGTGTCAAACTTGTTTAGTGTTTTAAAATTTGGTAACATTTTTTGTAGCTGTGGCTGGAGGTGAAACTAGGGTATGGTTATTTTTATCAATAATCATTTTCCAAACGTACTCTTTCTTCTGCCAAGGTATAAAAATGAGAATAACTTCCAGAAATACCCGACTGCCAAAAAAAACTAAAAATACCTTTTTTTATTAAACATTATTTTAAGAGAAATCAAATGCCTAATAAAAAATAATTACTATGTAAGCAGAAATTTAATAAGCAGTTTTTTAAAAGTTTAAAACGAATTTATAACTGATAAATCAAGAAATGTATTAAATAAAAAAAGTAAAATTGTCTTTAATATTGTATTTGTTTACGAGTAATCGAGTAGTTTATCAAGGAAAAGAAAATTCATGACAATATTATGAATATAAGTATACTTGTAAATGAATTAATATTAAGATATAGCATTAATATTTATAATAATTTCAATAAAAGAGTAACTTAGGACAATATTAAATAATATATATAAAAGAACAAAATTCTATCAAAGTTTGCTCACCTAATGCCTATTTATTTCGTTTTGACATGTATTTCGTACATGTCATTTTTTGGAAAAAACGTAAAAAACCTCTCAATTTGTATGAAAATTTTGTGGGAAATTTTCTTGGTGCTATTTATTTTGTATAATTATATAAATAAGACTTTCTATTTTAAGGAGAATGGATAAATAATGAAAAGTATGGCCGAGGAAAATATACATATAAAAATGGTGACGTATTTGAAGGTTTATGGAAATCGAATAAGAAACATGGTCTAGGTACTTACAAATATTCTAAGTCAAAAAATATTTTAACAGGAATGTGGCATGAAAATAAAAGAATCAAAGGATTTAAAATTTTTTTTCCTTGCAAATTTCAAAATTCTGGTTACATATTTCACGGAACATGGAACGAAAATGAACTAGTAAATATATAATTTTTAAGGGACAAAATTGTATTAATGTGCATCAATTTTTGTATTACTATTTTTTAACGGCTGTAACAAGAATCTTCATAAAATAAGTAAAAATTTTACTATAGATATATTTAATTTTCAGTTAATATGAACATAATACACAGATAGAACTATGATGTTTTGACTTATTTAATTATTTTAACCATTATACTAAAAATTACTATCAATAATTATCTTATATTCTATAATTTATTCATACACAAGTAATGTTTGAAATATATTTAACTACATAGGTAGAAATGTAAATGTCTAAAATAGGCTGTCAACTCAATGCTAAAAATTTCTTCTGATTATTTAGTCGTCGATTCATATTTGTCAATACTAATATAATGTTAATGTTAACTAATGCTACAGGCTTGTTTTTCTAAAATTAAGCACAAAGAAATTTTTTGTAAACATTTATGCCCAGAGTATATTAAACATTAGTTATCCTCTATTATGGAATGTTTAAAAATAAACAAATTATATAAAATTAAGTTGTATTTTATACAAAAGTTGTATGCTTTTCGTATAAATAGTATAAGTAAAATTACAAACTTCGTGTTACTTTTTTTTTAGTAATAATTAATATCTGCGTTCTAATAACACATATTAAAGAAACGACTTTCTTTTTTTTATTTATAATAATTATTCATAACTAAATAATTTGTTATAAAGATTTTTTGTTTTAAAATTAGTATAACTGAAAAATTTAACATGTTATAAAATATTAAAAAACCAAATATTTTTATATTAAAATTCAAATATCATTATATTTAATAATCAGACAATTAATTTTAGCCAATTAGTTGTTATCAATAATTAATTAATTAACTACTCAAAGATATTATAATTTCACGTATGATAATGAATTATCCTTTTCTTGTATTAATACCTATGTTGTGACCTCAGTTTATTCCGCTATTCAGATATATATATTTGAATGGTACCTAGAGTTTTGACAAGGTTATCGTTTATACTTTATAACAAGTATGTATATCTATCGTTAACTTTCTATTTGCGTTACAAAGCTTGTGAAATAACGTTTGTTCTCTTGTTGAGTAGACACTTATAGTTACATTCTCGTGTTGTAATGTAAAATTGAGCTCGAGTTGTAGATGTTTTTTTGTGCGTTGCCCGTAGTATTCGTCTTTAAATAATTTTTTCAATTGGTCTTAATAGAACGTTATACAGCCAATTTTAAAGCGAAAAAACAAGTCTTCTTGAAATTTATTTTACACACTAAGTACTGCACTTAGAGCTATAACACCCATTATAAAAACAAAAGAGAACAATATTTTGGAGGTGATCTCATATTCGTTTTTGGATATATTGTTTTAGTAAAGAGTTATAATTGATTGAAGTTTAATATAAACGTACATTTTCAAATTCAATTATCAAGATTAATATTAGGTTATTCCCAAAATGGATATTTTTTTATTTTTATTTAAATTATAAACGGGTAAAAAAAAACCCTTTAACATAATGCGATAGAATAAATACAATAATTTCTTATTTTAACATTAATTAAATGAAAAAATACAATTTTAACTAAATACTATCAGATTAATAATAAACAATTAGATATAAACAAATTACAATACACAATTAGATAATGCATTATTACTATTCAATTTGAAGAGATCACGAGACATATAGAAAAAATCAACAATGTTTAGAATTTTATTAGCTAACAATAGGACTCGAGGAAAATATGATGCTGAGCTATAATTAGTGGTACAGAAAGAAACATGAAACAGTTTTGGAAAAAATTGGATATGAAATTGTCTTTAAAATATTGTCCTTTTCAATTTTGTAATAGGTGTTGAAACTCTAAATGTAATACAGCGTGAGTAAAATGCATTCTTTTAAGATATGTTATAGACCACTTTTTGAGATTTTTTTTTGTCGACTAGTGCTGCCCCTAGTGATTATATTCTTAAAATATTTACAGATGATGGTGTGGCGTGAGGTGTGGCTCGATATGTCGCCGAAAATGTTATCAATATTTCTTTAAATAATTTTAATAACACGTGCGGACCAATTTTATAATATTGGCACTCAATGTTTGAATTTTTATTACTTTTCAGAATTTTAACTTCGATTTCAAATCGAAAAGGTATTAATTTTACTATGCAGTATTTTTTTTTTTTTGTCAGTACTTATTTTTCAACATTACGTCAAAAATCACAAATCGTATCTAGTTGAAGACGTTTGCCGTATATGAGGGAAAACCCAAAAAATTTACAATTTTATAAATCAGTTATTTCTTAAAACTACTATAACTTTTTCAAAAATGAACAATTCAACATAATTTTTTTACAAAAAATTATGTAACTTATTTTTTATATTTCTATAACTTTTTGAAAAATGTATGGATCAATACTATTTATATACCTCTTTCATTCGACATACTTCTTTTTTAAGTCGGACAAATTCCCTTTATACAGGAGGGTTTCAAAACTTAAAAATGCATATAAAAAGTAGAACTCTTTTTAACTTAATTTTTGAAAATGTTCCGGAATTACTGACACTTATATACAGGGTGGCCCAGTACTCACTGACAACTTAAATAACATTTGATCCAGTTAATAATTTTAGTTGATTTTTTTTTTTAATAATAGTTATACGTTAGGTCTAAAGCTATATCTCAATAATTAGTTTTTTTGCATTTTATTAAAAATATTAATTATTTTTAAATTTTAAATAAAATGTAAAAAAAAAAACTGAGATAGCTATTTTGTAGAGTAGAATTTAAGAAAAATTTTAGTAAAAAAATATCTTAATAATATTCAGTAGTAAATATACTGTAGCATTTTAAAGTTTGTGAACATTTGAATTTTCATGAATTATTTTACGGTATTAAACATTACAATGGCATTAATACCATGATAAGAAATTTGATAAGGCAATTATTCAAAAGTATGTCATTTTTATGGAAAATGTTACACACCTCCAAATTATAGTAATCATGAAAAGATTGTGTTTTCTCCTGTCCTTTTCTTAATACGTATTTCAATGTTTAATACCGTAAAATAATACATGAAAATTCAAATTTTCACAAACTTTAAAATGCTACAGAATATTTACTATTGAATATTAATAAGATATTTTTTTACAAATTTTTTTTTAAATTCTACTCTACAAAATAGCTATCTTTTTTTTTTTTAAATTGAGAGGTTTAACTTGGGCCACGCAACGGATTATGGAGTCGCCACCCTCATGGCTCCCTTGCAAAAGGAAATCGGGTCGCCAACCACTTAGGCGAGAGTCTTGATCATAAAAAGAACAACACCCGGACCATAAGTGGATTTAAGAAAATAAAAAATAATAAGAAAATCTATACTATGCACTTTGATGAAACAAAGTGGATTAAAAAAAATTATATATACATATACTAAAATATAAAGTGTTGTGGTAGACTATAATACGCTGATACCTTGTAAATAAAAAAAATATGTATATTTGATGTCACCAGTGGTGGACATACTTTAGTATGTCGAAGACCGTTACCTTAAAACTAGAGAGAATTATTAAAATGGGGAAAAAAAGTAAGATACACGTGAATATTGAAGATATTCACGCAATAAAAAGATTTTTTGTTGATTAAGAAAATTTAATCTACAACTTTTAAATATTACACATGAAGTGTCTTCCGCATCGGAACAAGTCCGTGTACTCCGGGCGCGGCGTATAATTTCTGTAATCTGGCCGGCCGGCCGGACCGTACTTGGGCACTGCGGGAATAATATATATATGTATTAAATATACATGACACACCACTAACCAATAACCTTATATTTATTAATTATAGCTAAATTTATACAGGATGATTTTTTTATCATAACCCACTCAATTACTTGCAGAATAATAATAATTTAGACATTTTTTTTTTTCATTATCTTTAGTTACACATTATTCTTGAATTTTTAACTATGTAATACTTTTTAAGTTCATCCCTTATGCCTTGGAGGGGGGTAAACTTTGTTTTTTTAAATGGTAACACATATTTTTAATTTAATAAAATGTTTGAGTTTTTAATTTAATAGTAAATGGCATTTTAATTTTTAATATAACTTTATTAGCTTATTAGATATAAACATTTAAAGTTTCAAAATGTTGAGTTAATATACATGTATAATACACATGGGATTGTAAATACAAGTAGCTAATTGGATTTTTATAACATCGATATTAGCAGGTACACAGCATTGTTATTATCAATTGTAGTTAAAAATTCAAGAATAATGTGTAACTAAAGATAATGAAAAAAAAAAATGTCTAAATTATTATTATTCTGCATGTAATTGAGTGGGTTATGATAAAAAAATCACCCTGTATACAGCTGATAAAAAAAATAAATTTATAACATAAAAAGGCTCAAAACAATATATTAAATAAAATAAAAACAATATACGATACCCAGTCCCGGATGGGACTCATCCTAAGATGGAGATCTCGGCCCCGGAAATGGCCGACGCCTTGTTGAATCAATACATTATTATAATGAACGACACACACGAAAAAAAAACAAATAATGTTGGCTGTACGCACAGCCAAAATACCACGACGGTGGTTCAAAAGGAAGAGACTACAAATTTTTCTTACACACCGGGCGAGACACAACGACGACGACGATCACGTTTGGGAGAGGGTATCGGCTTAACAATTTACAAAATATATAACAGATAAAAATATGAACAATATTAAAATTATACAGGTAGTGACAGTGGTGGCCAGTGTATGTGTCATATAGGGAACGATTATTAAACTGATAAAGAATATTGTGTGTATAGCGTTCACCTTGACAGCAACAGTACAGTTTTCTGATTACACGGCCGGATATAACGTAAGCGAGCCCATTAGCAAAGCAAAACAGTAAATCTATCTATATCATAAAATTCACATTTTGTCACGTTACAAAATTTTATTTAAAATTTAAAAATAATTAATATTTTTAATAAAATGTAAAAAAATTAATTATTGAGACATAGCTATAGACGTAACGTATAACAATTATTAAAAAAAAAATCAGCTAAAAATATTAACTGGATCAAAAGTTATTTAAGTTGTCAGTGAGTGCTATGCCACTCTGTATATCCTAAATTAAAGCTTATAAAATATACTTTACTATGAACAAAAAAAAATTCAAACTATAGATTGTTTTCACGGTGAAAATGGCTACTGCATTAAAATATATGCTATTCTTGTGTTATAATTTTCTTATGTTCTTAAAGTATTTATTGTCGAATTAGGTTTGTTATGATAATAGGTTTCAACTACAAAAATACATAATTTTTCTTTGTAATTTATTAAATTTAGCTTCGATAAGCTGACAATGTATTGGCTCTACTATAATGATTTTAGCTTCGATACGAAGCTGAGAAGGTATTAATTTTACCATAATATGTTTATTTTATTTTATTTTTTTTTTTTTGTGACTGTCACTACTTTTTCTCAGCTCTCACTGGACCGATTTCTTTTAACAATACATCAAAAGATCACAAATTGTATCTAGTTGAAGAAATTACCCTTAAAAATTTGAAAATTTTCCTTCGTTCCCCGCAAATGGGGGAAATATCCAAAAAAATTATAAATTTAAAAATCGGTAAACTTTGTCATTTTTTTAACTTTTTTTTCTTAAAACTTCCATAACTTTTTCAAAAATCACAAATCAACATAATTTTTTTTTAAACTAAAACCTTAGATATTTCCCTTTCATTTTATATCATTTTTTTGAAAATTTAACACTTAACCTGCTCATGGGGGGGGGATTTAAAATTGCAACTTTTTTACAAAAACTAACTTTTTCATCTTAATTTTTGAAAATGTTCCGGAAATACTGCGTCCTTTAAACATATATCAAATTAAAGCTATTTTATGTACTATAAAATGAAAAAAAAAATTTGTCCCGACGACCTATCTTCTATGTGCAAATGGCTACCGTATTCAAAAATATGCTATTTTTTATTAAAATTCTGGGTTTTGTATTTTATTTTATTTTAAGATATCTTATTAGGGGAATAAACTGACTTTCATGAATATTATATAATTTAATTGACATAGAATAAAGTTCATAAGACATATGAAATTAAACTTATTAAAATTTTTTACTTTTTTAAAGTCGAAAAAGTAATTTTTAAATTTGAGTTATCTTAAATAGCCAATTTTATAATGCAACAAAAGCAACGAACAGTTGCCGAATGAGTAACACCTCTATCTTACACCCTTAGGGTACAAGGTTCAAATCCGTCTGTAGCTTTTAATATTTTGCATTTTTTTTTGAGTTAGAATAGAATTTTCAAATCATTTGATATTTATCTCATTTAGATTCAATAATTTCAATAAATATAAAGGATCTTATCACTATAGTCTCCCCTCGTGAGAAGAAATTTATATTCACGTTAATATTATTTTACTATGTGGTTCTTTTTGTGGCTACGATTTATTTTGCCAACCCTCACTAGACCTACTTTTTTCAACGATACGTCAAATGATTCATTTAAGTTTATGATATTTAAGTTAATGATTAGTTTAAGTTATTACTCTTAAAAATCAAAAAAATATTCCTTATTCAAATAAAAAGTAGCTTAACCAGCTTTTTCCATACAAACAATTAAAATCATTAATTTTTAATATTCTTAAATTATTTATTGTCGAATTAAATTTGATATGATAAAAGTATTCAACTANCGTATTTATTGTCGAATTAGATATGATATGATAAAAGTATTCAACAACAAAAGTAAATAATTTTACTTTATAATTTATTAATTTTAGCTTTGATGCGAAGCGGAGAAGGTATTAGTTTTACTATGATGTGTTTTTTTTATGACTGTTGCCACATTTCTCAGCTCTCACGCGACGGATTTCTTTCAAAAATACGTCAATAGATCACAAATCGTATCTAGTTGAAGACATTACCCTTAAAAATTTGAAAATTTTCCTTCTTTCCCCGCAAATAGGGGAAATATCCAAAAAATTTACAAATTTAAAAATCGCTAATTTTAAAATCTTTTTCACTTTTTTTTCTTAAAACTTCCATAACTTTTTGAAAAATCAACAATTCAACATAATTTTTTTTTATACTAAAACCTTAGATATTTCCCTTTCACTTGATATAATTTTTTTTGAAAATCTAACACATATTCGCTTACTGGGGGGATTTAAAATAGTAACTTTTTCCACTTAATTTTTGAAAATGTTCCGGAAATACTGCGTCCTTTAAACATATATCAAATTAAAGCTTATTTTATGTACTATAAAATGAAAAAAAAAAATTTGTCCCGACACTTTATCTTCTGCATGTAAACAGTTGCCGTAGTTAAAAAAACACTATTTTNACGCAAATACCGTATTCATAAATATGCTTTTTTTACAAATTTTTTTTTTTTAATGAAACACTATCAACAGATTTGCATCGAAACGTTTTTTATGATAGTGATTTTAATCACTGTCAGATATCATCTATACCAACTATGCCACGACCCCACTGTACCGCCACCCCACTGTGCTGGGTTGTTTTTTTAACTCTATTTTTGTGTGCTACTACCAGTCTATAATATGCCAAATTTTTTTGTAATATGTTGTTATATAAATCATAAATTTAAAATAAAAATGATTTTTAGTTTCACCTGAATTTAACGATGGATTTTTACAATTATAATTATATTTTATAATACGCTCAATTGAGTAAATCTTTTTAAACACCAAAAGTTATTAGGAAATGATTACTATTCTTTCTATTTCAGTTATCTATTACGATAAAAATGCAAAAAAATCGAATTTTTCTGACAAATGTACTGTAAATAGAAATTATAAAATTTCCTAATTGCATATTAATCTTAAAAATTTCATTTTTTTCCATTTAATAATGTCAATTTCAAACTTGCAAGTTGAACTATAAGTTATGGTAATAAATTCATTTTTTAGCTTCGATGCGAAGCTGAGAAGGTATTTTTCATTAAAACTTTCACTTTAAAAGACAATAAAAAATAGGTTCAAAATGATTACCTTTAACATATTAAAAATCAAAATCAGTATTAATTTAATACAATTTTTTTTGTTCTTAATTATTTTTTTTTATATGTAAATACTTATTTTTTAATAATAAGTAATAATATTAAAACTTAGAAGTAATAGAAAAAGTTTAATTGCACATTTGAAAACATCACGAAAAGTTTATTTAGAAAAGTATATTTTTTTTCTGATGAAAGTTCCTTTTGTTTAGTGTATTTATTCATAAGNACCGAACCGATTTCTTTCAACGATACGTCAAAACATCACAAATCGTATCTAGTCGAACACATTACCCTCAAAAATTGAAAAAAAATCCCTCGTTCCCCGTAAATGGGGGATACCTCCAAAAAAATTACAAATTTAAAAATCGCTAATTTTCAAAATTTTTTACTAAAAACTGCTATAACTTTTTTAAAAATGAACATATCATTTGGTATATTTTTATATCTGACCCTTTAACTGCTCACAGAGGGGGATTTAAAATGACAACTTTTTTACAAATAATTAATTTTTTCAACTTAACTTTTGAAAATGTTCCGGAACGTCTGACACTTTTATATATATATTAAATTAAAGGTAATGTAATGTACTTTATTATGGAAAAAAAAATTTTCGGACTTTATTTTATCTTCACGGTGAAAATGGCTACCAAATGCTATTTTTGTGTGAAAATTTTCGATT
This sequence comes from Daktulosphaira vitifoliae, assembly GCF_025091365.1. NCBI lineage: Eukaryota > Metazoa > Arthropoda > Insecta > Hemiptera > Phylloxeridae > Daktulosphaira > Daktulosphaira vitifoliae. The sequence continues at coordinate 3,957,780 of NW_026099573.1, read as the reverse complement.
TTGTATTTTCCATTTTTAAATTTATTATGCTATAACTTTTTGAAAAATGTATGTATCAATACAATTTTTTCATGAGAAGTAGTAATTATAACATCTTTCATTCGACATACTGTTTTTTTAACTTGGATTACTTCCCTATATACAAGGGGGGTTTAAATCTAAAAAATGCATGTAGAAAGTATAACTTTTTCAACTTAACTTTTGAAAGTGTTCCGGAAAGTCTGACACTTTTATATACATATTAAATTAAAGCTTTTATAATATACTTTATTACGGTAAAACAAAATTTCGTACTTTATTTTGTCTTCAGCGTGAAATTGGCTACCGAATGTTATTTTTGTGTGAAAAAAACAACTATCTAAAGATTTGCATCGAAGCGTTTTTTTTTATAGTGATTTTAATCACTGTCAGATATCATAATACTTGATGCAACTATGCCACGTCACCACTGTGCCGCGACCCCCCTATGCTGGGTATTTTATATTCAACAACAAGGAATAATCTCTAATTAAATACAGGCTTTTAATTTATGTATTATTAATACAAAAAAAAAATAAAAAATAAAATACTTATTATTCAATAATGTCTAACGCATTTCGTTAAACCTTATTCATTATAAGATGAATATTTTGAAATTATTTTTATTTTTATCTGTTACCACTTTTTCTCAGCTCTCACCGAACCGATTTCTTTCAACGATACGTCAAAAGATCACAAATCGTATCTAGTCGAAGACATTACCTTCTAAAATTGAAAACATTTCCCGTAAATGGGGGAAATCTCCAAAAATATTACTAAATAAAAAGTCTCTAATATTTGACATTTTCAATTTTTTTTATTTAAAACTGTCATAACTTTTTTAAAAATAAACAAATCAAACAATTTTAGCTTCGATGCGAAGCTGAGAAGGTATTAATTTTATCATGATGTGTTTATTTTTTTTTTTATTTTTTTTTTTTTTTTTTTGTGT
>NW_026099573.1:3952363-3954366 GCF_025091365.1 Daktulosphaira vitifoliae | reverse complement strand
ATTTTTTTCTATTTAATAATATTTATTTCAAACTTGCAAGTTGAGTTAAAAGTTATGGTAATAAATTCATTTTTTTTTTATTAAAACTTTCACTTTAAAGAACAAAAAGAAGTAGGTTCAAAATGATTACTTTTAACATATTAAAAATCAATAATAATTTGAAAATAATTAATTATAAAAATTATATAATATATAATTAAAATAATTACTAATCTGGATATAATTAAGGAAATAGGAGTTGATGTTGGGTTGGGTTGGTTACATTTTTAACTTTATAATGCTATAACTCATTGAAAAGTGTACGAATCAACACAATTTTTTTATGAGAAATAATATTTTTTAATAATCCCTTTTTCATTCGACATACTTTATCTTAATCAGGGTATTAATAAGAAACTAGCAGATAATGTAGCTTTTGTAATTATCCACCAATTTCTTAGAATTAAACACTATCTACTGATTTGCATCGAAGCGTTTCTTATGATAGTGATTTTAATCACTGTCAGATTAAATCTATACTGGACCCAACTATGCAACATCCCCACTATGCCGCGACCCCACTGTGCTGGGTTTTTTTTTTTTTTTATGCATGTCTTTACCATTCATTTGGTATATTTTTTTATAAATCTGTCCCTTTATCTGTCCACAAGGGGGGCCCTGTGGACAGATGTATTGACAACTTTTTTATAAAAACTAATTTTTTCAACTTAACTTTTAAAAATTTTCCGGAAATACTGCATCCTTTAAACATATATCAATATAAATCTCATGTTATAAACTATAAAAAAAAAAAAAAAATTTGAAACATAAAAACGGCTACCATAATTGTAAAAATGCTATAAAAGAGGAGGGGATTCAAATCTAAAAAGTGCATGTAGAAAGTATAACTTTTTCAACTTAACTTTTGAAAGTGTTCCGAAAAGTCTTTTATATATATCACTTTTATATAACTTTTATATAAAACACTTTTATATATATCTTAAATTAATGCTAATGTAATATACTTTATCGTAGAAAAAAAAATTTCGGGCTTTATTTTGTTCTCATGATAAAAATGGCTACTGAATGCTATTTTTGTGTGAAAATTCTTGATTTTATTTTTTACATTTTTAAATTTATAATGCTATAACTTATTGAAAAGTTTATGTATCAACGCAATTTTTTTATGAGAAATGATACAAGTATCCCTTTTTGATTCGACATAGTTTATCTCAATCAGGATATAAATAAGGAAATAGCAAATTATGTAGATTTTAGAACAATCCACCAAATTTTTAAAATTAAACACTATCTAAAGTTAGTTTATCTAAAGTATGATAGTGATTTTAATCACTGTCAGATATCATTATACTTGATTCAAATATGCCATGTGACCACTGTGCCGCGACCTCCCTGTTCAGGTTTTTTTTAAACTCTATTTGTGTGTGTTACTACCAGTCTATAATATTCCAAGTTTTTTGGTAACATATTACGATAAAAATCATTTCTAAATAGAAGATAAAGTGTCGGGACAAATGTTTTTTTTTCATTTTATAGAACATAAAAAAAGCTTTTATTTGATATATGTTTAAAGGACGCAGTATTTCCGGAACATTATCAAAAATTAAGTTGAAAAAGTTAGTTTTTGAAAAAAGTTGCTATTTTAAATCCCCCCCAATGAGCAGGTTAAGTGATAGATTTTCAAAAAAATTATATCAAATAAAAGGTAAATATCTAAGGTTTTAGTATAAAAAAAAGTTATGTTGATTTGTTGATTTTAGAAAAAGTTATGGAAGTTTTAAGAAAAAAAAGTGAATAAAATGACAAAATTTACCGATTTTTAAATTTGTAATTTTTTTGGATATTTCCCTCATTTTCGGGGAACGAGGGAATTTTTTTCAATTTTTAAGTGTAATGTCTCCAACTAGATACGATTTGTGATCTTTTGAAGTACTTTTGAAAGAAATCGGTCCAGTGAGAGCTGAGAAAAAGTAGTAACAGACACAAAAAAAAAAAAAAAAAAA
>NW_026099573.1:3948134-3952313 GCF_025091365.1 Daktulosphaira vitifoliae | reverse complement strand
AAAAAAAAAAAAAAATCATCTTAGTAAAACCAATACCTTTTCAGCTTCGCATCGAAGCTAAAAAAATAATTTTTCTTTTCACCTGTATATAAAATAAAATATAAACAATTATAATACACTCAATTGAGTAGATTTTTTTAACAACATTTCCATTGGTTTTTTTAGTTAAATTAAATCATTAAATTAATTTAGTTTTGCATTTTTCAATTGTAGAATTTCGTTATCAAAACCTGTATAACTGGGACCCCAAATATTTCTCTTGTAATTGCTTTTCGATGATAAATATGCATAAATAATTCAATAAACCAATTTTATTTTATTTGAAATTTTTTTTTTTTATTACTTTTATTACCCATTTAAATCGAAGCTGAAACAAGTATGTATACTAGGGTTGTCCTTATTTTTCAATCTCAATTTTTTAGACAGTATCCTCTAGCTTGTTTAAATACTATTAAAAAGTACCGTAGGTAAAATTTGGAAGTTTTTATTCAACCCTTTCTGGTGCCGCAATATGATTGAAATATGGCACTTGAGGGTGCTTTTTGCTTTTTTTATGTTTAACTCGACAACTATTACACTAAGCGCTAAAATGTATAGAATATTAATTATAGAACTTATTATTAAAGGTAATAACAATATTTTTCATAAATTCATTATATTTGGAGAAAAATAACTTAACATAAAAATTACCCATATTGTTCTAAATGCTATACATATTATTTTGAACGTGCGGAATTAACTGTGATTATCCATAGAAGATAAGAATTGTGGCATTATTGTTGTTTGTGTAATAATGGGTAACGNGATAAGTGGATCAATGTTTAAAATATTTGTTTGAATTTTAAACCGCTTAAACATTTCAATTGATTTGGAAGTTATTAAATCAATAAGTAGGTTTTTTTGAAGAAAATTGGGGACATCGTCTGGTGTAATTAGTAAGAGTGTAAAAGTGTATATAGTAGGAGCAATGAATTATCAAATTACTGGAAGTAAATTACCTTCAGTTAAAAATGTTTTGAGTATATTATATTATATTTAAAGATTTTTAAAATTGAATTTTTATGAAAGTGCGGCGCTTGTTGTTGACGAGTGTCTAATTTACTGGAAAAAAGCTCGAATACCTACGCAAGCTAACATAATAAGAAAATTAAAAAAGTTGTACGATGAACAAAAAAATTTAGAGAAAAATAAAACCAGGACAAGCGGCTTATACAAGAAAAGAGAACAAAATTTTGTAGACCAAATCGAAGAATTGTTTGATATAGCTCATGCTAGTGCAATCAGTGTAATGAAGATCCAGGAAGATATTGATTTTTTGCGACTTCAACGAACTAAGGGACGTCCCGGATGTATGATGGGAGTAGATATAAATTTAACCCAAGCCGAAAAAGATCATCTGCCACTCTTGAAAGGTGTAAAATAATTGATAGGGACGCTGTTCATTTGTTAACTGCATGTTTGGATGCCTTATCATTAGATCCCAGCATATATGTTTTAAACCGATTGTCAATTAAAAAGTCCCGTGAACATTATAGACAAAAAATTGCAGAAAATATTAATTCTAAATTTCATGAACAAAATTTGAATTTTTTTGTGATTCATTGGGATTCAAAAATGCTTCCAGACCTTACAGGGAAAAAAAAAGTCGATCGCCTCCCTATTATTGCAACCGCCTTAATTTTTGAACAGCTTCTTGGAGTCCCTTATATACCCTCTCGGAAAGGTTTAAAAGTATCATCAGCTGTCTATGAAGCTTTAGTCAAATGGTCACTATTGGAAAAAGTACAGGCTTTCACATTTGATACTACGGCCTCTAATACGGGAAGGCTGAATGAGGCGTGTTTATATTATTAGAGCAACGTCTTGGAAGAGAAATTTTATTCTTAGCATTCCGACACCATATTTATAAACTTGTTTTACAAGGCGTATTTTCAAAAACCAAATTATGTCCTTCGACCGAACCAGAAATATTATTGTTCAAAAGGTTTCAACAAGAATGGGAAACAATTGATAAAACAAAATTTTCTAAATCAATTTCTGATATTTATGTTCATAATATTTTAAAAGATGAAGCCGATGAAATTATTTTATATGCAAAAAATAAAATATTTTAAGCATTGATCCAGCTTATTGGAATTATCAGAAAGAATTCAAAACAGGAAGAGACATAATCAAATCATTGAAAATAATAAATGACATAACTGAGAAAGGAGTCAAGCTAATAGAAAAATGTAAAGATAAATTCACTAAAGACGAAGAACAAAAACAATTTTTACTGCAAGTAAATTTAACAATTTTTATTTTTAACTTAACTTAATTATATCGTTTAAATTTTTAGACTGTCCAAGATTACCAAAAAAAATTATCCAAAATGTGATAGAGAAACATTTAAAAAAATATATTAAGAGACTGTATCACTAAAATTTTATTTTAACAAATCTTAAAACTTGACACAATAATAAGCAAAAAACTAAATGACAAGAAAATATCTGATATTAGTCCATGAAAAATATTTATTGGTAAGAACTTTTATCGTTACCCATTATTACACAAACAACAATAATGCCACAATTCTTATCTTCTATGGATAATCACAGTTAATTCCGCACGTTCAAAATAATATGTATAGCATTTAGAACAATATGGGTAATTTTTATGTTAAGTTATTTTTCTCCAAATATAATGAATTTATGAAAAATATTGTTATTACCTTTTTTGTAGGCAATAATAAGTTCTATAATTAATATTCTATACATTTTAGCGCTTAGTGTAATAGTTGTCGAGTTAAACATAAAAAAAGCAAAAAGCACCCTCAAGTGCCATATTTCAATCATATTGCGGCACCAGAAAAGGTTGAATAAAAACTTCCAAATTTTACCTACGGTAGTTTTTAATAGTATTGAACCAAACTAGAGGGTACATTGTATACTTGTTTATATAACTTACGTTTTAATGACAAGGTACACAATCGTAATTGTTCATTAAAATATAATAAAAGTTACAAAAAATAAAATATATACTATCTAAAACAAGTATCCACGATTAAGCTTCCATAAATAATTTTACTATGCATAGTCATACAGTAATTAATATAATTATTAATTAAAAATTATATCTATTATTGATATAATTAATTATCAAATCGACAATTGTCCATCGCTTTTTTTGGATGAATAAATTGGCAATATTAGCTGATTCATATTTTAAAGTTAAATTTTCGACTTTAAAAAAGCATAAATAATTGAATAAGTTTATCTTTTTATGTTTTATGAACCTTATTCTATGTCAATTTATTTATAAAATATTTTAAAAAATCAGTGTATTCCTCTTGTAAGATATTTTAAAATAAAATACAAAACCCAGAAACACAAAAATAGCATATCATTTAATACGATAGCTATTTTTACCAAAAAGAAAATCTATATTTCGATTTTTTTTCTCATAGTTAAGTATATAATATAAGCTTTAATTTAAGATTAAATAAAAGTGTCAATATTTCCGGAACATTTTCAAAAATTTAACTGAAAAAGTTAAATTTATATGCAAAAATTGCTTTTTTGAATCCCTCCTGTAGGCAGGTTTAAAGTCAGATTTTCAAAAAATTTATGTCAAATTTAAAAAAAAATATCTATGGTTACATTATAAAAAAAACGGTAGCACAGTGGGGTCGCGGCATAGTGGAGACATTGTAGAGTAGGGTCCAGTATAGATTTAATCTGACAGTGATTAAAATCACAATCATAAGAAACGCTTCGATGCAAATCTGTAGATAGTGTTTAATTTTAAAAAATTGATGGATAATTGCAAAAGCAACATCAACTTCTATTAAAATAAAATACAAAACCCATAATTTTCATACAAAAATAGCATATTTTTCAATATGGTAGCCATTTGCGTATAGAAGATAGGTCGTCGAGACAAATTTTTTTTTTCATTTTATAGTACATAAAATAAGCTTTAATTTTATATATGTTTAAAGGACGCAGTATTTCCGGAACATTTTCAAAAATTAAGTTGAAAAAGTTACTATTTTAAATCCCCCCAGTAAGCGAATATGTGTTAGATTTTCAAAAAAAATTATATCAAGTGAAAGGGAAATATCTAAGGTTTCAATACAAAAAAATATTATTTTTATTTGTTCATTTTTGAAAAAGTTATGGCAGTTTTAAGTACAAAAAA
>NW_026099573.1:3935851-3947833 GCF_025091365.1 Daktulosphaira vitifoliae | reverse complement strand
AAAAAAAAAAAAAAAACACATCATAGTAAAATTAATACCTTCTCCGCTTCGCATCGAAGCTAAAAGAAATATTTTTAATTTTTCAAAAAGTTATAGTTTTTTTAAGTATAAAAATATTTTATGTTAAACAGTGATTTTTATAAAAAATTACATTTTTCGTTAAATTCAACGGCTATTTTCCCTTAGAAGAATAGATATCGGAACAAATTGTTAGCTTCGATGCGAAGCTGAGAAGGTATTAGTTTTACTATGAAGTGGTTTTTTTTTTTTGTATCTGTTACCACTTTTTCTCAGCTCTCACCGAACGGATTTCTTTCAACGATACGTCAAAAGATCACAAATCGTATCTAGTCGAAGACATTACCCTTCAAAATTGAAAAAATTTCCCTCGTTCCCCGTAAATGGGGGAAACCTCCAAAAAAATTACAAATTTAAAAATCGCTAATTTTCGAAATTTTTTCAATTTTTTTTACTAAAAACTGCCGTAACTTTTTCAAAAATGAACATATCAATATAATTTTTTTTTATATAGATGCTTGATGTCTTTACCTATCATTTGGTATATTTTTTTTGTAAATCTGACACTTAACCTGCCCACAGGGGGGGATTTAAAATGACAACTTTTTCACAAAAAATTAACTTTTTCAACTTAACTTTTGAAAATGTTCCGGAAGGTCTGACACTTTTATATATATCTTAAATTAAAGCTAATGTAATGTACTTTAATTTGAAAAAAAAAAATTTGACCTCTGGACTTGTCTTCATGGTGAAAACGGCTACCGAATGCTATTTTTGTGTGAAAATTTTCGATTTCATAATTTACATTTTTTACTTTAAAGTGCTATAACTTTTTAAAAAATGTATGGATCAATACAATTTTTTCATGAGAAGTAGTATTTATATACATCTTTCATTGGATATACATTTTTTTTTAAATCAGACTATTTTCCTATATATGGGGGGCTTCAAATATAAAAAATGCATATAGAAAGTAGAACTTTTTCAACTTAACTTTTGAAAGTGTTCCGGAAGGTCTGACACTTTTATATATATCTTAAATTAAAGCTAATATAATATACTCTATCTTGAAAAAAAAAAATCCCTTTTTAATTCAGGATATTAATAAGAAAATAGCATATCATGTAGCTTTTGGAATAAAACACCAATGTTTTTTAAATTAAACACTATCTAAAGATTTGCATCGAAGCGTTTATTTTTGATAGTGATTTTAGTCACTGTCAGATATCATTATACTTGATCCAGTCACCACTGTGCCGCGACCCCCCTGTGCTGGTTTTTTTTTTATTTTGAACTTGCAGTATTTATTGTAAGCTTTAAATTGACATATGTTTAAATTGCGCAATATTTACGGAACATTTTCAAAAGTACTGTTTGCTCGAATGTTTCAAGTTTTGAATGCCCTCCGTATAAGAGGAAATTGTCCAATTTAAATAAAAAGTATGTCAAATTATAAAAATTTTATATAATGTATTTAGAAAAAAAGATTCAAAAGTTGAAAAAGTGACGCGGCGATGCGCAACTTCCGGTTTTGACACTAGATGGCGACTGTGACACAGCTACCTCTCCCCTTCCGACAAGTAGCATGACGCCGAGTGACACGAACCGGTCCGGCGTTGCACCAAATAATAAAAACTTGACTTTCGACTTCCTTACGAAAAATCACCGTTACGACTTTCATTTTGTTTGTTTTATTTGCGTATAACAGTAATATAAGTTGTCAACGATTACCTAACTAGTGTGTTATTTAATTATTTGTTATAAAAAAACCTATAAATCTATCAAAAGTTGAGTTTTATAAAAAATATTGCTATTTTGAATCCTCGCCTCTGAACAGCTTATGTGTTAGATTTTCAAAAAAATGATATTAAATAAAAAAAAAATATCTGAGGTTTTAATATAAAAAAAAGTTATGTTGATTTGTTAATTTTTGAAAAAGTTATGGTAGTTTTAAGAAAAAAATTTATAAATTTATAAAATTGTGATTTCTTGGAGATTTCCCACCTATACAGTGAACGATGGAAATTTTTTCAATTTTAATAGGTATTGTGTTCAACTAGATACGATTTTTGATCTTTTGACTTATCGTTAAGAAAAATCGGTTTAGTGAGAGATGAGAAAAGGTAGTGACAGACACAAAATAAAAATACTTCATATTAAAATTAATACATTCTGTGATTCGAAGCTAAAATTGTGAAAAGTAGTAAAAATTCAAACTTTGAGTGCCAGTATTATAAAATTGGTCCGTACGTGTTAGTAAAATTAATTAAAGAAATATTGATAACATTTTCGGCGATAACATATCGAGCCACATCTCACGCCGCACCATCATCTGTAAATATTTTAAAAATATAATCACTAGGGGCAGCACTAGTCGACAAATAAAATGTACAAAAGAGGTCTAAAACATATCTTAAAAGAATGTTTAAAAAAATAAACATATCTTGGTAAAATTAATATCTTCTTCGCTTCGCATTGAAACTAAAATTTTTGTTAATCATATTTTAAAAATAAGAATAAAATATTTTTTTACAATACATTGCAAATATAATGATATCATATTTTATTTATATTTTAAAAATATTTCTCTACTCATGGGGATTGTGTAAATGTCTGGGATATTGACAATGTCCTCAAAATTCACTGCGCGACATCGACGTAATTATCGTCATGCCCAAGATTACGACTAATTTTAGGGAAAATTTTATATTAAGTTTTTGATAGTTATAAATTATAAAATGTGTTTCAGGTTTTACTTATAAATTTTACGCCGGGTTCCCATTTTTCAAAGTAAATCGAGAGTAAACTAAAGATTATTGCTCGACATTTGCTTACTGCAGGAATCTGTGCAGCTGCACAACTCTCACACCCTAACGCCATCACTGTATTAAAAATATAATTAAAATAGTTTTCATTAGTACAAAAAATTTTCGTTTAAAACTTTTAGTGCACTGGAGATGGATATTTTGTATTTAAAAGTTTAAATTGTATGGTTAAAGGAGAATTCAATAGAGTCATTATAGCAATTAAAAAAACAAAGTCAAATAATGATAGTAAGAAAATATTTACACAAATATAATATAGTAACTTAAATAATTAATTTAGAATATTTAGGAAAATTTATATATAAATGGAAACCTAATAAAATATTGCCTGAAATTAAAAGCATTATTCCAAAAATACCAAAATTTCGACCTATTATAGTTCAAAAAAGTGATTCATCGCTCGAATCAAAAAGAATTGACTTTTTTGTAAACTTAAGCAAAATTGAGTTGTTTAAGCAAGATGATCATTTGTGGGATGAAATTATTGACGAAGAAAATGACGAAGGAAATGTAGAGTACTCTTGGAAATCAGACATTTGTGATTTAATAAAGGATCTATCCAATAATGATATACAATCCCCAGATTCAAGTTATAGTTATAGCAACCAATTCGAAAAATATTTATAAAATTTATAAATTATATATTTAATATATAATTCATAAAAATATTGTTTTTTAGAATAGGGTTTTTAAGGATTATGGCTACGCTTCTAACGGTCGTGTGGGTAAGCGGCATAGCTAAGGCAGCCCTCCATAATGGAGGTCATTCTCTTTAATCCAACTTAAAGTGAAAGGGGTACCCGATATAGACTAGGACTGCCCTTAAACTTAACTTAAACATATATGTCTTGCCTGGTAAATACTTTGGAAACCATACATGCTCCCTCGTAAACCATAAGCAATGCCTGATGAGTATACCTCTTTACTATAACTGTATATTATTAAATGAAATAGGTGGTGGATGGGTTGAAATCCGGTTGTATATGCGCATTACACATAACTAACATGACAAAATGACTCGAACCTATTAGGCCACTACTGCTGTTGCACGTCAACGTACCCTTGAACATTAGTTTTCAAAAAATTGCATAACATCACTCGTAACTACAAAAACGCTGGTTCTAGATCTTTGAACATTTTTTTTAATACCTCTCGATAAAACCCTAGCCGCCTCGTCGCTATATTTAAAAAGAGATACATATGTTAGCCCCTCCCTATCCCCAGTGAGTTTTATGTGTATTCTCAACACTTTATACTTATGTACGATAATATAATTTTTAATAATTTAATTTAAAGAAGAGATTATTATTTATTACTAGGAAACTATAGAAAGTATATCTAAAAATGTTATTATTAAATCAGGAAAATTCAAAAGAGAATATAGTAAAATGTATTGGGTATAAGGTTGAAGCCTATTAATGAGGTATTCCCTTTAGGCCTATTCAAAAATTATTTTAGGAGGAAATTTATTATTTTTCACTTTGTTAAACATGTTATAGAAATTTTTTTGCTAAAATTAAAGTAATGATGAAAAAAAAGGACATTAGGTCCTTATATATTAGAAGTTGCCTAAAAAAATATTGATAGCACATGTCCAAGGAGGGGCCAATCTCTCTTAAATACACCCCTGTTATACACAAAAATTATTGATAATCTAATTATAATAATTGTGTTTATATTATAGAATAATTAAAAAAAAATTTAGCAGGTTATTATAAGTAGCACATTGTAAATTTAAATTAAAATTAATAATAAAAATAAAAATAAAAATTTAATTTTGATAAATATATTGGTAACTGCGATTAAACGATGAACATCATAGTTATCATAGATGAATCCCCATTCAAAAGATAAACACATAGTCTCATACATCATACATGAGAAAAAAGAAAATTATTAACTCTGTACTTAGTACTGTTCCTATAATGAATGTACAAACTTAAATAATTATAACGTCTTGAAATTTATATATAACATATAACATTCCTTGATTAAAATAGGGCGAATGCAAAATAGTGTCCTAATAATAATACATAATACACCATATAATTAAGGTTCATAATAAACGTATCAGCAGAAATGAATCACTGCGCATAATAAAACAATGCGTGTGGACTTTTTGATTTTTTTATTATATCTCAGGAATGTCATTGGGCGGGTCTGATGAAAATTTCAATCCTTAAGTCGTAAAACGCTGGCGTCAGCGAGCGTTTTTCTCGAAAACGGTCGAAATTTTAAAACGCTCGCGGGCGAGCGGCAAAAATTTTCCGACCTTCGCCAATAATTTTCCCGGAGTCTGGTGACCGAGTACTTTCGTCGAAAAAAAAAATTTTGAAAATCCGAGCACGCTAAGTAATTTTCCCAGAAAAGCGTTCTTTTCCTTGTTCTATTATATAATAAGATATAATAGGACGCGTACATGTGTATTATTAGCAAACAGAAAAATCGTCATTTTCCGTTAAAATTTGATGAATTTCAAACGCTCGTAGCGGCCAAAGTTTTTGTCGGATCTGGGATTTTCCGATTTTTGGCGCTTCCTCGGCACGTACAGAACGCCGTGGTATGATTGCGAATCGTAAAAAAAATCGTTTTCATGTCGTAAAGTGTCGCAAGAATTTCGGGCGGCGCGCCCTGGCGTCTCGAGCGCATGAAAAAAAAAAAGCTCGTAAAACGGTGAAAAATGAACGGATTGAATTGATTTTTTTATCATATCTCAGGAATGTCATATGACACTGTTGAGCATGTTTTTTTTCGCCTCATTCTATCCAGAGGTCCCTCTGTATTTTTAGCAGGAGTATATTTACCTCCTGATACTAATTTGTCTGTGTATGAGAGTCATGTTGAGGCTCTGGAGATCTTATGACTATGATCTTGGTTTCGTATGTGGTGACTTCAATATGCCCAATGTTAATTGGTCAGTCTGTGATTCGGGTCTCGTCTTCTATACAGGTAATATTACTGATAAGGTCCACATTGTTGGTGATCAGTTTAGATTCCTTCACTTCGTTCAGAAGAACCAAATTCTTAATAACACTGGTTCTTTTCTTGACTTAATTGTCACCAATAATGAATCCACCCAAGTCCTACAGGCTACTGATACATTAGTTCCTTGTTACATTTACCACCCAGCCCTGTCCCGTTACTTCAGCCCTTCCAATGCTTTATAACATTAATATTACGATTTTAAAAATGCTAACTATGAGAGGATAATTCATAGAATAGAGAGTATTAATTGGTACAACGAAATGTACATTGATAGCAATTAAAAAAAAAAAAATAGTAAAAAGAATTTAGTTTGATGTCGTTAATAATTGATGTACACCAAAACCACGTAGCAGTTGTCCCATAACCATGAAATGACCTTATACAAGGCCTTTGTCTGTACCTTATAAACTAGGGGAGTAATGTATTCATCACCAATAAAATACAAAATCAAAAGTATATATATATTAGGGTGGTCCTTATTTTTTTTTCGAAATTTGATCGGGCCACCTTCCAAATTTGTTCCAAACTATAAAAAAAATGGTTCATACTTAATTTCGTTAATTTTGGTCAACCCTAAGCCGTGCCTCAAGAGGGTTGAAAACTAGGTAATAAGGGTAGTTTTTCAGTTATTGTGGTTTATCTCAAAAACTATGACATTTACGAAAACGTTTATAATAAAAAAATTGTAGATATGAATATTTTAAATAATAAAGTTCATTACTAAAAAAGTCAAAAGTCAAGTATTTATACCCTAAAAGTTAAAAGCTCAAAAACTTTTTAAAAAAGGTGTTTTTCAGTTTTTTGCGATTAAATCCTAAAGTATTAACTATAGAAAAAATAACTTATCATAAAATGTTTTTAAAATTAAATTTACAATAATATTTGTTAGTAGGGTAATATGGAGAGAGCTGGTTCCCCCCGCCTCGACCACTCACCTTCCTTTCTGTGGAGGAAGTGTACGGGGGGGATTAAATTTTTTTTTTTTTTCGCACGGAGTTGCCCGGGTTGGACTACGTGGAGGTGGGGGTAGGCCGTCTTCTTTCTTCTGGTTTCTGGTCGGTTTTGAAGCCCGACCTTCTTCCTTACTTCCGCGTCCTTGGAGAGGTGCCCCTCCTTCTTACACCTGAAGCAGGCCTTCGACCGGTCCGGTCCCTTGCACGCGTGGGCTATGTGCCCGCGTTCTAGACACCTGTAGCACTGAGATCCCTTATCGAGAATCTTCAGTCTACAGGACGTCCACCCGATCCGGACTCGGCCTAGACCCGCCAGGCGATGAGCAACTTTTAGGGGCACCTCGCACCTCGCATACCGCCCTTTGCCACCAGCATTCGTGTGGACCAATTGGTCCCACTTGCGGCGGCAGTTCTCCATTCGGAGACGTCAAGGCGGCGCTCAGTGCTCGCTGCACATCTTGCTCCTCCTGCCACTCCTCCACGTCCAGGAGGACGGTACAGGTCATCGACGGCCGATGTACCCGCACGTCCATCTCCTACAGGGCCGCCCTCAGAATGGCCGCCAGGAGGTCAGCTTGTTCAGCCGACCCCCGGACCTCCAAGAGGACGGCACCCGTCTGCGTTCTCCGGGTCCCGGACACATGTCTGCCCAGAGCCCGGAGATCCACCGCGGCCATGGCTGTGCCAATTACAGCGGCATACTTCTGCCCCTCTTTTAGGGGGCCGATCACTACGGCTTCTGTGCGAGACACTATGATCCGCAGTCTCGCCGCTTTCTGGCGTCTCGTCGTCTGAGGAGGTTTGGCCTCGGCCGCCGTATCCTCCTTCTTCTTCTTTATGTTACCCGGCTTCCGTCCCACGACCTGGGTCCACAGAGGTTCAGCGGGAGCAGCTCCCGCATTCCTTTCCGCAGACCCCATGCTGTTGGCCCGGTCCGCCATCAGCCGATCAGTAGGCGTCTCGGTGGGCGCACTGACTGAGCCAGCGGCAGTACCTGCGGCAGCGGGCAGTATCCTCTTTCTTTTCCTCTTCCTCTTCTTCGTCTCGTCTGGACCCTTTGGTAAATCATATTTTTGTTATAAGAAAAAAACTTCTTTACTTTACTTTAATGCATAAAAAATAATTTATTTCATTTTTGATTAAAGCTACTTCCGCGACATCTGTTTCATCACGTCAGGAGGCTAAACGTAGTAGGGCTAACAACAGCGCGGTTAGGTTGAAAAGGTTACGTATGTAATGGATTTTCTGCGCGCCGTTAAACCCGAGCGGGTCGTCAGACTCGCTGTAATCGTAGGTAACCGTCCGATCAAGTATAATCTCAAATTGGAGGCCTCATACCATATACCACGATCGAGGACTATGCCTTCAAAACACGGGCTATGGCATTGCTATCCGATACGGATATCGGGTGTGCGGTTGATGAAGATTTTGAGGTTATGCTCGTCGTGGAAGACACGTACTCGGGGAGGGGTAGCGGCTTTTCTCTATCGCATATCGATGGCCTTATGCTCAGCGTATACAAGTATACGCCCCTCGCCGGCTCATCATATATTCCGATTCCGCCAGAAATTAATCATAGAAAAGCAATCATCAACCCACAGAATATCGATTAGTCTTGTTTCAAGTGGTCCATTTTAGCGAGACACGTTGGGGTTAATAATAATACACTCGTTAATCAAAAATATTTTAATGAGGAACACATGTATGATTTCACGGAGTTGACGTTCCCCACACCTGTGTCCCAAATTAAAATATTCGAGCGCCGAAACCCTAACGTGTCTGTCAACGTGTACGGCTTGGAACGAGACGACGTTGACACGGCCCGTAATAGCGCACTATTCATTTACCGTGAATTAGCACGTTATCCGGCCGTGATTATCAGCTGTCCACCGTCGCACTCATTAGTGTTGACGATAACACAAGTTTGTCTTATCCGGCGGTCGGTAGATAGGACATTTCAGGGGGTTCAGCACCGTGAGACACGTCGGCGACTATGTAAACTAGTTCATCTAGTTCATCCGCCGTACGTGCCGTGTGATCTTTCATCAGCACCTTATTGTTCACCAGTGTTTATAATATTATTTTAGCTCAAAATAAAATTTAGTCGACTCCATAACGGTGTTACGTTTATTATTATTATTAAACTTTAAAATACCGTGTCAACATTAAGATGAAGTGGTTGGTGTATCCGCTAAGAGTCGCCAACAAAGAACAACAGAATCATTTTGACCTGTTGTATATTGGCGACTCTGAAAAATCACATTACGCGTACATTTCAAATTTTTCTAAGCTTGTTCGTAAACAATAAACCAAACACCAAGGAAGCACATTGCACACTTGCAAACATTGCTTCACCTGCTTTGATGATCGACCTAAAAAGCATATTCTTCGGGGTCAACAAGCGTTGGAACAACACAAGTTGATATGCGGCAAAAATAAACCAATTTTACCTGTTATGCCGGCAGAGGGCAGTTAAGTTGAATTTGAAGCGTGGGTAAAGACGCAAAGGTTACCGTTCGTCATCTACGCTGATTTTGAGGCCTTACTGGAGAAAACAGACGATCGTATGGGTGCATACACCAGGAATGTGCACACCCACCATCCCATGAGCTACGGGTTCATGGTAAAATCATCGGACGATGTGCCCTCCGAGCTCCTCGAAGGCTACGGTATACCATAATCACCGGTGATATACCGGGGGTCCGAGGAACGCTAAGAGGTCGCTAAGGCATTCGTGATGGCTGTAACTGAACTGACGCGCAACATTTCTAAATTGTTGCGCAAAACCAACGTTCCTATCCAAATGTCTATCGATGATGTGCGCAGGCACGGGGAGAAAGTGGTATGCGACTTGTGCTGCACGGCATTCAAGGATTCCAACCCCAAAGTCGCAGACCACTGCCATTTATCGGGCCGATTGAGACAGACGTTGTGGAATACTTGTAATCTGAAAGTAAAGACGGTCAACTTTGTACCATGCTTCTTGCGCAATCTTTCAGGTTACGACGCGCATTTCATCATCACTGAATTGGGTGCTCTTGAACGACTACGACATGCTACTGATGGTGGAACAGGGCATTCGTGGTGGGCTAGTGCAGGCCGTCAAGCACTATGCGAAAGCAAACAATGACAAACACATGACTACGATCCGACAAAGCCTGAATCATGGATCGGGTATCAAGATTGTAAGTATTATAAATAAGTGTAATAATTGAGTGGTGGTTTAAAAACGTTTAATGTATACAGGTAATAACCTGTACGGGTGGACTATGAGTCAACTCATGCCGTACGGTGGCTTCCGGTGGTATGAAGGAGCAGACCCTTGACTGACCTCCAGTTGCTGTCGGACACTGGTAATACGGGGCGTATATATGAAGTGGATGTATCGTATCCAGAAGAATTGCATGACGAGCACAACGACTTACCGTTCTTGCCTGGTAACGATGTACCACCCGGTTCCAAAGAGACCAAACTCATGGCCACTTTGAAACCGAAACAGCGGTACGTTGTGCATTACGTTAATCTTAAACAGGCAATCGCACACGGACTGCAAGTCGATAAAGTATGTATAATAACCCTGACACGGCACCGCCTTTTGCTCTAGGCTGGCGCTCACCCGTGTCTCTCTCGATATCAGCCGTCCAGCTATTAATATGACAATCGGTTGTCATCGGTCGTCACCCCGCCCTTGACACTGAGATAAGGCCGCCGCCGAATATGGATTACCGATATTGCGGTCTGTTCCGCTTACGACGTACACCTAACTGGTTACTCGAATCCGTTTCCGTGTGTACTTTTCTACCTTTTGGTTGGTTTTGTTTTATATAACATTTTCGTCGACCGTTACGCGTCAAGCATCCGTGTTGGTGAAATATTCGCAAAAACTAAAGTG
Source organism: Daktulosphaira vitifoliae (assembly GCF_025091365.1). NCBI lineage: Eukaryota > Metazoa > Arthropoda > Insecta > Hemiptera > Phylloxeridae > Daktulosphaira > Daktulosphaira vitifoliae. The sequence continues at coordinate 3,937,160 of NW_026099573.1, read as the reverse complement.
AACTAAATATATTTTTAACACACATATTGATATTACTTATCGGGTACATTTGGTGTACACGACTGAACGTGTACTGTTACGCGTCAACCATCCGTGTTGGTCAAATATTAGCAAACGCTAAAGTGAAATAAATATATATATTAACACACATATACTAATATTACTCATCGGGAACGTTTTGTGTACCCGCCCAAACGTATACTGTGGATACGCGATAACTGGCTCCCCGTCAAAAGGAATCAAAACCGGTCGAGAAGTTAAGGTAAGAGGCTTTGAGCCGATTCAGTTTTATTTCTAATTATATTAGATTTTAGTTTTAACGTGAAACGGTGAAGTCTCCCTTATAGATTTATTAGTTCATATAGTTATTTGAACGGATTTCACTGGTGACAGCAGTGAATTTTTACCTGGGTTATTCACACTTACGTGTTAGCGGGATTAGATTTAGCCGGGCTCTGGGAAAATTTTCTTTTATAAAAATAAAGTCAGAGCAGTTTATCTAATATAATCCGCCGTAGGTATTGTCGTTTTAAAGTGTTGGTTACAGTTTATTATAAAGACCTTATTGATAGCGACAAAAAGTGAATTTCCGGCCGATAGTTACAGTCTTTTGGTAGATAAAAATCGTATATTTTCGTCTGACCTTGTCAAAGCGGCCGATTCCAGGTAAACGTTATTATTATTGTTCACTCGCTGCCATATCATATACGGCGGCCCCGGACCATTTTATCGCGGTCATTATCACAACAATAGCAATAATAATAACACTTGTTTTCTACAGCGCTAGTATATTTGACCATACACGGAGATATTGTTTATCTCCGCTACTATAGTAACATACATTTGATTATTAAGATTGTAAATAAACAAAATATTCACGGTCAATATGTCGGGGAAATTATTAGCACAAATGAATTGCGCTGAATTACGTCGCGAATGCGCTTTTAGACAGCTACCATGCTACGCGACAAAACCCAATATGCTAGTTATGCTGGAGGAAAACATACGTAGCGAAGGGAGGGACCCAGCTACTGAAATTTTACCACCCCGTACGCCGCTCGATAGCGAAAATCCGGTCCGCGAACCCGAAGTGGTGGTTGTAGACAACTCCACGGACCGCACCCGCGAATTCGACGCGAATTATCAGCGGCCCGGCGTAGCATCGTTACCGGAGAAACATCCGGTGAACCTCGCGCTACACACATCAGACGACGAGTCTGATGTCGAGCAACCGGGGGATATTACGCGCGCAAGCGGTCAACTAGGCGTGCCATACGTTGAAGACGTATACGTTGCCCGCTCGATAGCG